>NC_142291.1:39180059-39505355 GCF_965620075.1 Prunus avium
TATGTATATCGGTCTCGCCAAACCTCCAACACCATGGTTTAAGAGAGACAAGGAAGTCCCACCATGGTTAAAGGAAGACAAGGAAAAATACATCTTCAGGTGGCAGATGACACATCTACCTCCGCGAATTAACAAATAGTGTGTCATACCACACAGTCATCATAAAACATCATCATAACATAGCATACAACATCACCACGCCATCATCCCTCATCATGTCATCATCACATACATCATCATAATGTTATAATGTGATATCACATGAGTAAACTCCATTACAGCTTATACACCAACCGAGACCTACAAAGGCTCGTCACCGATACTACTCGGCTCGGCCAACTGTTGACTTGAAAGTTCCCAGTCAAGAACACATTCTTAACTAGAAACTTGGGGACTCTGTTGATACCATCATTGGCCTCACGTGCTTTCTCCAATATAGTGGCCTCCCACGTGGGTTAAGTCTCATATACCCTATCATCTGACAAGGCAAGAAACCCATGCGCTTAAAGAAAGGCCCACGCCTCCTCCTAGCTGGCCTGACATGCCTAAGCAAGGGGACCACTTAAGTTGGTCTCCCACATGCCGCAAGCACCAAGATGGACCTCCTTCCTATGCCTCATGTAAACAGCCCATGCTGCGCATTAAACAAAGGGCACGCATGGCTCCCCTCTTCTGGCTATATAGTATGAGAGACCTCCCCTGCAGAGGGGAGGCCAAAACTCCCATGGCCAAGACTTATGAGAGACCTCCAGCAGGCTCTCCATGTATACTGTAATACTCATTCATAGAGAAATATAAACATCAAGATCTACAGTGGACGTAGCCCTATTCATGGGTGAACCATTATAAATCTGTGTAATGTGTGTGATTGTCCGGATATCCTTTACCCGTGCTAAAACACTCGTTAACAGTATTTAACGTAGATTTTTGTGTGATGGGTTTGGTTTAAAATTTTGTATCTAGGTTGTTTCCTCCAAGGCCTACAGTCAATAAGATACTATGGTTTATATATGCCGATAATGTAAGAACTACTAGAGGTGGTGTTAAGGTTATGGCTGCTTCCACATACCCTTTGCAGAGTGGCAATGCAAATTGGTCTCAGTTTAGCTTTATTGTTAGTCCCCGGGAAGTTATTCTTGGGTCCAATGCTGAGCACCAAATGTATTGCCATCTTCTATGTGGCATTAGGAGCTTTGATTTAGTCGATGGAATTCGAGCCCCGTATGCCATAGGCCTGATCAAAGTGTTTTGCCTTCTAGAGTCCAAGTGGGAGCAGCTATGTCATGATCTTGAACATGGGTTCCCGAGTTTGGAGATTTCTGATGTAGCAATGAGGAATTCTGTTGTTGAGGTTCTTGGTGGGCCTCAACTGGACTTGGCAAAGAGAGTTCGATCAGTTTTCGAGGAAAATAGTCGGGGTGGGATTGTGAGCAAGTTATGGCCAAACGTTCGTTATGTTAGGTGTGTTACTACTGGAAGTATGGAGCAGTATTATCCAAAACTTAAGCACTATGCAGGAGAGATACCTCTTTTAGGTGGAGACTATTTTGCCTCAGAATGCTGTGTGGGTATTAACTTGGATATTATGCAACCCCCCGAGAAAACTCGATTCATTTTGCTTCCAACTGCAGCATATTTTGAGTTTCTTCCATTTGATATGAATGAGACTGATGCTGCTGGCAAAGAAACAGTCAATATTTCTGGTGTTGAAGTGGGGAAGATGTATGAAGTCATTGTCACTACTTACAGAGGATTTTACCGGTATCATTTGGGTGATATAGTGAGGGTTGTTGGTTTTTATAATTTATCTCCACAAGTGGAATATGTCATGAAAGCACCCAAAGGGCCCAATGAGATTATAAATGAAAAGGACTTGATGTCTGCAATCCACAAGTTTCAGCTTGACCTTGGAAATGCAATGGAAATGGAGATTACGGAGTTTGCGAGTTTTGTAGACATGGAGTTGAGCCCAAAACAGTTGAAGGTATTTGTAGAAGTTGGAGAGGGATGCCTGTCGCTTATGCAAGAGAAGATAGAGGAGTCAGTTGTAGTTCTAAGGAGGTTTTGTTCTTCCCTCGAGGATGGTTTGGGAGGCATTTACAGGGTCCAGAGAGATAGAGGTGAATCAGGCCCTTTGCTATTATATGTTGTAAAGCCTGGTAGCTTTGACAGACTATCACATGTAGCCATCAGGAATGGAGCACCACCTAGTCAGTATAAACCACCCAAGATCATAAGAAATCATGAAATTGCTCGTTTCCTTGAAGGATCTGTTCTTGTTACCATTATATGAATTCTCGACAAGAAAGAGAAATCAAGGTTTACTCTTGGCAAGATGCGTCCTCCTGTATGATTTATATCTTGAACCTTAAATTATGGATGTAGTGTACAACACACGTGTCTGAAAGTTCTTCACCTTGAACTGTAGTTCTGATTAACTAATACATTGTTGTAACAAATGATTCTTGTAAAATTTGTTCATAATCGTCTGTTACTCTGTGTCTCTAACTTGTTTATTTGTTGGTTCTTGTTTATGTTTGCTTATGGCTTTTGTTTTTGTAAGAGATGTTAATCAAATCTACAATTAGCATCAGCTCTTTTGGGGGTAATAAAAGCAAAGAAAAGATTCTGGTACGAATCAATTTAAACATCTGTAAAAATAACAGTACAACTCTTGTGGTGTCGAAGAGTGATCCTTCTAGCAGGTTGCTGGATTGTGCTGTCACAATTTCAATGAGAATTACCAACAAAGAGTTGCACTTTGCTGGAGTGTTCCTTCTTCATGATGCAGAAACCTAGAATAAATTGGAAAAACTTTGCACTTTCTGAGTATGGATAGGTGTTAATTATCTCAGAAGATTCTTAGAACTAAACTGTGCACTAATTTACCAAAATTAGAGGCTTCCTTCCAGCGTTATCCATTCCAGCTTTATCGAAGAGCTGTCATAATAGGAATTTAGAACCTGAAGAATAGCATAGGTTATAGTTCCAAGTCTGGGAGTAAAGCCTGAGATAGTTCGAATACTATAGTATTTATTTAGCTTTGAATTGTAGAACAAAATTCTCTGCTTTAATGAAATTGGAATTTGTAGCTTGCTAAATTTCCTGCAGTATAAGTCGGAAAATGAATTTCAGCTGGAAAAGAAAAGGTGGAAGGCTCTAATCAGCAGAAAGAAGCCAGTAGAGTTTTAAATGACGGTTTAAAACATTTAACAGTGATTTTCGAGGTTTCACGGCAGTTTAGAGCTTTAGTGACGAGTTTTGAAGCGAAATAGATTTGGCAACGCTTTTAGTCGTCGCTAAGCGTTGCTAACAGGATCTATAGAAACGGTTAAGAAAACCGCCGCTAAAAGTTGATTTTGAGTTTTATTTTACACATCTCCGAATGTTAATACGAATGTATATTTCGACAGATAACATGACTTTAGGAATTTATAAAGTTAGAAGGAGCATACATTTTCTTTGATGGTCCATGTTCACAAATATTAAAAGAAAATGTTCAAAATTTCACTAATGCTATTCATTCGGATTTTATACAATGTTGTGCAGGCAGGCATTAAACTATTTTCCCGCTTCTCCATGGCTTAGGCAGAGGCACCCCCACATAGTTGGATTAGGCACGCAGCTAACCGATTATCCGAGACTGCAACAAACACCAAAGTGTCAGGTAAACTCCAAAAGTAATTTCATCTCCTACTAATCAAGGAAAGTAACCATAAATATGATAAATACATGTGCAAAATAATAGAATATCAATCTTCAAAGTAACAAAACCCGCTGGTGTTACATGAACATAAATCCATGCATGAGCAATAAAAATGGTTTTGAATAAGTAACAATAAGCACGATAATGGACAGGCATTTTTACTTTATAAAAAATAAAAAATAAAAAATTATAGCCGTACGGCTGTACTTTTTAAATATAATATATTTATAGAGGCAAATGTACTATAGATAGCCTGAAAGGGAATCTCATGCATATTTTGGTTCGCGACGTGTCTAATACATGAGTTGTGCAAGGATTATTTTACTGCAGCCGGCCAAAAACTCGGAAATCCTCTCGCTGGAAAATATATTACTCTCTCGCTGGAAATCCTGTTTCACTTAAGCGTCTGCTTTGATGGAAGTACATTTGCTGAGATAATTTCATCTGACCAAAAATCACATTAAGAATGTAAGCACATATCGGCTACAGATTATTCTAAGAGGAATGGATCTTCCTCTCTTACATGTCTCTTTGTGTATTTTGCGTTCTCTTTTCGCCTTGTGATATGCAGTTTAGGTACTGATCAATATGAGAACCATGCCATCCAATCCCACAATCACCAATTACCCTCTGGATGTCAATTTCTCATTTTGAAGAGTGGACTGCTATAACTCAAAGCCAAGTTCAGGAACATAAGCATCAAGCTTCAGCTGCCCATATAATTCTGCCAGCAACAAGTAAATTTCATTTGAAGCTGGATGAGATTTATCAGATGCTGCAAACTGATGGACTTTCCTTTCCATTTCAATCCAACTGGACCCAGGGCATCCCTTTTCTACCCCAAGTTCCTTCATAGTTGCTCGTGTATCTGCAACTTGTCGCCATCGTTTGGCTTCAGCATACATGTTAACCAAAAGGGTGTAATAACCACTATTATTTGGCTCCAATACCATCAATTCATTGACAGACACTTTAGCAATCTCCAAGTTCCTATGAAGCTTACATCCACCCAACAAGGCACCCCAGATAACAGCATTAGGTTCAAATTTCATGCTTCTTATCAACTCTAGTGCATCTTCAAGCAATCCAGCTTTGCTCAATAGATCCACCATGCATCCAAAGTGTTCAACTTCGGGAAGAATGGAATAATCTTGGGTCATGCTTGAAAATCTCCTACGGCCTTCTTCAACAAGCCCTGCATGAGTGCAGGAACTTAAAACACTTACAAAAGTAACCCCATTTGGCTTGATCTTCTCTCTCTCCATTTTGCTAAACATTGCTAGTGCTTCTTTGGAAAATCCATGAACTGCAAGTCCTTCAATTGCTGAATTCCAACAGAACAGGTTCTTGTCCTGCATTTTAAAGAAAACCAAAAGAGACCTATCCAATGCGCCACACTTAGCATACATATCAATCAATGCGGAGCCAATATAAACATCAAGATCAAACCCATTTTGCAATATGTAAAGATGTATCTCCTTTCCCAAGTCAAGGGCTCCAAGATGGGCACAAGCTGAAATAACAGTTGCCATAGTCACTTCATCAGGGCTGATCCCCTTCATCCTCATGTCATTAAAAACTGCTAATGCTTCCCCAAATTTCTTATTTTGGGAATAACAATCAATCATAGTAGTCCATGAGATAATATCCCTAGTTGGCATGTGATTAAACAACAACTCTGCAGACTCCACATTGCCAATTCTAGCGTAGCCGTCAATCATAGTATTCCAAGTAGTTATGTTCCTTTCCTCCATCTCATCAAATAATATCCTCGCGGAACTCATATCCCCCACTTGAGCGTGAGATGAAACCATAGTAGTCCACGCAAAAGCGTCTCTTTCAGGCATTTCATCAAACACCTTTCTGGATTCACTGATTCGTCGCACCTTCGAATAAAAATCAATCAAAGAAGTCTGAACAAACACATGTGACCCAAACCCATGTTTCCAAATGTGTCCCTGAACAGCTTCTCCAACCCCCAACGCAGATAGTGAAGTGCAGGCCTTGATTAACGATGAAAAAGTATAACTGGTAGGCAAAACCATGCCCCTGAGCATATTGATATAACAACCTAAAGCCTGAAATGGGTGACCGCAACAAACAAAGCCTTTGATCATCGCATTGTAGACAAAAACATTGGGACTTTCAATCTGGGTAAAGGCTAAAACTGCATAATCTATGCGGGAAAGCGTCGAACAGGCAGTAATGAGTTGGTTCATGAAGAAAGAGTCTTGGGTAGCATTGGTCTTGATCATTGAGGCACATACTCGTTCTAGCTCTGTTAAAGTTGAACATTTCTTTATCTTTTCAACTATGAATGATGGGTCCTGAGACAGGGGTTTGGGCCGTTGAAGAAGAGGTTTTTGTTTTGAAAAACAGTTAAAGTTGGCTGTGCATTTCATCCGCTTGAAAATCATTGCCCAGGTAAAATCTACAGATGATAACTACCATTCCGAGTTTTTGGCCGGCCGCAGTAAAATAATCCTTGCACAACTCATGTATCAGACACGTCGCGAACCAAAATATGCATGAGAATCCCTTTCAAGCATTCTATAGTACATTTGCCTCTCTAAATATATTATATTTAAACAGTACAGCCGTACAGCCACTCTTAACCGTCTTTTACGACACTACAAGAAGAATAGAGAAACACAAAAAACAAATTAGATATTAAGAAGATTAAGGCAAACGGAAGAAGCAAGCATTCAAAACTTTCAAAGACGCTATAAAATGCCTCCCAGAATTTATGTTTATATTCCAGTACATCATTTCCCAACCTCTACCAGCATTGGCTATGACGTTTTAATAACAAAGTAAATAAACAGATAAGGCAACCCAAACTAATCTCTTATGCTGCAGGTCCTATGAGTGCAAGGTTAGAAGATTATTATATAAAAATCGCCCCTTGAACACACCCTAAATCATTTAGTGATCTTATGGCTTCCATCCCTTTATATTACATAAAGGGTGAAGTATATCCCATTCAAGTATACAATAGCTAACCTGCAATAAACCTCGTAATATTTATGAAAAGACAAATAAGTCAAAGGATTAACTCCAATTTCTCATAATTCTTGAGCTAATAACAGTAAACCCAAGAAGGAACCCAAGACTTAATTATGAGCACATACGAGAAACATATTCAATTTTAACTCCAATTTCTCATATATCATCATCATCATCACCTTCAACACATACAATTTAACAGTACTTCTAATTTGAAAAGTATATTAGTTACCTTACCATGCTTCATATGATCATCGCTCGAAAGCTCTCAAGAGCGAGCAATTTCCCCTTTCAATCACATTGGTTGTCCTTGGTGGTGACACTGTTTTTTTTCCTTCACTACTGTAGGCCACAAATCAGAAAAATGATGATGATGAAGAAAACATAATGCTCACATAATTTATCATAGAACAACAAAATTAAGCCACAAATCACACCAGAAGGATTAAATTGAAAAAATATCAACTTGTACATTAGGGAAAGAACAAAGGATACAAATTTTGATTTTCTACAAGTTAGATCTGTGGAAAATAATAAAGAGATAACAATTATTAAACCACTTAGATATATCTGGGAAATATAAAATGCGCAATTAACCTAGAGTAGAAGCCAGAGGTTACCTTGTATTGGACAAATTAGGAGCATGGTAGTGCATTTTCCCCTCTTGCTACTAATCTGTTAGAGGTAAAATGGCTAGCACTTGTGAAGAACTAGGTTTAGGGATTTTGTTTTTGGTCGAATACACTTGGGGATTTTGGTTTTAGTCGATAACCGGTTGGCCCCAAATCGCAGGCCTATAATCCTCATCTCCTATTCTTCAAGTTCAGAGAAATTGGGTTTTTGTTTTTTTGGTGGCCCAAAGAGTTATGAGCCCGCTCTAGATAAAGAGAATTATAATGTTCTAGAAACCCAAGCCTATAATAGACAAATTGTACAATATGCAAACTAACACAAATATATTGGCTAACTCATACAATCGGCTTTTGCTTTTAAATAGAAAATATAATACAATTGGCTACTTAACTTTCATCTTTGTCAACGGTCTAGCCCAATGAAAAATGGCATTAATTTGCAGACTAGTGGTTTCACGTTCAAAATCCCATGACACTTTGATAGTGTGTGAGTGAGAAACCTCCATTTTCACCGTTAATCCCATACAAACAAAAACAAAAACTTTCACCTTAAATCCAAGTATTAGTTGGTTCTTGTTTATGTTTCAATTTAATTATATGTAAAAATAACAGTACAAAATTCTTCTGGTGTGAGTGCTCTTCATGTCTTCTCTTGTTCTTCCTTAATCATCTATTTGTTAATGGCTCCTTGGATTTGTTCCAGGGTTTTCCCTTTTGTTTCAGGTACAATCACAATCACAAACAACACAGACAGAACATTTACTACTGCATAGAGAATGAAGGTACCTGAAAATCACATACAAGTAAATTAATGAATAGCTCTTATAAATTACTTGGACTTAGTTTTCACAAAATAGAAGAGTTCAAATTATAGTAATTGCCATGCATGATCAGATTGCTTAATTAGTTTACTCTACTAAATATTTCTCTTTATAACAGAAGAATAAGTGAAGAAAATGTTGATGTCTATTTACCGTAGGAGCTCCAACTCATAAGAAAGTTGAAAGTGTAGGAACACAACCATGCACCAAGCCAGTTCACTAACGTTGTTAAGCTTCCAGCCTGTCCTTTAATGTTTATAGGGAATATCTGCAGAGGATATAATTTTTCTTTAGATTGGTGACTTGATCAAGACAATCATGATGAATAAAATGAGTAAACCTAGCAGATTTTGTATACCTCCGACATCAGAACCCAAGGAACTGCTCCCATTCCTATTGAAAATGATCCTATAAAGATCTGAATGCAGAAATGAATTGTTAACTAGAGAATGAAAAGAGAAAAGACACGAAAAGTTGAATTTAAAAGAAACTGATCTGCATGGAGAGTATGCTTTGAGAAGGCCTAATGAGTTACTAACCAATATTCCCGCTACTGCGAAGATGGGAGATGCCTTGAGTGCCAATCCATGAACCTATTTCACAAAGGCTCCCTTCTTATGTTTTGTTGGATAAACCTAAACAAAAAGATATTTAGGGTCAGCGTTTGATGATTACCTTGAGAAAGAATGAAGTGGCAATGAGGACGCAGCCAAGTACCAACCCTGATGCAGAAACCTGGAATAAATTGGAAAAAGTTACAATTCCTGAGTATGAATAGGAGTTTATCTTAGAAGATTCTTGGAACTAAAAGTGTGCACTAGTTTACCAAAATTAGAGGCTTTCTTCCAGCTTTATCCATTACGGCTGCGCCAAGGCCAGTAACCACAACCTGTGAAACAAAACCACATGAACATAATGGGGAGAAATTAAAAGATTCCACCAAGAGCTGTCACAGTAGGAATTTAGAACCTGAAGAATAGCATAGGTTATAGTTCCAAGTCTGGGAGAAAAGCCTGAGATAGTTCAAATAATAGAGTAGTTAGCTTTCAATTGTATAACAAGTCTGCTTTAAGTGAGTGATTTAGTTTGCTGACAGAAAGATGAAATACACTGAAGTTGTAGATATGAGAAACATAGATTATAGACTAGTAGTGTCAGATGGTCAAGCTATTCTTTCAGTTAGTAGGGTTTTATACCTGCTTGCTCAAAAATATTGCTGACATAGAAACAGACCCCATTGATTCCCCCCAATTGTTGACAGACCATCAACCCAACTGCAATCTGATAAGGAAAGTTTAACTCAAAGTGAAAGAGAGATAAAACTGACTATACAAATAAATAATGTAGAGAGAAGTTATTACAATGACTGAGCGCAAGTATCTCCTTTGAAACAAATCCAGCAATTTGGCTTGAGGGAGCAGGTCAAGAGAGGCTATATATTCCTGTCAAGGTAGTAAATGACATGCCTTTACGTATATGATCTTTGAAATGCTCTATCAGATTATCAATGTGAGTTAGGAAATGAGTTAAGAAGTTGAAGATAAGAACCTGGATTTCTGCTGCTTCGTGAGATACATCAGCATCTTTGCCACGAAGTTTCTGCAGTGCAACTTCAAAATCTCTCTGGCGTCCTGTCTTTGCCTGCACCAATGATGAGTCATAATCTATGTCTTAATTTTCTCGAATGTTCCATGAGATAAACAGAAAAAGAAAAGGAGAAGTACTTTCTTACCAACCATCTTGGCGACTCAGGAATGAAAAAGAGACCGAAAATGATCACAGCGCAGGGAACAATTCCTACAATCACCACACAGATGAGCCTCAGCCACTGTATTAGAGATCATGGGGTATTCTAATTAAAAGCACAGGTTGTCTAAGGAATTCACCGATTATTGCTAAAGCCCTCCAACTTACTACTACCCCAATTATGAAGGAGACAGACACTCCAGTAACGATCATTAACTATATAATAAGCAAAAGGCAAAGTTAGTTTTGATCAAAACCCGTATATGTATAAAGATTGTTGCCAGTTAGCTTCAAGGATTGCATTTCTGATTACACGTTTACCTGGTTTATAGCAGTTAGTCTTCCTCGAAGATTTTTAGGTGCAATTTCAGCTATGAAAACAGGTACCTTATCATCCGCCCAATATTGCATCAAACTTGGTTAATAACATATGTTAAAACTTGAAATAGCATCTATAAGGTACTTGTTGGAAAATTGGCTTGCATAAAGGATACAAAAATTTCGGACTAGCGACCGGTCGCCTGCTATTAGCGACCGGTCGTTTGAGGCAGAGTCGAAGTCTGAAGCTATGTTGACTAGCGACCGGTCGCCAGCTATTTGCGACCGGTCGTTTTCTGGCAGAGTCGAAGTCTGGAGGTTCTGTGCAAAGCGACCGGTCGCTCAGTGTTTGCGACCGGTCGCCCAGCACGTGCTGTTTCTGATTTCTCGAGTTTTGGACTCCAGTTTCAAGGGCTATCGCCTCCTACCTACTTGCAAGGACTCTAGGGGTCACTTCTAAGTCAGAAGAACGTTGGAAATCAGTTGGGAGGTTGCAGATAGCATTGAAGGACATTGGAAGACTTGTTTCAAGGTGTAGCTACCCTATGGTTCTATATAGGGTGGCTACACAAGTAACCATCAATACATAGCTTGTGGCTGGCCTAACCTGTGGTCTATGTCAGGTTTCAAGGGCAGAACGTGGGAGACAAAGCAAGGGTCTCCTCTCAAGTCTAGAGGCTCATGTATTAAAGGAAAGAGTGAGCAAGTCTGAAATTGTAAGAGAGTTAGAGAGAGTTGGAAGAAAAGTAGCTGGGAACTAGTGAGTCAAGAAGAGGAGAGAATTCTCAAGTGTATCAAGGTGTTGAGCAAGGGTGTGAGAGAAACAGATTGTGAGGGTAGTGTTCTAAGGGGGTTTCCATTTGTAAACCAAAGTTGTAACCTTATCTTCACTAGTGAAATTTCTCAAGGGGATCACCACAGAGGATGTAGGCAAATTGCTGAACCTCTATAAACACTTGTGTCTTTAGTGCTTGATTATTTTCTGTGTGTGTGTAAGATTCATCCATCATTGAGTCTTGTCCAAAGTCCATCAACAACAAGGTCTAAAGGGGAGTGAGTTGGTTCTAATTCACAAAAGTACTTCCACTATATTTTGGTCTCACAAAATACTCAAATTATAGAGGAGGGTAATAACTCACAATGTATGAAAAGGCTCCGCTACCGTACCCTGTTGCCAGTCTCCCAATGTCCAGAGACAAAGCTCCCTTCAGTAGAACATGATGTAGAACATGAATAAGGGTTACATATACGAGGAGACTATTTGCTTAGTAGGTAAAAGCACAAAGAAATTTCAAAAGTACAGTTAATACGAACCTTGGAAAAGTAAATAGCAAGCCAACCTGCAACACAAAAAACACAGGACATTCTCATGGCCTGCATACAAGTTTACAGTTTAGATACTGTTAGATAGTGAATATATCAATGAACACAATTAAGGTGTGCCCTACGTGTCCTATAAATTCAACATAGTTTCTCAATCGTACCCCTTTTCGACCAAGAAAATCTGTGATGGGGCCAATTGTAATAGCACCTATCATTGCACCAAATGTCAAAATGGAGCCAAACATTGAATACTGCACACAGATGTACAGAAGAGAGAGAGTGAAAAGAAAAAAAACGTTAGTTGTTCTTTAGCATTTAAACGAAAATCCAGCAATAGTATTATGCGGAATGTTTACCAAATTCCTTGATAGTATTCTCCCATTTTATTCTCAACCTCTAATTCATTTCAGGAATTAGTTATATATGTTATTTTTGTTTTCTTGAATCTAAAAGTTCACCCTAATACCATGCATGCATTTACATATCCATTAAAATAGCTGTGTTAGTAATATTGTTATAGGTGTCCTGGTCACCTTCATACCTCTGCTATTGATAAATTGAGATCTTTCCTGATGGCAGATTGAGTAGGTGATGAATAACCCACCTAGAAGCCATACAAAGAGTGTCAGAACAACACAATATCGAATGAAATTTTCAGTCCAAAGATCACAAATTTTCGGCTCTGCCAATCAAAAGCTGAATGCATACTAAGCACTTACACCACATCCAAATTCATAAGAGCCACAAACTGCAACGAATGTGCTGAGGTAAACCATCCATTGATCCCCTTTGGTGCTTCCATGACCTGATTCATCTCCAGCAGCCCAGTTATTATCTATCCTCACCAATGGCTCTCTTATCTCCTGCGCATCATTCTGCTCTTTGATGGCCATGTATATAACTCCCCTGTATATCTATGAATCTTTATAAATAACAAAGAGAAGAAGATTCAAACAGATGGATACTTTAAGCAAAAAAAATTTGAAATAATGGAAGGCAAACATAGAGAGCACAATATGCCAGAAGGGTGGTAAATTTTCCAAATTTTTGATAAAAGTTTGATCAATGCTGCCTCTTTGCGGTCATTGGTTTTTTCTTTTTTCTTAGGACTTGTAACAAAGAAGCTCAAAAGTAGGCAATTCTCGTGCTCAATTGGTTAAAACTTGACTTGCTCAAGATTGCTAATAATTGTATATTTGCTGACAAGGCAAGGCAGTGCATCGCAGCATCAGTCCAGTAAAACAGGACAATATATGGTAATCCACCGTATTGAATAGATCATTGTCATTTGCATGACATGCTCTCACTTTCACATAAACGTATTGGCAGAATTGGAAAACGACACAAGCAATCGGTTTCTTCTGTCTTTGAAGATTTTGAGGATATTGCTAGGATTTGTAAATTTTGTATTAGTAGGGTTAGATTAAAATTGCTATAATTTACAAAGATACGAAGAAGACCCTGATCCGAGAGACAAGACAGGAAGGACTTTGGTCAGCAGTTATTGTCCAAAGTTGCAGCCAGTATAGGCTTATAATAATCCCTTTTTTTTTTTTTCTTTTTTCACCTTTAATCAGAAATGAAAATCCAGGCTTTGTAACATTTCTATCCGTTTTCATTATGCTGTCTGTGCATTGATGGCTTTTCTGTGAGATGGGATATTAGGCATTAAAACAATGGCGATTAGTCAGATTCAAAATCTACGTAAAATGACCGTATAAACTCTAATCAAATATCTAGCCCGTTATGTTGTTAGATTGTAAATGAGCACCAAATGTATCGTGGCTTGATCGAATCCGAGCCTTGTATTTCAGAATGCTATGTATTAACTCAGATTATACTTCTTCTCAAGGCTTTTTATCACAATGCTTGTAGAAGTGATCTCCATTTGTTGGTTATTGTCATGCATAGCAACCATTCCTTGCAACAAATGAAACACCTAATTTGTGGCATGAATGAATTTAACCATCCTAAAAATAGTAATACAAAATTCTTGCGGTTTTGAAGCATCTACCAGGATTCCATCTAATTGCAGGCTTGAGCTGTCAAAGTTTTCAATGAGAAATACCACAAAGAATGCTCTTCATTTCTTTTCTTTTTGATCCTCCAATTCGCTATCGGTTAATGGATTCTTGGATTCGTTCCCAGGGTTTTCCCCTTTGTTTCAGGTACAATCAAAACCACGAACAATATTGCAAGAGCGTTGATTGCTGCATACAGAATGAACATTCCTGAAAATCACAAACAAGTAAACTATCAGCTCTTATAACTCATGGACATCACACCACAAACAGTAAGATGAAAGGGAGATGTTGATTCTATTATTAACATTGCAACGGTTAGAACTTCTTTCCAGACGGCAGTGCTTCCTATCAGTGCAAGCCTTCCCCCTACAGGTTCTGTGACAAAAGAAAGGATTTGAATCAAAACATGCCCAGTAAAAGGAGCCAAAAAATGAATGGTCAATACCTCTAAGTTAAGATGTTTGGACTTGATCAATGCCTCCTTGTCCATAATTTCCTTTTGATACAGACAAATTCATTTACTTATCTAGAAGACGACCAGTTGGTGTCAATTGGAAATCAGCATTGTCCGAAGACTTTTCTTTTTTTTTTTTGGTTACATTGGAGGAAAGAAACCCCTACTGGGTTCGATCCTGGGTGCCATGGGGGGAAGGGGGAAACCACCACCACTGTGGTGGGAACCCATTGGCAACTTTGACATACACCATTCCGGTGATGCTTCTACATGTTACTTTCTAGGTCCCGATTTATAAGCCTGTTGTAGCGCACCAGCTCTGGATACCTGAAAGCCAGATACTCAGAAACCTCACTGCCATAGGATTCACTGCAATTTGTGAATCCAACAGGAAACGGGGTGGACTTATGAACCCCCGCAATGGCCCTTAGGAGAGGACTCTGAAATGGGTTCAAGCAAAACACAAGATTTAAGATGCTTCTACGTGTTTCTTTCTAGGTCCCGATTTATAAGCTTTTGTTACCTTTCCCGGCGAATTTTGTTCCCGACAATATTTTCCCCCTTTTCTTTTTCTAAAAAAATATATATATTTTTCATACATTCCTTGCAACAAATAAAACACAAAGGTACGAATAATTTAAACTATTTTTTTTATTAAAAAAAGAAAAAAGAAAAGTGGTGCAATATTCTTGTGGTTTTGAAGCATCTTCGAAGATTCCATCTACCAAGTTGCTGAATTGAGCTGTCAAAATTTTCAATGAGAATTACCACAAATAATGCTCTTCATTTTTTTTTTCTTTTTTAATTCTTGCTTGAAATCTCTATTTGTTAATGGCTCCTTGGATTTGTTCCAGGGTTTTCCCCTTTGTTTCAGGTACCATCAAAGTCACAAACAATATAGCCAGAGCATTGATTGCTGCATACAGAATGAAGGTACCTGAAAGTAGAGACATGTAACTAGTTATTACCATGTATAATCAGAATGCTTTCCAATTTTACTCTTTAGTTTTTACAATAACAAAGGAAAAGGCATTTACCATAGGAGCTCCAACTCATAAGATAGTTGAAAGTGTAGGAACACAACCATGCACCAAACCAGTTCACTAACGTTGCTAAACTTCCAGCCTGCCCTTTAATATTTATAGGGAATATCTGCAGCAGATGGAAATTTGTTTAGAACAGCGACATGATCTATCATGAACGGTTAGATGAGTAAATGTTGCAAAGTTGATGTACCTCAGACATCACAACCCAAGGAACTGCTCCCATTCCTATTGAAAAGGATCCTATGTAGAACTGAACCAGAATCCAGTTGTTAAACAATGCAAGGAGAATAAATGAAAACTTGACTCTAAGAGAGATCGATAGCCGTGGATAATGTTTCGAAAAGGCTAATGCATTACCAGTATGCCGGTTACAGCAAGTATGGGAGTTGCTGTGAGTGCCAGTTCATGAACCTGGTTCACCAAGAGATTTTTTTCAGATTATTGTTGAAAACCTAGACAAATAGAAGTTAGGGTCAAAAATTGAGGGATCACCTTCAGAAAGAATGAAACTGCAGTCAAAAGACAGCCCAGTACCACCCCTGATGCAGAAACCTAGAAAAGAAATTGGACAAAGTTAAACCTTGTGAATATAAATGGGAATTTGTTTCAGCAGATTCTCAGAACTAAAGTCTGTGCACAAGTTTACCAAAATTAGAGGCTTTCTTCCAGCTTTATCCATTACTGCTGCACCAATGCCAGTAACCACAACCTGTAAAACAGAACCACTTCAGGATGCATCTAATGGACAAGATTAAGAGATTCCAAGAGATGTCACAGTAGGAATATAGAACCTGAAGAATAGCATAGGTTATAGTTCCAATGCTGGATGAAAATCCTGAGATAGAACATTTATATTTCAATTGTAGAGCAAGATACAGAAAGGTGCACTGAAGTTGTAGGTAGATACTGAAAACATAGATTATAGTAGTGTCAGAATGCCAAGCTATTCTTTATTAAATCAGGGTCTTTGTACCGGCTTGATCAAAAATATCGCTGACATAGAAACAGACGCCGTTGATTCCTCCAAATTGTTGACAAACCATCAGCCCAACTCCAATCTGATCAAACAAAAAAGTAATATCAAAGGAAAGTTAACTCAAAGACAAAGAAATGTAAAACTGACTGTGGAAATGGTAGAGAGAAACTATTACAATGACTGAGCGTGAGTATCTCCTTTGAAACAAATCTAGCAATTTCGCTTTAGGGAGCCGGTCAAGAGTTTCTATATAATCCTGTCAAAGCATTTACATGGTATGTCTTAACATATCTGATCTTCCAAATGCTCTAAGAAATCATCAATGTGGGTTCAGAGGAGTTCAGGAATCGGAGATAAGAACCTGGATTTCTGCTGCTTCATGAGATATGTCAGCATCTTTCCCACGAAGTTTTTGCAGTGCAACTTCGAACTCTTTATGGCGTCCTTTCTTTGCCTGCATTCATGAGGAGATCATAATGTCTTCATTTTTGTGGAATGTGACCATCAACTCAGTAGAAATAAATAAATAAAAGTAGTTCCGTACCAACCATCTTGGAGACTCGGGAATGAAAAAGAGACCGAAAATGTTCACAGCACAGGGAATAAGTCCTGCAGTCACCACACAAATGAGCCCTCTGCTATTGTATGGGATATAATTGCCTATTTTAAATCTCGAACTACAAGCACAGTTTGTCTAAGTAATCACCAATTAATGCTAAAGCCCTCCAACTAACTAGTACCCCAATAATGAAGGAAACGGACACTCCACCGCAGATCATTAACTGCAGAATGAGTAATAAAGTTAGATATGATCCAAATCCATATAGTTTGTTGTTGAAGTAATCTGTATTTGCTTGCTAAAAAGTATCAAAGGCAAGTCGCAAAAGATTGTTAGTTGTTAGTAGTAAGCTTCAAGAATTGCATTTCTTGTTACAGGTTTACCTGATTTATAGCAGTTAGTCTTCCTCGAAGATTTTTTGGAGCAATTTCAGCTATGAAAACAGGCACCTTCATCCACCCAATATTGCATCAAACTTTGTTATTAACATGTGTTGAAACAGGTACTTGTATGTATTTTGTGGTCTCAACATACACTCAAGTTATAAAGGAGGGTAATAGCTAACCACATATGAAAAGGCTCCCATTCCGTATCCGTTTGCCAGTCTGCCAATGTCCAGAGACCAAGCCTCCTTCAAAAGCAATAAGATGCAGAACAGGAATTAGGCAAATATATATATCTGAGGAAAATATTTGCTTAGTAGGTATAAGCGCAGAGAAATCCTAAGTGTAAAAAACAATACAAACCTTGGAAAAGTAAATAGCAAGCCAACCTGCAACACAGAAAGCACTCGACACTCTCAATGCCTGCATACAAGTTTACAGTGAAGATTCTGTTAGTAAATATTAATGGAAACGGAATTAATTTACTGCTAAAATTTCTGAATAAGTGGTGTGTCCTTTATAATCAACATCGTTTCGCAATTTGTACCCCTTTTCGACCAAGAAGATCAGTGATGGGACCAATTGTGATAGCACCTATCATTGCACCAAACGTCAAAATGGAGCCAAACACTGAATACTGCAAACAGAATACAGATGCACAGGAAGAGAGAAGAAACTTCAGTTTGAAAGTTGTCAAGATCAAAGTAAAAAACTGTTTTCCTTTAGCATTTAAAGGAACATCCAGCGAATCGGTTGAAAGAAAATTTGCTAAAGCATGCTGAAATTACACTGATAGCACCTCAGAGATTGAAAGCAATGGCACAGCAGAGAATGCAAAGCCTCAGTCATACAGTAGAACAAGTACAGATTTCTACTCATGAACTTATTATATGTCCAAAGAACAGCTCATATAGAAATATTGATAGAACAGTTATAGATGATCTAATCACTTCCATACCTCTGCTAATGATAAACTGAGATCTTCCCTGATGGCAGACTGAGTAGGCGACGAATAACCCGCCTGGAAGCCATACAAAAGTTTCAGGATTTGCCTGTCCAGAGATCACAATGGTTTTTCTGTATCAGTTAAAAAACTATAGACACTTACACAGCATCCAAATTCATAAGAGCCACAAACTGCGACAAATGTGCTGAGGTAAACCATCCATGGATTCCCTCCTCTGCTGCTTCCTCCATCAGCCAAGTTATTCTCTACCCTCATCAGTGGCGCTCTTATGCCGTCCTGCAGATCACTCTCTACATCCTCTTTGATGGCCATACCTGCCTGATTATATAACTCCCACTGTCCCTATGAACTTCTATAAATGGCAAAGAGAAGAAGAATCAAAGAGATGGGTAGTGTAAGCAAAAAACTATCAAATAAGGGAAACCAAGAAATCTCTATCCTCTTCTTATAGGCATAGAAATAGTGAGAGCAATATGCCAGAAGGGATGTAAATGCTTTTTTGTACGAAAGTATCTTTTCTTTTTTTGTTTTCTTTATTCCTTTTTTGTTTTCTTTATTCTTTTTTGGAATTTCTGAAGGTTTGATTGATCTACACTGCCTGTTAATGAGACAGTACCTTGTTGAATTAAAAAAATCACAAAATGCTAAATGCAGGCAATTGTTTTGTTGTACTCAAGTAGTTCTAACTTGACTTGCTCTTAAGTTTGCCACCAGTTGCATAAGCCGCCAACGCCAAGGCAGGCAGTAACATCACAACATGTCAACATCAGAACAGTAAAAGAGACATGCCGTTTAGAATAACTCTTTCGTATACGGTCTAGGTTCATATTATAATTTCAAGATCCGACAGAGGAGATAAGGAAGGATGTAGGTCTGGTCGCAGTGGCTGCCAGTATAGGTTCATATTATAATTTCTTCCTTTTCATAAGGAAGGTGGAAATTTATTTTCCAAATTAGAAAATCCAAGCATTTTAACAATTCCATTGATATTTTTTGCTCCTGTTCCTTTCTAATTCTGCAATACACTTAGGGCTCGTTTGGTACACAGGATTAGCTTGGACTGGCTTGGACTAAATTTAGTACCATGTTTGTTTTATCTAATCCTAGTCTTAGATGAGATTGCTAATACCGGGCCCACCAAAAACACCTCCTTAGGAGGGGACTACTAATCTCATGTGGAAAGGGGGATTAGCTAGTCTCAATGCTCACCAATGTATAAAATGCATATATTATATTGTAAAATTAATAACATATATTATTATTATTAAACTTACTTACACATATACTATAATGTACATATATACATGTATATACACATAAATATATCATATATGTATATATGTATATATATATACATACACATATATACGTATATAATATATATAATATACATATACATATATACATGTATATTATTATTATAATATACCCATATACACATATACATATTAATATAATAATAATAGCATACGTGTATATATGTAATATATATTATATATTATATATTATAATACATATATATACGTATATATACATACAGTTATTCTCTTATCCGGATGTCCACACGTTATTATCGTGCGGATCCTATTGTAAACAGGCAGGAAAACAGAGAGGGGTAGTACAAAATACACGGCGTCCGCACGATAATAACGTCCGGATGTCCGCATAAGAGAATTTCTGTATATACATATATGTGTATATATTATACCCATGTATGTATTATAGTATACATATACACACATATATACACATATACATTATATATGTATTATATATATTGTAATATAAATATATACATGTATAAAATACATATATATATATATGTATGTATTATACCCATGTATATATTATAATATACATATATACACCTATATACACATATATTATATATGTATAATGTATGTATATATATATATATATATATATATATATATATATAATATACATATATACATGGGTATAATACATACATATATATATATATGTGTGTGTATTTTATAATATAATATAATATATATACATGTATGTGTACATACATATAATATATATATATATATACATGTATGTGTACATATATATATATACATACATATGTTTATATTATTTATAATATACATATATACATGTATATACACATACATGTCACATATTATAAAATACATATGTACACATACATAATACATGTATTTATACATATATACATATACATAGATAGTTTTGAAAAATAAAATATAATCTAGTCCTAGTCCAAGCGTACACCAAACACATGATAAGTGTTATCCAACTTAGACCAAGCCAAGCCAAGCCAAGACAGTCCCTAAGCATAGTCCATGCCAAGACAGTCTTGTGTACCAAACGAGCCCTTAGCTCTCACATGGGGCAAAAACAAAAGCAAAATAAATAAACCAATCAATGCCAAACAGTCGTTGCAACAAATGAAAAGGAAGTAGGGACAACGTTTTTGTGGGGTAAACAGTAGCAGTACAATATTTTTGTGGTTTGGAAGCATCTCTCAAGATTCCATCAATCAATCTGCTGCACTGTGCTGTCAAAATTTTCAACGGCAACGAATGACCACAAAAATTGCTCTTCATTTCTTTTCTTTTTTAATTCTTCCTTCAATTCTCTATTTATTAATGTCTCCTTGGATTTGTTCCAGCGTTTTCCCTTTTGTTTCCGGTACCGTCAAGATCACGAACAATATAGCCAGAGCATTGATGGCTGCATACAGAATGAAGGTACCTGAAAATAGAGACATGTAATGAGTTATTACCATGTATAATCAGATTGCTTTATAAATTAACTCTACTAAATATTACTCTCTAGTTTTTGTAATCAGAAAAGGAAAAGGTATTTACCATAGGAGCTCCAACTCATAAGAAAGTTGAAAGTGTAGGAACACAACCATGCACCAAGCCAGTTCACTAAAGTTGCAAAGCTTCCAGCCTGCCCTTTAATATTTATAGGGAATATCTGCAGCAGATGGAATTTTATTCAGATCGGTGACATGATCGATTATGGACGGTTAGATGAGTAAATGTTGCAAATTTTATATACCTCAGACATCACAATCCAAGGAACTGCTCCCATTCCTATTGAGAAGGATCCTATATATATCTGAATCCAGAAACAAATTGTTAAAGAAATATAAGAGAAAAAAATGGAAACTCAATGTTAAAAGAGAACGATCTGCGTGGATAATATATTTCGACAAGGCTCGTCAGTTACCAGTATGCCAGTTACAGCAAGTATGGGAGTTGCCGTGAGTGCCAATTCATGAACCTGGTTCACAAAGAGCTTTTCGTCATGTTATGTTGGATAAACCTAAACAGAGAGACGTTAGGGTGTCACTGATTGAGGATTACCTTCAGAAAGAATGAAATCGCAGTCAGGAGAGAGCCAAGTACCAACCCTGACGCAGACACCTAGAATAAATCGGAAAAAGTTAAACCTTCTGAATGTGAATAGCAACTTGTCTCAGCAAATTCTCAGAACAAAAACTGTGCACCAATTTACCAAAATTAGAGGCTTTCGTCCAGCTTTATCCATTACGGATGCAGCAACGGCAGTAACCACAACCTGTAAAGCAGAACCACATCAAGATGCTTTAGTGGATAAAAATTCGAAGATTCCAATAGCTGTCACAGTAGGGATTTCGAACCTGAAGAACAGCGTAAGTTATAGTTCCAACGCTGGAAGAAAATCCTGAAGTAGATACAGAAAAGTACATTAAAGTTGTAGATACTGCAAACATAGATTGTAGGAGTGCCAGAATGCCAAGCTATTCTTTCTTTCTACCTGCTTGTTCAAAGATATTGCTGACATAGAAACAGACCCCATTGATTCCCCCCAATTGTTGAAAGACCATCAACCCAACTGCAATCTGATCAAACCAAGATTAATAGCAAAGAAAGGTCTAACCAGAAAGGCAAAGAAAGAAAAAACTGACAGTACAAACGGTGTAGAAAGAAGCTCTTACCATGACTGAGCGCAAGTATCTCCTTTGAAACAAATCCAGCAATTTGGCTTTAGGGAGCCGGTCAAGAGTTAGGATATAATCCTATAAAGGTATTTACATGTTATTCCATAACATATATGATCATCCTGATGCTCCAAGAGATTGTCAATGTAGGCTAGGAGATGGAGTTGAGGGTTGAAAAGAAGAACCTGTATTTCTGCTGCTTCATGAGATATGTCAGCATCTTTGCCACGAAGTTTCTGCAGTGCCATTTCAAACTCTCTCTGGCGTCCTGTTTTCGCCTGAATTGATGAGGAAGTCATCAACTTGTTGAATGTTTCCATTATATAACTACAAAAAGAAAAAGAAAAGTAGTTCTTACCAACCATCTTGGAGACTCGGGAATGAAAAAGAGACCGAAAATGGTCACTGCACAGGGAACTAGTCCTGCAATCACCACACAAATGAGCACTCTACTACTATATTAGATAAGTATTCTAAAGCACAGTCTGTCTAAGTAAATCACCGATTAATGCTAAAGCCCTCCAGCTTACTAGTACCCCAATTATGAAGGAAATGGACACTCCAGAAATGATCATTAACTATAAAATAAGCAGAAGACAAAGTTAGATATGTTCGAATCCAAACCCATATAGTTTGTTGTTGAACTAACCCACATCAATTTCTTGCTTAAAATATCAAAGCTAACTCACAAAAGAATTCTACTAGCTAGGTTCAAGGATTGCATTTCTTGTTACATGTTTACCTGATTTATAGCAGTTAATCTTCCTCGAAGATTTTTGGGTGCAATTTCAGCTATGAAAACAGGTACCTTATCATCCATCCAATATTGCATTAATCTTTGTCAATAACATGTATTGAAAAAATACTGGGGCTCTAGAGGAGGGTAAACAACTTACCACGTATGAAAAGGCTCCCATTCCGTATCCAGTTGCCAGTCTCCCAATGTCCAAAGACAAAGCCCCCTTCAGTAGCAATAAGATAGAGAACATGACTAAAGTCAAATATCTGAGGAGAACATTTGCTTAGTATCTAAAAGCACAGACAAAAATTTAAGTGCAAAATCATACGAACCTTGGAAAAGTAAATAGCAAGCCAACCTGCAACACAGAAAGCACAAGACACTCTCAAGGCCTGCATACAATTTTGCAGTATAGATATTGTTACATGGTGATATCAATGGAAACAGATTTAAATTACTGCTAAAAGTTCTTAATAACCGGTGTGTCCTGTATATTCAACATAGTTTCGCAATCGTACCCCTTTTCGACCAAGAAAATCAGTGATGGGCCCAATTGTAATAGCGCCTATCATTGCACCAAATGTCACAATGGAGCCGAACACTGAATACTGCATGCAGAATTTGTCAAGATAGCAATTAGAAGTTATTTTTTTGTTAGCATTTAAAGGAATATCCAGTAAGTTATTTGAAAGAAAAAATTTATGAAGCATTATGCTGAAAGTTTACTGAATTGCTTTTAAACATTGTCCCATTGTATTCAGAGATTGAAAGCAATGGCATAGCAGACAATGCAAACCCTCAGTCCTCCAGTACAACAGATAGAGATTTCCACTCATGAACTTACATATCCAAAAGAACAGCTCTGATAGAAATATTGATAGAGCAGTTATAAATGTTGCAATAAATTGCATACCTCTGCTAATGTAAGACTGAGATCTTCCCTGATGGCAGACTGGGTAGGCGACGAATAACCGATCTGGAAGCCGGCAGTACAAGAGTGTCAGAATTCTCCTGTCCAACGATCACAACTTTACAGCTATATTAATGAAAAGCTAAATGCATAAAAAGAACTTACACAGCATCCAAATTCATAAGAGCCACAGACTGCAACAAATGTGCTGAGGTAAACCATCCATTGATTCCCTCCTCTGCTGCTTCCTCCATCAGCCAAGTTCTTCTCTACCCTCATGAGTGGATCTGTTATGCCCTCCTGCAAATCACTCTCTACATCCTCTTTGATGTCCATGTCTGCCTGATTATATAACTCCCACTGTCTATATGAATTTTTGTAAATGGCAAAGTGAAGAAGATTCAAAGAGATGGGTGTAAGCAAGAAACTATCAAATAATGGAAACCAGGAAACAGTAAAACTTTATCCTCTTATTGGCAAAGACATGGAGAGACGAGAGAGCTATATGTGAGAAAGGATGTAAATTTTTTCTACGAAAGTAACTTTTTTCCAACTTCTAAAGGTTGACTTACACTTACGTGTTCTCACTGACAGTGCCTGGTTGATTTAATAAAAACAACGAAGAGCTGAATGCAGGCAATTGTCGTTGTGCTCAAGTTTTTCCACCAATTGCATAAGCTGACAAGGCAGGCAGTAACATCATAACACCAGTTAAGTAAAAGAGGAATAAAGAATCGCTGTGGTATTCAAGAAAAAATTGCCCTGTCGTGTCAATGCGAAAAACAAAAACAAAAACAAAAAAGTTATGGGTTTCACGTAAACAAGGAAGGAAGGAAGAATGACAAAAATTATCACAAAACCTTCTATGGCTTTGAAGATAAGAAGAAGATGCAGATTAAAATCCGAGAGAGAAGATAAAGGAAGAATGTAGGTCTAGTCAAAGTGATTGCTTTGCCAGTACAGGTTCATCTGATCTCTTCTTTTCTTTCTTTATCTTCCTTTCAAAAGATGGAACTTCATTAATTTTGTGGTTCATTTAATAGGCATTTTGCAGATAATCAAATCCAAGCTTTCTAAGTTCTAACAATTCGATTGATATATTTGCTGTTATGTCCCTTTCTTTCTGCTGCTAGCTGGTGTTACCATATTAAATGTGGCCGAAAATATATTTAAAAAAATCTGAGTGGACGTGGGTTTTATTATGTAAGATGAATTATTAGAGGCAAAGGGCAATACCATTGGGAATTTTTGGGTAAATAAGTATATACCAAGAGAAACTTGACGCTAATGCCATTTTCATTTTATGAATACAAGTGATACTAGGGGTTTCTCACACACATACTACGAAGGTGTCATGGTGGTTCGAACTTGAGACCACTAATCTGCAAGTCAATGCCATTTTCACTTGCCGGCACACTAATGACACTTTCTTAAAACAAGGTTCTCAATCATTGAACAACCATTCTTCTTTAGCTTTGAATTTGAGCTCCCTTTTTAATTTTCTATTTCTGGGTCTTTAAGCATCAGACACCCACGTTGTCTAAAGCTTCATTTGTCTGTAACCCAAAAAATAAGATAGGCACTCAATTCAAATAAAATGACAGATTTATAGATCTATGATCATGGCCGCTAAAACCCAGATCCACCGTATATAAGTTAAGCTAATAGTTGCAGTCTTGAGTCGACTTGGATCACAGAATCAAACTTGGAAAAGAATCTCCAAACCAGTAATTTATTGAAAATGATAGGCCGTGGTCCCAAGAGATTTGTCGTGTTGACAGCTTTGAAATTATTCACTTCTCTTACAATAATACCAGTGGGTACTTTGCGACACCCCAGTACCAGCTATGAAAACAATTTTTAGAAAAATATGACAAAAGACATGAAACTTTACCTACCAACCTTGCCCTGAATTTTGCTTTCATTACATTTACCTAAGGCAAGTAAATGCGGATTTTTTTTTTCAGCGTAACTCTGAATTATGAAAAGCCCTACTCAAAATATACCAACCAGTCTACGTTTTCACAGGAACTTTGAACTCAGAAACTATGACCACTAAATCATGGATGAAAAACAAAATTCCGCATCTTAGTAGGCATGGATAATTTCGAGTTTTTTCGCAACAAAAGGCATCACATTTCCATAACCATCCCTCGCATCACATTTCCATAACCATCCCTCCTTGGACAAAGATAAATATTGTGATATACGAACAATATTGACATCTTTGGATTTGCAAAGCAATAAACTTCAATGATACAATAAGCTTCCATATCTATTAGGGGCTCAAGTAACAAAGGACACTGACAGGCAAAATGTGTAGTGTGTTATGTTCTATTTCACTTGAATAAAGAATCAGCTTTAGTTATACATCTATTTTATATTTACAGTGGGAAATTTGATTATAAAACCATACAATCTGGACCAACAAACAAATGGGGGTGAACATACCAATCAGTGGAATCTGTCAAACAGTTGATACTCCGGAAAATGAACTTTCTCCGTCTCCCTTAGGGTTAAAAGGGAGGTGACTTTCAAATGTATAAGTCTGATAGCCACCTGAACTAGAGAGCTGAAGTGAGCCACTACTGCTGTGTCTTTCAATGTCTTCAATATTAGCCACAATGGAAACCGGTCTTTCCGGGATTGAGGGAACTGACAAGTCTGTTTCCAACATTTTCACAACCTGATCCATTGTTGGCCTAGCATACAACTGTGGGTGAGAACAAAGAACAGCAATCAATACATACTTCTCTAAAACTTCAGGTGCGCCCTTCTCTGGCATATCATCATCAATAACATCCAGGGGTTGTCCATTTCGCACCAACGCCCATGCCCAATCAGTCACGAGCGATGGCTGGTTATCATTAGTCACATGAAGCGCTTTCTTTCCACTCAAAAGCTCAAGAAACACAACACCAAAACTATACACATCACTTTTCTCCGTCAATTGGCCATACAATGCATACTCGGGAGCAACATAACCCATCGTTCCAGCCACCCTCGTGCTCATATGCGTCATTCCCTCTTCTGTAAACTTTGCAAGTCCAAAATCTGCCACCTTGGCCTCAAATGCCTCATCCAAAAGTATGTTATTAGCTTTGATATCCCTGTGGATAATAGCTGGTTGAGCCCCATAATGCAAATATGCCAATCCCCTTGCAGTCCCCAGCACAATCCTTTGACGGATTGGCCAACTAAGCTTGCTCCCAAAAGACCCGAACAAATGGTCATGGAGGCTTCCATTCTTCATCAGATCACACACAATGATCCTCTGGTGACCCACCAAAGGAGTAGTGGCAGTGCAATAACCTCTCAAAGCAACAAGATTGACATGCCTAACACTTGCAATCACCTCAACCTCGTGAGCGAAATTCAAGTCGCCAGCAGCCGAGCAATTCTTGAACCTCTTGAATGCAACTTCAGAGCCATCATCTAAAATGCCCTTGTACACATTCCCATAGCCTCCTCGTCCAATTATGTTGTCCCTAGAGAAATTCTTAGTCGCGGCACTAATCTCTTCGTATTTAAACTTAATCAAAGTAGTGCTTCCACTAATTGACTCTAAGGCAGAACCCAAACCCTTCTCAATTTTATCATTATAATCCTTTCTCCTCTTCTTGATCATAAATTGGTCATATTTATGCCACAAGAACCAAACCCCGCCAATTATAACCAACAACGCAACACCACAAGCAACCAAAGAAATCAAAATAACAGTCTTTTTCTTCTTACCGGAACTCTGCGAGAAATTGAGCGCGAACAGGCACTGGGCGGTGCCGACATCGGCCGGCCCATACTGATTGGCGAAAGCCGCCGCGTACACCAACGGGTACCCCGTGCAAGTGGAGACGTTCCCGACGGACTTGCCGGTCAAATACGAGGCTTGCAAGCTGGACAAGCTGGTGGTGCAAGAGGCACAGGGCGAGCTGTTCCCGAGAGACTGGTTACAGTTGTCGATGACGTCCTTAAGCGTTGCGCTTCCGACTAGGGCTTCGAATTGCTGCCTGGTGGTGATGTTCATGCAGCCCTGCGAGATCCAGCTGGTCTCGAAGCCGCAGGAGGCGCGAATGTCGAAATTGGGGACGAAATCGGAGGCTAGTGCTTGGTAGGCGGCCCAGCAGGATTCGGAGGCGTTGGGTGGGGGGAGGAAGGAGCCGGTGAGCTGGAGGTACTGTGCCTCGACGAGCCGGAGGCCTTGGATGATGTACTGGCACTCGGTGTTGCTGTCGAATTTGGGGCGGTTGGAGGCCGGGTTGAACCGGCGGAGGACGTCGAAGTTGAGGGGGCATGCGACGGTGTCGTTTTGCTGGGAGAGAGTTGGAGGAGGTGAGGAGGAAAGAAGGAGGAGGAGAAGGAGAAAGAGGAGAGAGGACATTGGGGTTGGGATGGTTAGGGTTTCATAAGGGGGTGTCTGGATCGAGGGCATGATAATTGGAGCAAGGCGAAGGGAAGGAGGGACAGGGAAGAGGAAGGTGGAGAAGAGCAAGTGGTGTGGTGTGGTGCTTGCTTACTATTCTGGTAAAATCCAGTCCAGCCAGCCAGTTTGACAGTTGATGGTTAGTCACTGAGTTGGAGTTGGTGGCAAGCTCAGAGAAGCTTCCTACCCGCTCGCCCTCAGCAACTAATCTGATTCGCCGGCCTATGTCGTGTCACCTCTGTCACCATGTGCGTGTCTTTTGGACTTTAAATTGAGATTTTGCGAGGCCCAATCCCCGTTCAGAATTTTTCATATTCCCTTTACATTATTTGCTTGTCGACATGATTAGATAAATAAAGAGAAGAGAACAATGAAACGGGAATAGGTAGTATTTCTCTCGAGCCCAACTCTTGATCTATCATACATAATGAGAGAGATAACTCGTAAGGATTACATTGATAATATGGGACATAAAGTCAAGTCCACTTATAATATTTGACACATTACATCTTCACTAATATAATATTTGCATTATGCAATTCACTACAAAATCTAGTTTACTTTTTTCTTTTTATTTTTAATGCGCAAAATCTAGTTTACCATGTATGCACACAAAAGTCTACTTTTCTTTTGAATACATGAATTCTTAAGTTGTGGTAGGTTTGTCTGCTGTGGCGACTTTTCATGCTTATTTTCTTTGCATTCAACTCTATCCTTTGAATTTAACCTTTATAACAAAGTTCCACATGCCAATATGCATACATCGCACTCTACAACACAAAACAAAATTCAATATTATAATTATTGTCACGTTTAAAACATCACTTTTGAATATAACAGCAAGCATCTCGTCACGGCTTAACCATTTTTATTTTATTTTATAGCTTTATCTTGATATTAGAATATAATACGCCCAGCTTCCAACACAAATATAAAGGCATTTAATGATAATTCAACAAGTGTGTGCTGTGTGTTTATGTGCGTGCTGCATATTCCCAGTCCCAGATGCCATTGTCAGCCAGCCACCGTATCTCTTTTATTTTCTAATCACAGTTACGTTAGCCGTTACGATACTTTGTCTCCTTCTAATTTTGTACTGCCAAATGGGAGGGACCAAACAAATACAAATGTAATCTAATTAAGATAATACTAAAGTCGCTTTTCTAGACCCTTTTTCTCCCTTTTCTTCTCTTTTTTGGGGTCTTTCTTCTCTACAACCCCCTTTGGTTCCAGGGAACCAACCCCCACGTCATGTTGTAGAGAAATTTTCAGCATTTAATATAATAGGATTAATCGTTTTATTAGTCTCTGAACTTAGACCCGATCTGCATTTGAGTCCCTCAATTTCCAAAATCATTCCCGTGGTCCTTTAACTTCACCTTCGTCAGGACAAATGGTCTTGTTGTCTTTTGTTAACTTTTTCTGTTAAATGCAGGGGCAAAAACGGTTTTTTATATTAAAATTAAAAAAAATTGAATAAAAAATCATATTTTTAAAATTACAATAAAAGAAAATTAAATTAAAAAACCAACAAAAAAAATTCGAGTTTGGGGGAGTATAAATTGGGATAGAGGGGGTGAGAGAGAGAGAGTTTAATTTTAATGTTTTATTCATATTTTAATCAATTTAATATAAAAATACCATTTTGCTCCTGTATTTAACAAAAATGCAATATACCTATGTGCCCTTTTGAGGTATGAT
The DNA here is from genome assembly GCF_965620075.1 of Prunus avium. Taxonomy (NCBI): domain Eukaryota; kingdom Viridiplantae; phylum Streptophyta; class Magnoliopsida; order Rosales; family Rosaceae; genus Prunus; species Prunus avium. The sequence goes on from NC_142291.1 coordinate 39,209,773, forward strand.
AGTATCTCTTTACATATCAAAGACGACTTTAGAGACTTCTCGGCGTGGAAGCGCTAATGCCTTCACTACAAGATCCTGAGCGTTTCAGCTTCTAGGTAACTTTATATTTCTCTTTATTAAAATTGAGTATATTGTGGGCTGTGATTGCCGGTATTAATGTATGATTGGATGCAGCTTGATTCTTTATCAAATCGGCATCCTCATGAAAGGCTGGATCTCCTACGCTTGCGAGATACAAGAGAGGTATTGCACTTTTCTCCCCTCTTAACATTGTGAATTTCAGGTGCACATGGGTATGATATATGTAAGAATGAGATGCTACTTCTCATCTAACACGTTGTTTGAAATCACATTTAGAATAGTTCATATATATATCAATGCCATATGACCTCAGATACCTTCAATTTATTTCAAAACTCTTCTCTTCGTTGTCTCATTAGACCGTTTTGTATCCAATTTTTCATCTGTAGAGAATACAACGTGAACTGATATATCTCATAGCAAAAGAGCAGGGCTGTCAAGTGCAATGAGAAAAAGGCTGTCATTGGGTTTAGTTCATAATTACGATGGATACATTTTAGAAAGTAAATTCTTACACAAGCAATTTTATACTATGAAATTCAAGATTCTTTTATCCCAAAATGTTGGTGGATCCCTATTTTTTGTTGTTGTATTTATGGGTTTAACCCATATTATTTCTTATAAATAAAATCTATTTTTTATTCTTGCCTAATGGACTAATAGCTGGAAATCATTAGAATTGGAGGTATCGGAAAGAATTTAAATTCTCATTTCCCAATATCACTGGTATTAAAAAAAAATTGAAGAAATAACTCTATCCTAATTAGCTAAAGTGGTAATTTAAAATAACATGACAAAATTGTATATTTAAATATTATAGCCGGGCGGCTATATTATTTTAAAGGTATAGCCATGCGGCGATACTGTTTGAATATATTCGAATATTTTAAAGGTATAGACGAGAGGCTATACTATTTAAATATATTATTTTCAAGATATAGCCATGCGGCCATACGCTTCGAAAATATTCCAATACTCGTTAAATATATTCCAAAACGACGCGAAGCTTGCACTCGCAGTCACAGCCATTTTCGCTTCTCTATATGCGCTTCCAAGCTTCAAAGGTTCGGTCTTGAGCCTCTCTCTCTCTCTCAACTCAAGCTTCGATTTTTTTTTTCTTTTGTTTCAGCTGCTGTGTTGACTGGATCGGATTGGACTCTCTCTACGAAACCATCAAATGTCATTCAGCTATTGAAATCTCCACTAAGATAACAACTCTGATGCTATATGGGAGTTAGGCGGCCTGGGCGGTTCTAGGCGGTGCCTAGGCGGCCTGGGCTGGTCTAGGCGGCCTCCTTTTTGTTCCAAATGAAGACAGACGAGGCTTCCACTTGCAGAGGAATGTGGTGCGCACGTGAAATGAAGAGACAGAGATGAGGATTGAAGAAGATGAGAGGTCGCGGGGCTGGAAGACGGCTCGTGTTAGACTTGGGCCTCGGCTCGTGTTGATGAGAAAAACAGAAGGAGAGATGGGCTTTCAATTGAGCCTCTCTCTCAGACTGATCTTTAACTAACGTAAGTTCTATATGTCAAATTTTGTTATCAATTTGAGCTCTTGGTTTCAGGTGAGAGAGTGAGAGAAAGAGAGAGATGTTTGTATTGAAATCCTACACAGATTACACAGAGGCTCATGTCCCTGCAGTAATTTCCTTGGCAGTTTTTTGTTGAAATGATGGAATACTATTGATTTACAGGATAATTTTGTTAGTGCGGATTTTGTCATAAATCGTGCTAATTACGACTGATGGATGTGGAGGTTTGAGAGGACCCATGGCCATCATTGTATCAGAGGAAACACCACCACGTAAGTTTATGAAAAATGTCCTGTTTCATGTGCACAAGTTTGCTTTGTGGTTCAACAATATTTTTGGTTTAAATGACTTTTGTTCTTCATTTTTGGGTGATATTTCTGATCTGCAATGTTACTTCATAGGGTATTATTGGTGACACCCTTAGCAAGTTCAGCATCTGGGGTCTCTACATGACATATGTTCTTGCTGTTGGCCGCTTTATCAGACTTCAATGCTCTGACTTAAGAATGAGAATCCCCTATGAGAACCTTCCTTCCTGTGATTGGTAAGGCAACTTTGTTTTGGTCCTTCCTTCTTATCTTTCCTTTTCCAAACTAAGATAAGAGTAATATTTTCCTGAAACTTTATGGCTCTTTTATTGTATAGGTTGATAGCCATTTGTGAGGATATATATGCTGCAAGAGCAGAGGGTAAGCTTGGAGTTGAAGATTTACAGGTCACCACACATGCTGCTCGAATACACAAAACCCGACTAGACATGGACTCAACTAGGTTTAACATTGACATTAGGTTTGACTAATTACAGAAGGCATAGTGGTTACATGTACACATGTTGTATTTCAAGATTATTTTGATTTATCATGTATATAGTTCAATACAAGTTGGAGAAAAGCCATACAACAACATTTATATTTTCCAGTAGATTTCTGTTCCTTTTCCTTCAAAAACACAGGATGTATATGTATCAGTTGGACAAACCATGTCATGTCATCATTTGTAATGACTTAACTTGAATATATTGTTGCCTTGCCACCCCTCCCCTACTCAAAAGGTTTGTGAAATGAAATATGCTTAAAACCAATAACCAAGGAAAACAAAAAATACGATGGAAATTCAACCAATGCAACTCTCTACAAGTATCATTTTTCCGAAATTGACCCAAGTTCAATCTATGTGAATAACATTGCGGCTCTCCTCAGATCATCTTCGTTAGTGAAGTGAACAAATAGAAATACAAAGAACACAAGTGCGGCTGGAGCATCAAAATTCCAACATGATATAAATACGGACAAACAGACATCATTTCCACACAAGGCAAAACCTCCCAACAAAATTTTCACCGGTGATCTTTCAACATACACTACTCAGACACTGCCCGTCTCCTCCTCATCCTTCAGAGGTCTCATTTTTTGTAGCTGCTATATAATTTTATTTTGCAAAGTATATCTCATCCATGTAATAGATATATCAGTGAATATTTATCGATACTATTACCTTAAAGGTGAGAAATATTAGTATTGTCTACGATCATTATTTAACATATGAACGATTTATACCACGTGATTAAATATTTCTCATTGCATTAATATGACATATGTATAGGTACCAATGCTTCAAAGTACTGATGAAAGGGTGTTGAAAGTGATATGCAACTATCTGAAGCCAGTGATCTACTCGGAGAATAGCTACGTGATTCGAGCAGGAGAACCACTTGACTTGATGCTCTTCATCACACAAGGAATTATATGGACCTTTGCAGGTACTCAGGTTGATGGTTCCTCTTCATCATCAACATCATCAATCACAAGGTGTCTTGAGAAAGGCGATTTTTATGGGGAAGAACTTCTTAGCCGAATTTCGACATACATCTCCTTTTCGGACCTTCCTATCTGCACCGACAATGTGAAATGTCCTACAAAAGTAGAAGCATTTGCTCTACTGGCCAAGGACTTGAAGACGGTAGTGACGGTAGTGACTGAACCCTTTTAACCGACAGTCTCAGGGATAGTGTCTTCCATAACCTTTGGGCTTGCAAAGTCGAAATCTGAAGCGGATATGCCTTCGTATATAGGATTTTCTTTTTAAAATGCTGCTATCTCACTTTGGGTTCTCACTTTTTTCCCCATGGGTGTAATATAATAAGCATCCAGTTTGGAATAATCTTTTATGGAGGGTAGGGAACTCATCATTTTAGTATGTTGTTGTAGGGCCTCCCTCCGATGACATTGGCAAGTTTTTGCTCACTGTAACTGGTTCTGCCATGAACGCATGTTTTTTTTTTCTTGAGAGAATTTCCTGCTTGGTTGGCACTAGCAGAAACTGAATGAAATAGATTGGGATCAATGTCAGTTTGCTTATTTCAAGTGTTTTAATTGCTTTTCTCCGTCAAGAAAGAAATGCACCACATGTTTTCTTCCCAGACTAGTGCAAGGAAATGAATGCAGAAATTATTCACGAACAATGGCTTTTGGGTGGGCGGGCATGATTTCCTATAAGGAAGTTTTTGAAGGAGTTTAGGCAAGGAATTAGCTTAAGGAAGCTATAAGAATATACTATATATACACACAAATAAACATTAAACGGTATACCAACAACGTTGGATGTTTTTTTACAATTCTGACTACAAACACTCCATAAACCAACAAAATAATCAGTTTCCTATTTTATCTAGGAGTTGGATTCCCTTAATTATTCAGTTATTGTCTTTTGTTCTTTTTCCATGGGTAATTAATGCAATTTAATTCTAGCATATGGACTTATATGGATATGAAAATCAGCAAAAGGAACTCACCTTTTCACTTTCTAAATTTGTCTCCGTGTGAATTATTAAACGGGATAAAATCATACTAATCTATGTGTTTAAATTTGGGTGTGGTGCCAATGGGTTAGCCCGGTGAAAAATAGCCTTGATTTGCATACCAGAAGTCTCAGGTTAGAATAAAACGTGAACTGATATATCTCATAGCAAAAGAACAAGGTTGTCAAGTGCAATGAGAAAAAGGCTGTCATTGGGTTTATCATAATTACGTTGGATACATTTTAGAAAGTAAATTCTTACGCAAGCAATTTTATACTATGAAATTCAAGATTCTTTTATCCCCAAAATGTTGGTGGATCCCTATTTTTTGTTGTTGTATCTCATAGCAAAAATAACTAATATAAAAGTGAAGTCAAAAGAAATTAATGTAGGGTAAGGGTAGAATAGGAAAGAGAAGGAACAAAATTGATTAAAAAATATTAAAAAGCAAAAGGGAGTGTAAGTGGAGAAAAGGGGAGTGGGGAAATCATATCCCAAAAAAAATAATTGAAGAAATAACTCTATCATAATTAGCTAAAGTGGTATTTTAAAATAACATGACAAAATTGTATATTTAAATAGTATAGCCGCGTGGCTATACTATTTAAATATATTATTTTAAAGGTATAGCCGAGCGGCTATACTCTTTGAACATATTATTTTAAAGGTATAGCCGTGCGGCTATACGCTTTGAATATATTCGAATATTTTAAAGGTATAGACGAGCGGCTATACTATTTAAATATATTATTTTCAAGGTATAGCCGTGCGGCCATACGCTTTGAAAATATTCGAATATTTTAACGGTATAGCCGCTCGGCTATACTCGTTAAATATATTCCAAAACGAACGCGAAGCTTGCACTCGCAGTCACAGCCATTTTCACTTCTCTATATGCGCTTCCAAGATTCAAAGACTCGGTCTTGAGCCTCTCTCTCTCTCTCTCTCAACTCAAGCTTCGATTTTTTTTTCTTTCGTTTCAGCTGCTGTGTTGATTGGTTCGGATTGGACTATCTCTACGAAACCATCAAGTGTCATTCAGCTATTGAAATCTCCACTAAGATAACAACTCTGATGCTATAGGGGAGTTAGGCGGCCTAGGCGACCTGGGCGGTTCTAGGCAGCCTGGGCGGTTCTAGGTACAAAATCTTACATGAGCATAGTCTTCTACAGATGTTTAATCCAGCTTACTATGGCTTGTACAATATTGAACCTGAGTTTGATATAAAGTGGATAAGGACCGCTTAGATGATCCACATGTCAAAGCCAATCTGCTATTTCAGGTCAGAGCTGTCTTCAACTATATGTTTTTCAAATAAAAACTTCATGTCCTTATCCTTTTTAGTTCTCTCATCGTTTTATTCTCTTACCATGCATAAATTCTGCATTCAGGCACATTTCTCGCAGTTAGAATTACCAATCAGTGATTACATCACAGACTTGAAATCAGTATTGGATCAAAGTATGCGAATCATCCAAGCCATGATAGATATATATGTGCTAATAGTGGGTGGATTGCATGAATCTTCTGCAAATGGTCGCGCAGGTATTTATGACTTCTTAGTAGTAGTACTTGCCTAGAATAAAAGACGAGTGCTAGTGCAAATTGGGCATTCTGCCTTGTTTATATTATTACATTCTACAGCTAGTGCTAGTCCTCTTTCCTGTCTTGTTTATCTTGTTTTGTGTTTTTTTTCCTTTGTCCTCCTAGAGAAGCTATTCTTTTGTGTTTTTCCTGCCGTCAATTTTGTTAACTTTTTCTGTTAAATAATTGCAAGGACTAAGATACTAAATAAAACTCAAGTAGGTATCCAAAACTTAATTCTCCTTTATTGTATAAAATAAGTTCACAGCATTTATGCCTAAATCTGGTATTATAGCTACTTAAGAAAAACCAAAGCTGAGCACTCACAGATGCACTTAATCAAATTCCTACAGCACATTGAAAAAGGAATCATGTCAACTATATATTTTAACAGTAGTTAAAATTTCTACTCAATATATTTTTATGGAATCTATAACTGCATAATCTGTTTCTTTGATCCTTATCCATAAACACACACTTACCATTTTTGACAATGAAAACAAAAGAAAAACTAATGCAGAATCAGGCTATCACATTTACCTCAGTTACTAAGCACGCAACCCATGGATTGTCAGTATCTATAAGTAAGTTTACTGCGTCCAGAATTTGTCCATAACCATATCAAATGATAATTCTGACAATACTCATTATGGTTGATGATGATGGAGACAGTATGAGACTATATATGCAATAGAGACAATATACAAGCTTAGCTTATCTAAATATTCGAATATATTTAAAGCGTGTCGCCGCGCGGCTATACCTTTAAAATATTCGAATATATTCAAAGCGTATAGACGCGCGGCTATACTCTTTAAATATAGTATTTTCGGAGTCCAGCCGAGCGGCTATACTGTTAAAATATTCGAATATATTCGAAGCGTATAGCCGCGCGGCTGCCCCCTTTAAATATAGTATTTTCATAGTACAGCCGAGCGGCTATACTGTTAAAATATTCGAATATATTCGAAACGTATAGCCGGGCTGCTATACTGTTTAAATATAATATTTTCAGCGTACAGTCGCACGGCTATAAGCTTGAAATATAATATTTTCAGAGTACAGCCGAACGGCTAGACCGTTAAAATATTCGAATATATTCAAAGAGTATAGCCGCGCGGCTAAACGCTTTAAATAGAATTTTTTAGGCATCCTAGTAGGCCCTTAAATTTGATTAAGAGTTTTTTCTCTCTTGCGCATGAGAGAGATGAACAATTTATTTCTAAAGGTGTATTTGGACGATATCAAAAGGAACCTTAGCCTGAGACCAAGTAATGACAACTTGCATGCGATATCAAAAGGAACCGCACGGCTATACTTGTGAAATATATTCGAATATTTTAAAGGTATAGACGAGCGGCTATACTATTTAAATATATTATTTTCAAGGTATAGCCGTGCGGCATACGCTGTGAAAATATTCGATTTTTTTTCTTTCGTTTCCGCTGCTGTGTTGATTGGATCGGATTGGACTCTCTTTACGTAACCATCAAATATTCTGCACTTTCATCAAATATTGTGTTGAGTGTATAGCCGCGCGGCTATACCGTTTAAATATAATATTTTAAGAGTACAGCCGCGCGGCTATACTTACAAAATTTTCGAATACATTCAGAGAGTATAGCCCCGCGGCTATACTTGTAAATTATTCGAATATATTCACTGGTTTTCAAGTATCCTGCTACATAAACTGTGTTCTAAAATATTCCAAATCTCCATGGTTCTTACATGATCAACTTGCAGAACCTACACTGTAGAGATGCTGAAGTCACTGGTTTTGTAGATGTCATAAAAGATAGACGTACCATGATGTAGAAAAGTAAAAGAGATAAGCTCGAACAAACTTCAGTCCAATCTGACTGAAAAGTAATCTTGAACGGACTAATAAAATCAGCTAACATATCTGGAAACTCCACAGGTAGCTGATACACATAAAGCAAGACAATGTTGAAGCCTGCATACAAGTGAAAAGGCGTCCCCCAGTTAAAGTGTATGCAATCTATCTTCTTTCATCTTCAATGTTTACTATTATCTATACTTCTTGAAATTGCTTCATGTTCATTATCCAAGAAGAGGACCACAATATGCAGACACATTCTTTCATTTTCTCATTCTAGGTTATTTATTTCTTCTTTTTTGGATTGCTAAGGTGGTTCAATTTTATTACACTTCTACGTTTTATTTTTTACCTTTTCATTTTGCTTGAATGATGCTTCTAAGTTCTTTCCTTGGTTTCTGGTTCATATACAAGGACTGGTTCGCGCCTCACGCTGCAGCAAAATTAAAGTTCCCCTACTACTGGAATGAAGAGTGCCTTGAAGTCGAACCGCCGCCAAAGTACAAGCTATGATATCTGAGAAACATTGCATTGTAGAGTATCTAGTCTCATTATCTTTTGAGAGAATGGACAAGGTTGTAGACTTTAAAGTTTTCAGATGCATATGCTGAATTGGTACTTTTGGTCACAATATCAGAGCTTGTTTTTGCTTGAATTGTGGAGACGTGATATATTACTGGATCTCTAATGTAGCAATTATTCTCACAAGCTATTCAATGTACATTTCCAAGCCAAAACCTTTTTTACAAGCAGTAATACAGTTTTCAATTTTTGTTTGTTTTTACAAGCAGTAATACAATTCTCAGAGGTAGTCAAACGTTTTAGACATCAATATAACTCCTGTTCACTGGTTCTCCAAAAATACGTTTGATTGTGTAAAATATAAAGAGAAAAGAAAAGGATTAAGGACGAACAACTCTCTTATAACAGAATTCACAAGTGGACACACAGTCATTGCCAAATATAGTATAATTGAGAGAGTTGAGAATGTAGAACAAGAACAACAAGATAGGTTTTGCAGAGAATTCAAATCTGCCAATTGAATTACTTACTTGGTGAAGGGTTAGATATACAAGTATACAAGGTGATTATTAGTTACAAACAATGCACAAGACATGGAGGGAAACATGGAGAGTTTCCATCCCTAAAACAAGGAAGAAGAAAACAAGGAAAAGTAACAAGGTGGTAGACAAGCCATTTAGGGATGTCTATGTTTTGTCTTTGTCTTTACTAACACTCCCCCTCAAGTTGGTGCAAAGATATCACGCATGCCCAACTTGTCCAGTGAGTCATGGAAAACTTTACTTGATACGGCCTTCGTCAGGATGTCAGCAAGTTGGTTTTCCGAGTTTACAAATGGAAACTTGATTATACCCCTTTCTAGTTTCTCTTTGATGAAGTGTCGGTCGACTTCCACATGTTTGGTACGGTCGTGTTGTACTGGGTTATGTGCTATCTCGATAGCTGATTTATTGTCGCAGTACAAGTTTGTAGCTTTCAATGGTTTAATTCTCAGATCCTTCAGTAATCTCCGTAACCAGAGCAATTCACAAACTCCTTGAGCCATTCCCCTAAATTCTGCTTCAGCACTTGATCTAGCCACAACTTTTTGCTTCTTACTTCTCCAAGTGACTAAGTTGCCCCCCACAAATGTAAAGTATCCAGAAGTAGAACGTCTATCTGTGATGGATCTTGCCCAATCCGCATCTGTGTATCCTTCTGGGTTCATATGTGTATGTTTGGAGAATATCAACCCCTTGGCAGGGGCAGCCTTCAAGTACCTCATGATCCGAGTTACTGCATTCATGTGTGCCTCACTTGGTTGATGCATAAACTGACTCACCATACTCACAGCATAAGCTATGTCGGGGCGTGTGTGTGATAGATAAATCAGTCGCCCAACCAATCTTTGATACCTTTCTTTGTCAGTGGGTACTTGGTCTGGATACATCCCTAACTTGTGGTTCTGCTCAATAGGTGTGTCAGCTGGCTTACAATCAAGCATTCCAGTTTCTGTTAACAAGTCTAACACATATTTTCGTTGGGATAGAAATATGCCATGTGTTGATCTAGCAACTTCTATGCCAAGAAAATATTGTAACTCACCTAATTCCTTCATCTCAAATTTACTAGCAAGGAGCTTCTGCAGATTCTTCATTTCTTCATTGTCATTACCGGTAACCACCATATCATCAACATAGATGATAAGGGCCGTAAGTTTGTCACCATGACGCTTTAAGAATAAAGTGTGATCCGAGTGGCTCTGAGTGTACCCAAAGCGCTTCATAGAATCTGTGAATTTTCCAAACCAGGCTCGTGGTGACTGCTTTAGCCCATATAATGATTTTCTCAGCTTGCACACGGTGTTGGGACCAAGTGCCATGGAGGTCCCTGGTGGTGGTTCCATATACACTTCTTCTTGCAATTCCCCGTGAAGAAATGCATTCTTTACATCATACTGCAATAGTGGCCAATCAAGGTTTGCAGCCAATGACATGAGAACACGTACGGTATTGATCTTGGCAACGGGTGCAAATGTCTCTTGGTAGTCAATTCCATATGTTTGTGTATACCCTTTGGCCACTAATCGAGCTTTGTATCGATCTATGGATCCATCAGCTTTGTATTTAATGGTGTATATCCACCGACATCCAACTGGTTTCTTCCCTTGTGGCAACTGGACCATTTCCCATGTAGAATTCTTTTCCAGAGCTTCCATTTCAATTGCCATTGCTTCAGCCCATCTGGAATCTGTTATAGCATCCTGCCACTTATTTGGAACACATACAGTAGATAATTGATTGACAAATGATGCATATGACTTTGACAATCTATGAGTTGAAACATGGTTATTAATGGGATATTTAGATTTGGCAGTAAGGTCAGGACAATATTGAGGTTTGGGTTTTCCTCTAGTGGTCCTAGGTGGGAGAGTGTATGGTATAGCATTAGGTGCTTCGGGAATTACCTCAAGTGTTTCTTCATCACGAGACGACTGGTCCGATGGTTGAGAAGAAGGGGTTGTATTTCGTTGTTGATTGCAGCAACCATTTGAATTGTCTCCTCCGGGATCTTCACCAAATAAGAACGACAATTTTCCAATACCTTCATCGCTGCCCAAATTTTGAAGTTCACTGGTGCTTGGCGACCGGTCGCTGGGTTCTGAGCGACCGGTCGTTTTGTCACAGATTTGATTTTCCTCTCTGGAGTCTGGACGACCGGTCGCTTCTGTATTACGACCGGTCGTTTTGTCACAGAGTCGATCCTCATCATCACTGGAGCAAGGCGACCGGTCGCTGGGGTCAGTGCGACCGGTCGTTTCTGGATTACGACCGGTCGCTTTGTCACAGAATCGATTTTCATCACCGCTGGAGCAAGGCGACCGGTCGCTGTGGTCAGTGCGACCGGTCGTTTCAGGAAAGCGACCGGTCGCTTCTGGGTTGCGACCGGTCGGATTTGCACAGACTTGGATTTTTTCTTCCTTCTCTTCATTCCTTCTCTCCCCCTGAAGAGAAGGGGGCATAGCAGCTTCAAAGTAGGATAAATCTTCATGAAATGTGGCATCCATAGTGACAAAGAGCTTACGGGTAGGAGGATGGTAACACTTGTATCCTTTTTGAGTTGATCCATACCCAACGAACACACATCGAATGGCACAAGGGTCCAGCTTACTTCTTTGATGAGATGGAACATGAGCATATACAACACAACCAAATATGCGAGGAGGCAGCTTGAGGACTGTAGGAAGAGAGACATGACGAGCCAAGGTGTTCAGTGGAGTTTCAAACTTCAAAACACTACTCGGCACTCGATTAATTACATATACTGCAGAAAGAAGGGCATGTCCCCATAAGTAGTGAGGGACCGATTTATCCAGCATGTAAGCACGAGTAACCTCAAGTAATTGTCGATTCTTTCGCTCTGCGACACCATTTTGTTGCGGAGTGAAAGATGTGGAGGTTTGATGAATGATGCCTTGGTCTCGAAAGAAATGTGCCAAGACATTGTTCACATATTCCCCACCATTATCAGACCGGAATACTTTGATAGAGGCTTGGAACTGTGTGGTAATCATAGCATGAAATTCACGGATTGCAGCGGAAACGTCACTTTTATGAGCTAGTAAATATACCCAAGTCATGCGAGTACAATCATCAATAAATGTAATAAACCATCTTTTGCCATTGGAAGAAACTTTAGCAGGACCCCAAACATCAGAGTGAACCAAATCAAAAGGGAATTCCGTTTTATTATCACTTAAGGGAAAAACAGTTCGATGGCTTTTGGCCAATACACAGGTTTCACACTGAAACTGAGAATGATCTAGGCCACGAAACAAAGACGGAAACAAACGTTGAAGATAGCCAAAGGACGGATGTCCTAGACGACGATGCCAAAGCCAAATCTGATGTTGATTGCGAGCTTGTGAGCTGGAACCTTGAGTATGAGCTGCCCTTGGTGGTGAAGAGACCGTCAAGGAATACAACCCCCCTCTTCGTTTACCATGCCCAATCGTCGCGTGAGTCGTGAGGTCCTGAAAAAGACAATGGGAAGGATAGAATGTGGCATAACAATTATGTGAGTCAAGTAATTTTCCAACAGACAGCAAATTGCAATTGATGGAGGGAACAAGTAGTGTATGAGATAAAGATAAGGAAGGGGAAAGTGATATAGTTCCTTCACCAGCAACATTAGAGGGGACTCCATTGGCACTAGTGATGTAAGGATGACGAGACTTAGAAGATATTGTGGAAAACATAGTAGAGTCAAAAGTCATATGATCAGTGGCACCTGTGTCAATTATCCATGTAGTGGGTCGTGTACCTGATTCGGAGTCGGAGAGTAGGGTGCAAGATGGAGAGGCATCGGTAGTTATAACACATGCTGCCTTGGGTGTTTTGTTGCGGGATTTGAAAGCATCCCACCACTCAGGATAACCATGAAGCTTGAAGCACTTCTCAACAACATGATCACCACCACAATGAGTGCACTTCTGAGTTCCCTTTGCATCGTCAGTTTTGGGACCCCGGGGGGAAAGTCCGGAGGACGTACGGTGTGGTGGCCGATATGGCTTGACCGCCATTGCACTCCCACCGCCAAGCATGGAAGATTGGCGATTATCTTCTTCTACCACTAGTGCATAAGCTTCAATGATTGCTGGAAGCGGATTCATGGCAAGAATCCGACTACGAACGGAATCAAAGTTGGGATCGAGTCCTCCCAAAAAATCGTACACACGTTCCACCTCAAGTGCTTGTTGGTGAAGAGCCACATCATCGGGATTGGTATGTTTGCAGGGACGGAGGCTGTCAATTTCCTGCCATATTATGTGTAATTTTTCGTAGAATACATTCACAGGTTCACCACTTTGAGAGGTGGTGACTGACTGACGACGGAGTTGGTACAACTTGGAGCTATTCTGTGTGACAGTATATGTCTTCCGAGCTGCGTCCCACACTGCATAAGCCGTTGAGCAGTGATCAAATAAGGCACGTACATTTTTGGTCATGGAGTTGAGGAGCCATGACTGCACCAAACAGTTGTCTTCATCCCAAGCTTCATAGCTAGGATCATCAATGGCAGGGGCAATCTTTTTACCATTAATGAAACCAGCCATACGACGAGCAGTGATGGCCAAGCGAACACTACGAGACCATGCAGGATAGTTGGACCCATCCAACTTATCAGGAGTAATTGGAGAGTAGTCATGAGAGGACCGGGGTGGTGGTGGTGTTGTGGAGTCGATCTTGGTGGAGTCGATTTTAGAGGAGTCGCCCGTGGAGTCGTTGGTGTCACCCATGAGGTAAATATATAAAAGGATGTAGAGGAAAAAAAAGCTTAAAACTTCAGCAAACAAGAGCACAAAAAAAAAGGGCTTGTGATCAAGACCAATTTTGAGGCAAGGCAAAGTATGAGGTAGGAATAATATAACAGCAAATTATGGGCAAGGATACGTAGAGATTTAGGCAAGAACAAGGTTATGCAGAGGCAACCAAAATCGATTGCTCTGATACCATGCCAAATATAGTATAATTGAGAGAGTTGAGAATGTAGAACAAGAAGAACAAGATAGGTTTTGCAGAGAATTCAAATCTGCCAATTGAATTACTTACTTGGTGAAGGGTTAGATATACAAGTATACAAGGTGATTATTAGTTACAAACAATGCACAAGACATGGAGGGAAACATGGAGAGTTTCCATCCCTAAAACAAGGAAGAAGAAAACAAGGAAAAGTAACAAGGTGGTAGACAAGCCATTTAGGGATGTCTATGTTTTGTCTTTGTCTTTACTAACAGTCATCACTTTTTTTTGGTCATGCTTCGCCTTACAGACTCCTTCTCTGCAACCAAAACATAGAACTCTGAACCGAGCATTTCATGTATAGCAACATTTATAGAAGTGCTCAAATCAACCGTCTCCGTGATTACTTCTACAGTAATATTGAAGCCTAAAGTAGACAATACGCGGATAGCATTTGCAGCCCTGCATATGTTCTCTCTTGTCTCTTGCCGAGTGTAGTTTTTCTCTTGATATTCGGGACTAAAGGAATTTTCATCAGGTTTGGCATCATCTTGTTCAGACTTGTTCACTTGATCCACTACCATATCGTCTGTCACTTGAACATGTTCCCCAACCCAGATGAACCCATTACAGCCAATTATCAGGTCAATACCATAGTTTTCTAAATTATGGAAGTGCTGCTTGCGTCTTTTCACTAGATAAGAAGGGACTGTCAGCAATTGACCCCTTCCAAGCTGCAATGCAGGTTACAATCATAATGAAAACCAATAACAAAATAATGGATAATCAATAGACCACCTCGGATGGATGCAAAGAAAGCAATGCAAATTAAAATTGATTGAGGGAAGCAATAATGACGACAAAAATCACCCATAACAGCCAAATAGAATGCAAGATAAGCGAGCTCAGGTAAGATAATTATCAGAAGCATCCTTCTAACAGTCAATATATATAAAGAAGACAAACCTTTCCATACTTCTGACTTCTTGCTTGGAGATGTAAACCATCATGTTGAAAACCACGAACTTCAGCCTGGAAAAGGGCAAGTATTTGCAACACTAGATCAGTTCTTAACTTATTCCTTTCTTTTTTCATGATTCAATTAGGCCAGTAATATATGTTAGAGGACTTACACAAATGACATCATTCTCCTCAAAAATGCTGCGCATGTTGAGTTCATCCAGAGCAGTTCGTCGCCTCTAGCAATGAAAGAGTAAAATTTAAACGAGGGAATAGCAAGGGAAAATGGAGCAATTTTCCTTACTTTTTATATTAGAATGAGAGTATCTTTAATATCAGAGTTGCTCAAATGTGTTTTCCCTTGAAAATTCCAAAAGATGCTCTCTAACTATATTCATGTAATACTAATACTCATACATCTTTTCCCAGTCAGTGGAATATCCACTAGTTATCTAAAGAAACAGAATTTAGCGGATCAAAAGGAAAGAATTTCCATACTTCCAACTCACAATTTGCATCAGCCTTCAGATTGATAAACAAGAGTTCAAACAAAGAAAACCAGACCATTTAACAGATTTACATGAATCCATAGAACAGAACTCCGTGCTTTGTGTCAATATCGTCAATATCACCATTACTAGTTAGCTTGCTTCTCTGGTAAAGGAAATTTATCACTACTGATGCATGTTACCAATTCGGGCTAACAGTTATACCTGGATGCCGTCAGGTAAGTTCATTGAAGAAAGCATCAACACTGCATCATGGCTATAGTTTATCTCCACTCTCCAACGCTTTGGAGCAACCTGGACAATAAACAATTATCAGATTATAACAAGACCCATAAAACTAAACATATCTCAACAAAGAAAACAAAGCATCAATAATCAAATTAAACAAAATTAACTAAAAGGGAGTTAAGCATTCGTTTACCTCAATAACACGCCCCACTATGATATCTCCAACCTTCGGCTTGTACCTACCATCATTTTTGTTTTTTGATAATTCCGTAAGCACCAATGAGCAAAGTTTCCATAAAAATCAATGTTAAAAATCGCTAGGCGGTAGGCGGGCGCCTAGGCGTTTTCTTTAATTTATAATTATTTTGTATTAATCGCGGCCTGGTGGTGGTCGTCGCGGGTGGAGGCCTGGTGATGGTGGTCTGTCGTGAGCGCGAGAGAGAGACAGAGACAGAGACAGAGAGAGAGGCAGCGTTAAAGTCAGGAAAGGACCCGCCCAGACTGCCTAACTCCCGCCTAGCCGCCTAGGTGGCCGCCTAGCCGCCTCGAATTGTAAGAGGCAGAGAGAGAGAGAGAGAGAGAGAGAGAGGCAGCGTTAAAGTCAGGAAATAAAATTTAAAAGGACCCGACCCGCCCAGACCGCCTAACTCCCGCCTAGCCGCCTAGGTGGCCGCCTAGGCGGATTTTTCCAACACTCGACAATTTAACGTTAAAAATTGTCATAATCTAACAGAAATTAACATGCTTTCGAGAGATATTCACCAATACAATGCTATTCAGTTGCAAAAATACCTTTTATCAAAATCCAAAAACCAAAAATATAAAAACACGATTCATAAAATAGCAAATTCGACAAACCCACTAAACAACAATGTTCAAGGATCATAAATACTAAACAGAAGAAGAAGAAGAAACGCAGGGAAGTGCAGCTAACCTTTCAAGAAATTGGACTGTGCAGCGAACACAACCGGAGCAGGGCGATATACGAGAAACATTGCATTGTAGAGTATCCAGTCTCATTATCTTTTGAGAGAATGGACAAGGTTGTAGACTTTAAAGTTTCCAGATACGTATGCTGAATTGGTACGTTTGGTCACAATATCAGAGCTTGTTTTTGCTTTGTGCACTGGAGACGTGATATATTATTGGATTTCCAATTGTAGCCGGGCCGCTGTACTTTTAAAATATTTGAATACATTCAAAGCGTATAGCCGCGCGGCTATACTTATAAAATATTCGAATATATTTAGAGAGTATAGCCCCGCGGCTATACGGATAAAATATTCGAATATATTCAGAGAGTATAGCCGCGCGGCAATACTTGTAGAATATTCGAATATATCCCGGGAGTATAGCCGCGCGGGCTATACTGTTTAACTGTAATATTTTAAGAGTACAGCCGCGCGGCTATACTGTTAAAATATTTTCAGAAACTGTTAAATTAATACTTGTTAATGGGCTGTGGCAGAGCACAAGCAAATTCAAGCCTGATACCTAACCCAACATGGTCAGGCCTAATTCCAATTTGTATCGACCTAACATAACGTGGCCCCGTGGGTAGTGGACAAGACCTTTCAGCTGAACTTTGTGCTCTGTATATTGGTCTAGAGTTGGCTAGGTCTCTTGGGTTTCATGTGTAAAAGCGAGCATTCTTAAGCAAGGGACTTGTAACTTAAATAGTTAAAAAGTAGTTATTCTTTCACGTGAGGTTTTAAATTTGAATCTCCTTTACTTATTATCACTTGTATAAAAATAAAAAATAAAATATGGACGTTCTTAATTATTCGGGGCTCTGTTTGGTTAGACTAAACTATTTCAATTAGCATCCCTCGGTAAACTTATAAACGGTCAAGAGTGAATAAACATTATGAAGCCAATGTGACAAATCCTAGACTTGTTTTGTGCAGTCTGTTTTACGGTTTGAAGCTTTCAGGTCAGCCTCCTTTTCAACTTGAAAAGCAAGAAGAAAATAAATAAATAAACAATCCACCTCTCACTTCTTATTAACTCTTGAAGTTGATGTAGACTGCAAGGAGGAACATCGTGAAAACCAAACTACATACAAACTTGACTCACCAATCATCTTCGGCATGATGTGTGTGTGGACCTGATTTTATAATATTTAATGAATTCATGATTGATCACAAAATCGTTTCATTTCGTTAGAAATAAAATTCCCTATCTTGTGATTGCCTCAACAAATATATATATATATATATATATATATATATATATATATATATATATATATATATATATATATATATATATATATATATATATATAAACCATAACCCAAACCACATGGAAACAAATTATACAAAACACCAAACTCGCACCGCATATCCCCCCACAAGTTATATTGCGTGAGATTTTACTAAAAAATCCCAAAAAGAATTTATGCTAACTTGCACAAGAAAACTCTGTCATGCAATTCCTTCTCATCCAAGAAACATATAACAACTTATACAGGGGATATGTAATCATGGCCTTTTTTTTAATCTCTTTTTGGAGGTATTAAAGCTTTAATATTATTTATTTATTTATTAAGCATGCAGTAATTTAATTTTTAAGTCTTCTTTGCTTATACAAGAAAGAAAGCTACCCATTGACAAGCTCCTGAAAAATATAACTGAATAACCAGATTTGTTTTTAATTAAGGAATCTTGATCCTTCAAAAACCCAATTAGTTATTTTAGTTTTATTTATTTCCAAAACGTCAACTAGTAGTTCTTACTTGGTGAATAAGTGTAAATATTTCTGTGTAAATTCCGAATATAAAAAGGAAAAGGGAATGAAATAAGATATATTGTTTTTAATCTAAGAAATAATAAGAGAGTTGTTGACCAGTTAGAATATCTGAAGCTTTGATTTATTATGCTGGGATTGCAATCCGCCACCTACCAGAATACAACATTGAAAGCTGACTCTGAGTATCCTCGAATCATTTCGACATTTTTTTGTTTAAATTATAATATTACTCACGGATTGGTATATAAACTTAAGAAACAAGCGACTTATGCACCAAACTAGTGTGTGTGTATGTGATGTAAGACAAACTAAAAATGCATTAACTATTTGATGATGGGTATGATTATATGGAGCAATTTCTTGATTGCGAGTGAAGAATGTCCGTAATCATGAACATAATCTAAATTCCTTGTGTGAGGGTTTTGATTCCATTCCATGCATAGTGCTTGTGATGATTACATTCATATGATTAAACCAATAAAATTTAATAAATTCGTATTTGATTATATGTAAATTAGATTGCGAATTTTTCAATCCAATTGAAATTGAAGTGGGATAGTGAATTGTAATTTGTAATTTATATAATTTAAATGCTTTTTTATAAAGAGCGATGGTATTTTACTGATAAGAGGAATAGAAATAAGTACAGGCAACAAATGAAATTATGAATCTGTCGTTTTGGGGCAATTGGATTGGATCTTTTTAATACTCTTCATAAGATGGACGTTGCCAAAAGATTACAATTCTGAAAATTGCCTACATGATTATTACCATAGGTTCACTCATGGTATGCTCCACATAAACCAATATACCACCTTATGACGTCTGCATCATTGGACCAGTCTTGCTTTCGCATGTATACATAATCATCATTATAATTAATTACGATTGTGTGCTAATTCTATATTGATACTGATCTTAGGCACCAAACAACAACCATAACAACAAATGTAAGTTTACCAATCCTATCATCTACCCTAATTTTAAGTTCAACTGATTTGACTTTGGACACAAAGGTCAACATCATAGGCATATATGGTCAACTTTTATCACTAGTTCACAAGAATTCGATACCATGGAATTCGAACCCCAAAAAAAAAAACCATACCACGGAAACTAACCACAAAAAAATATAAAATTGGACAAGTTTTTTTTTTTTTTGGGTTTCAATTCGCACTAGGAATTAGAATAGGATACCAATTTTTGGTATTAATTAACAAGAATCCATGCTTTCTTCTCTAGCAATAAAAAGATTATGCTACGAATATGTAATATCCGATCATAGTAAGGATTTCCTTGTCATAATAATAAGCCTTGCAACGGAGACTTGCCCGTTTTGTTTTTGTTTTAATTGATATTTCATTTTCGAAAAACTAAAATAGAAAAACTTCATTAATTTTCCAATAAAACAGTACACCTAGAAAACCTAGAAAATATAGGTCTTCCTTGGATGACATCGTTAAAACATTGCCTTAAAAAACCCATAAAAAAGGAAAGTTCGGTGAAGAAAAAAGAATACTCAACATCTCAATCAAACCAAAACTTATTCTACTCGTAACATTTTACCAATAAAATAAACGGCCTTCTTTAATTAGAGACTAACCTCTCTGCATGCGCATCCGCGCCTGCGAGAGACTTTTTAAAAGAAAAAATTAAATTTATTTTAGAATTAAAAAAGATAATGGGTAGTTGCGTTCAGGATCCATTATTTGATTTTTCTTTTAATTTTAAATTTTTTTAATATGAAAAAGTGTAAATTTACCATATTATCCTCACTTAATTAATAATTTCAATTCTTAATGTTTGCATTAACTAAGGGCATTTTCTGGTATTTTGAATGTTTCACCATTCTCTGCCTTTTGCTTTATATATATAGATAAACATTACCACCACGTCAATAACCGTTGAATGCTCAACTAGAACAAAGTATTCTAAACTTTGGCTTTAGCGAATCCAAGTGTCAAAATCCCACATGCTAGATTATCCAACATGGCATATCCTAAAGGAGACCAAATCGGAACTATATTTGACCAAATTAATCCCACGCACGGCACGGACCAGATCCTATTATATGCTCCACATAGACATGGGACAGAGAATTTACTGTTGCCACATATATTTACAACATTTTGCAATAAAATACAAGAAAAGGATTTGTGAATAGTTTCCCGGGGAACCTTGAAAAGGGAGACATCGTTGAAGCGGTTAGAGTAATTCCGAATCCAAGTCCACCTTCTCCAAATCTCTGCACACTCTCTCTCTTCCCCTGTTTTATTGCTCTGTTTGTGTATGAGAAGATTAAGAGAACCTTCACTCTTCAGTCTTTGTGGTATGTTCAACCTCACAGTTTCTCATCTTCTTCTATTAGTTTTGTTTGGGTTTCTGTTTTGACATATAAGTTTGCACAGTTTCTGTTTGTGGGTTTGCCTCAATTAGTGTTTGCATGTTAAAATAGAGCTTATATACCTTAACTCTGTTTATTGTTCTCTCTTTTTGGGTTTCCTCAGTTTTTTTTTCTCTTATTGGGTTACACATCTTCTCTGGGTTTTCATGCATATGTTTCCTAGTTTTCCTCTAATTTTAAAACTTTCCTTAATGGGTTGCTTGCAATCCCTCTTTTGTTTAGGTTTCCGCTTACTCTTTCTGTTTTGATGGGCCATATATATGCAGATAAGCACAGAGACCATCGGGTGAATTGAATTTTTTTGGAGTTTGGTAGGTTGTGATTTTTGAAAAATGAAGGAAGATGTTGAGACGTACTCTCCCAAAGGAGTTCTTGAGGACTATTTTAGGAGTTCGGATTCTGAAACAAGCTCTTCCAAAGAGCCAACTGCGAACTCTGAAAATCACCAAAATTCAAAACCAACTTCTCGGTGGCATGGACTCGTGCAATTATTGAGAACTAAATCTAAGAAACCCATAGCCACAACAATGCATCCTCTCATGAAATTCTCAAAAAGAATGAGCAGTAGTATGCGTGAGATTATAACGCCGAAGTTTCAGTCAGATATTGATGATATGTACCCTTTCAAGTCACCATGGAAGAACTTCTCCCTGTATGAGCTCCAGGCTGCCACCAAGTCTTTCAGCCACGGTATGTAAACTTGTGCTGTGCTTCAAATTTCACATTTACTTCTATTTTTTCTTTTTCAGAATACCAATTTTGGAAAAGTTAGTAAGTAATTTCACTGCATAAATAACAATTGTTTTTCTTGTTTTGGTATAGAAAATCAGATTGGAAAGGGGGGTTATGCTGAAGTTTACAAGGGCTGTCTACCAAATGGGCAACTTGTGGCAATCAAACGGCTAACCCGGGGGACACCGGAAGAGATTACCGGGGACTTCTTAGCAGAGATTGGTATCATGGCTCATGTGAATCATCCAAATACTGCCAGGTTAATTGGGTATGGGGTTAAAGGAGGGATGCACTTGGTTCTGGAATTGTCTCCAAAAGGGAGCTTAGCTTCTGTGCTATATGGTAAGTAAGCCCACAGTTTTGATGCCATGCCATTATGCTTCTATTCTCCGGTCCATAAAAAAGAGAGTAAAACCAGCAGTGTGTTCCAGCTTATGCATCTTCATCCTTGGTGAATATCTTGTTTACTGACTGACTTATTTATTTTATAGGTTCAAAGGAGAAGCTTGATTGGGGGATCAGGTATAAAATTGCATTAGGTGCAGCTAAGGGTTTACAATATCTTCATGAGGGCTGTCAAAGGAGAATTATCCACAGAGATATTAAGGCTGCAAATATTTTGCTGACAGAGGATTTTGAGGCCAAGGTACCCTTTTGAACTTGATGTTCTGTAGC
Source organism: Prunus avium (assembly GCF_965620075.1). Lineage (NCBI taxonomy): Eukaryota > Viridiplantae > Streptophyta > Magnoliopsida > Rosales > Rosaceae > Prunus > Prunus avium. Next base: position 39,231,887 of record NC_142291.1, read on the forward strand.
TTGAATGCCTTTGTTGCTGTACTCTTTCTGCTTTTATTTATATTTCTTAACAATTTACGAATAAAGCAAATAATTATAATGCTGGGATGACTTTCATACAGATTTGTGACTTTGGTCTTGCAAAATGGCTACCAGAGAAATGGACTCACCACACCATATCAAAATTTGAGGGCACATTTGGGTATGTAAACCTTATACTTGCCTCCTCTTCTATTATCCATCAAATACTTTAGCTAGCCTTAATCTGATATGTATTCATCACAATTCACAGCTATCTTGCTCCCGAGTTCCTGCTGCACGGCATAGTAGATGAAAAAACTGATGTTTTTGCCTATGGTGTGGTGCTGTTGGAACTAGTCACCGGACGCCGAGCACTAGATTACTCTCAGCAAAGCCTTGTTTTGTGGGTACGTTGTTTAGTAATTTTCTTTTCCATTAGGATGTCCGCAACCAAATGGCGCTCACATTCGTTTAATATTCTCAAACAAGTCAAAACAAATGGATATTCATAATGCAGAATTTGTTTATGTATTTCACCAGGCAAAGCCCTTGCTGAAGAAGAATGAAGTTAAAAGCTTAGTCGATCCTTCTCTAGGAGATGAGTACAACACTCGGCAGATGAATCTCGTATTGCTGGTTGCTTCTGCATGCATACAACAGTCCTCAATACGAAGGCCAAGTATGAATCAGGTATGTTCTGTTTGTTTCCTAACCAATAAACCAAAAGCTGTTGCTTATGAAGCTTTTGGTAAGTTTCATAAGATTAAGCATGTAAAACAAGATGAGATGTTAATCATGGTGTTTTTAGGTGGTACAACTTTTGAGTGGAGATCTTAGCAGCTTGAAGTGCATGAAGAAAAGCCGAATGTCGTTTTACCGGAAAGCATTTCAGGATGAGCACATCAACACAGAAGACCATGTCCAACCAAGAATTAAAGGACCTTAATCGGCATTATGGAGCGGGTTCGCCTGGAACTGTGGAAGCCATGAGGTTGTTGTCCCATGAGACAAGTAATGTGACATGGGAACTTCTGGAGTAATGGGAATGGAAACTAGGAGTTTCTGGTTTTGGTCCATCAAGTCCAAAGAAGGAAAGAACGACTATGGTTCTCAAACTGTGTAAGTGTATTTAAGAGTTAAAGAACAAATGGAAAGAGTGACAATTTGTTTATCCAACCCATGTACATAATACAAACTACAATCAAAGAAATGAAGGTCAGTAAGTTAAGCAATACTTGAGCATTATGTTTTCTTACGAAGTTCATTATCACATTGGTTGATCATATATTATATCATAAGGTCGTATACATTTATGTGTATGTCTCTCTCTTCACGTGATGAATGACAGATAAAGTATTAATTATTATAATGACGATAGGGTGTCAATTATCATGATGAAGAGGGATGCATGAACATGAACATGGAGTGTTTGAATTGAAGCTAATAAATCTCATGTTTGAATTGAAGCTAATAAATCCATGTTAGAATTGAATTTGAAGCTAACAATTTGGCTAGACAAGCAAGCGGCTAGGCTAGGCTAGGCTGGGACACAAGCCATAGATGGTATCGGCAAGTTTTGTTTGAATCCGGCTGGCACGCAACCCCACGCCGGATGGCGTATATCACCCAACCAAAGTCGTCACCACAATTACACTCTGACGCTAACGCCCCTACTCTCCTCCTTCCTTCCCGCTCTACTCACCACGCCACTTCTTTTTTATCCACTCCTTTTTATTTTTATTTTCTCTTTTGGAAAAGTAAAACAAAAATGATAATTTACACATTCAATTTTAACATTTCCGAGTTCTAAACAAAAGTTTTTAAAGTATTCATCATTTGATTATCTAATCAGATCTAATCAGTCAAATTTTGTGTACACTTAAAAATAAATAAAATAATTTATCTCTTGAAAAAACATACCCAAAGAAAATATGAACAGTGAATTAATTAATCACAAAAGATTGATTTAAACATCTAAATAATGGTGTCATGCTTTTGTTTCTGTTTGAAAAGTGGTATCAGATTCAAATTTACTTGAGATTTTAACATTTGTTATTTTTTTTCCCTTGCTAAAGTAAAAATAGAAAATATTGCTAAATTAACCACAATACATTTGATATTCTGATATAATATAATGAACAGATCTAAACCAAGGGCACAATAATTGTCGAAACTATTTAACAAAACGCATTTAATAAGACTTTAGAAATGACTAAAATGTAGACATGGGTTTAGTCAAGTTGGGTAGAGTGGATGTGCTATTACTTTATACCTAAGTTTGAATTCCCAGTAATAAATTACATCAAAATAGATTATTGCTTGTATAAAAAAAAAATTGGCCAAAATATAAACAATAAAAAAAAAAAAAATTTACTCAGAGATTTTTTTAATTTCTTTTTTGGGAGCAGATGCTTCTATAATTTACTCGGAGAGTATTATTATTGGTTTTGCGCCACAGAAACAAAACATAACTATACAACATCTTACACAGCACAGAGAGAGAAGTCATGAGAAAGAAAAAAAGGTAGAAAAACTGAAAGCGAGAGAAAAGGAAAAGGAAAAGAAAAAGAAAAAGAAAAATACGGAGTCTGATCATAGAGAGCGAGCGAATTTAGCTAAGAAGACACACACCTTGTTGAAGAGCCTTGTTCAAGTCAAACAAACCAGGACCTTCATATTCATACATCGTTTTTTTCTTCTTTGTGATTTCAATTAGCGGATGCTATATCCGATCTTCGGCGATCGGAGATGTTCGTCGGCGGTCACGGCGGCGGAGAAGCTAAATCCGGCGGTGGTGGCGGGTGAGAGAAGACACTTAGTGCGAGGTCAAGGTGGTGGTGGAGAATGAAGAAGAGCAAGGGCAAGAACAATGGCTTGTTGCCGAACTCACTTAGGATCATATCGTCGTGCCTCAAAACTGTTTCGACGAATGCGAGCACCGTCGCTTCTACAGTTCGCTCTGCTGGTGCGTCTGTAGCTGCTTCTATTTCTGCTTCCGAGGATCAAAAGGATCAGGTGCAAAGCGATTTCTAAATTTTGTGTTTCCTCGCTTTTGTTTAATTTTGAAGTTGTTTCCTTTTTTGGCTTTCAACTAGTTATTGGTGTTTTTATGAAAAATCTGGAGCTTATTTTTGGATTTTCTGATTGATGTGCTTTTTTATATATGATATATTAGGGTGAGAGAGAATTATAGTGATTGGCAGCATGATTGAATCGCTGTATTCAAGTTTGTATGGCTCTAAATTATTTACTTGGTTTGAATATTGAGGAAAATGATTTGGTGGCAGCTTTTAATGGTGAATGTTCTCTTCAGTTTATGTTGCTTTATGTGAATTAGCAAATTTCTTGTTGAGTTTGGCTGTTACTATGATGTTTCTTCTGAGCCAGGTTTTGATCACTGAGTTGTCCGTTTAATGCATATATACTAATTAACTAACATTGTATGTTTGTTAACTTCCATTGGTGAATAGGTAACTTGGGCTGGCTTTGGCAGGCTAGAGCTTAGTCACTCTGCCTTTAAGCATGTTCTCTTACTTGGTTATCAGAACGGATTTCAAGTTTTTGATGTAGAGGATGCCTCTAATTTCAGCGAACTGGTTTCAAAGCGCGATGGCCCAGTTTCATTCTTACAGATGCAGCCCTCTCCTGCAGTATCTGATGGTAACCAAGGATTCAGAATGGCGCATCCATTGCTGCTGGTTGTTGCTGGAGACGACACCAATGGTCCAGGGATTGTTCATAACACTAGCCACTTGGGAGGGATAGGCAGAGATAGTAATTTGGAGTCTCGGCCAGGAAACCCTGTCGGCTCTCCTACAGCTGTTCGGTTTTATTCCCTTAGGTCCCACGGTTATGTGCATGTTCTGAGATTTCGGTCTGCTGTGTGTATGATTAGATGCAGTCCTCGGATAGTAGCTGTGGGTCTTGCAACTCAAGTAAGCACTTGCTTATATGTGACACATATTAGAATGTGAGAAAATTAAAAAGTATGAGATTGAATACTTAGGATTACATCTTCTGTATAAAAGATATTAGATGCAGATTTTTGACTCACCTTCCTGATATTCGGTGGCAGATTTACTGCTTTGACGCGCTTACCCTCGAAAACAAATTCAGTGTTCTTACCTATCCTGTTCCTCAGCTAGCAGGACAAGGATCAATTGGGTTTAATGTCGGTTATGGCCCAATGGCTGTGGGTCCAAGGTGGTTAGCCTATGCTTCCAACAGCCCACTAGTGTCGAACACAGGTCGATTAGGACCCCAAAACCTCACTCCTTCTCCAGGAGTTAGTCCATCTACATCACCTGGCAGTGGTAGTTATGTGGCTCGTTATGCAATGGAGTCTAGTAAACATTTGGCTGCTGGAATAATTAACCTGGGTGACATGGGATGCAAAACCTTGTACAAATACTGTCAAGATCTGCTCCCAGATGGATCCAACTCTCCAATATCATCAAATTCAGGCTGGAAAGTTAGTCGGCATGCAGGAACAGAAATGGATAATGCAGGGATGGTTAGTTCTTTACTCACCATGAATACTTTTACTGCATCTTGCAATCTACTAAATGAAAATCTCACAAATGGTCTTTTGTCTAGGCATGCAAGCAACAAAATTGAATAATCTCTTCTAACTATTGAGTCTCTGTTTGTTCTTTATCCTGAAACAGGTGGGCTCTGTTGTTGTTTGCTTTAGCATGATAATGTGGACAATCTTTATTTTTCTTTAGTAATGCTTAACTTCATATAATTGCTTGGATTTAGCTCTCTCAATCCTTGATTTCATCTTTAGTAGGATGGCTAGACATATAGATGATTATATACCCTATGATGCTAATTTTTCCTCATAACGCTTATCTATATTACACAGCTAATGACATAGATCACAAAGCATTATGGCATCCTCATAGACTGTCTTATTTTCCTTTTTAAGTTTTAATACTTTATCTTATAAGAATTAAAACCTCGAGGAAAAAGAAGTGAGATCTTTAATAATTACATGATGGTTATCAGATGTTTCAGTACAGTTTTGTTTTATGCCTTGGCTGATAACCAGACATTTTAAGTTTTAGCTTTGAGTAAAAAGTTTTTATTCATTACTTGATTAAAATGATTGCTTGCAGGTTGTTGTCAAAGATTTTGTTTCCCGAGCAGTTATATCACAATTTAAAGCTCATACTAGCCCAATATCTGCTCTATGTTTCGATCCTAGTGGGACCCTTCTGGTTACAGCCTCCATATATGGAAATAACATTAATATTTTCCGGATTATGCCTTCAAGCAAACACAGTGGATCAGGTGGTCAGAACTTAGATTGGAGCTCATCTCATGTGCACCTTTACAAGTTGCATCGTGGAATAACATCAGCTGTTAGTACATATATGTAGTTTTAAAGATGTTCATTCATTTCTTCCCTATAATTTGTGTTGTATGTTCTATTTATGCATTTTTCTCAATTTTTATTATTCTGGCAGATGATCCAGGACATTTGCTTTAGTCATTACAGTCAGTGGGTTGCAATTGTTTCATCCAAGGGGACCTGCCATGTTTTTGTTTTATCCCCTTTTGGTGGCGATGCTGGATTTCGACTTCTTAATACTCAGGGTGAAGAACCCTCCCTATATCCAGTTTTATCTCTACCTTGGTGGTCTACTTATTCTTGCATTATTAATCAACAATCTTGTCCACCCCCAGCACCTGTTGCTCTTTCCGTTGTGAGCAGGATAAAATATAGCAGTTTTGGATGGCTTAGCCCAGTCAACAATACTGCTTCTTCTACAACAGGGAAGGTATTTGTGCCATCTGGTGCTGTTGCAGCTGTATTCCATAATTCATTATCTCAAAGTCCTCGGCAGAGTAACTCAAGGACTGGTACCTTGGAGCATCTATTAGTTTATACTCCATCAGGTCATGTAGTTCAACATGAACTTCAGCCAAGGATAGGGGTAGATCAGAGTCATAGTGGTACCCAGGCAGCTACGTCTATGCATATGCAGGAGGAAGATCTGAGAGTGAAAGTTGAACCTATTCAATGGTGGGACGTGTGTAGGCGGTCAGACTGGCCAGAAAGAGAGGACATTGTTTTAGGTACCACATCTGATAGACAAGACGTAGCAGAAATAAACCAAAATAAATCAGGTTCTGATGGTACTCATGGAATGGAGTCTCTAGACTTAAATGGTGCTGTTGGTGGGGAAAGGAGACTGGAAACTTACTCTGGAAAGCTCCATGATAGGTCCCACTGGTACCTCTCTAATGCAGAGGTGCAAATAAGTTCTTTGAGATTACCAATATGGCAAAAGTCTAAGGTATTTCTTGTCAAGGTTACATTTCCAGTTTTATTTTCTCTATTTTGGTGGTAATTTTCTTCTCACTGTTCCAGATTTGTTTTTATACAATGGGTTGTCCAAGAGTCGATAGTTTTGCTGATGGAGAGTTTGAAATTGAAAAAGTCCCTGTTCATGAAATTGAAATGAGACAGAAGGAATTGTTGCCTGTTTTCGAGCAGTTCCATATCATCAAATCAAGCTGGGATGACAGGTGACAACCATTTCATCTATAGTCCAATCCACATTCTTAAAACTCCAAAATCTAAATAATATAGTGTTTTGATCCTTGCTGGAGATGTTTGTGTCTACATCTTGTTAAAAGTTTCTAGTTATGGTTGATCTGAGCTTACCAATTGCTGGGGCAAGGTACTGTTATATATATCATGCATGAGTGCATTCCGGTGTGTGTCATACACATGTCTGTGCCTTTCTCCTACCATTCTGATACTTGTTAAATGCTCGCTTGATTGTATGATTCAGAGTCCCGGGTGGGAGATTTCCCAGTCATTCTTCGTCAGAACCTCATCAAGCTCAAGACAAGATCTTGGAAGAGACTGTTATTTGTCACTCAAAGCCTGCATCGCTTAGCTCCACAGAAAGCTCAGATGGGGGTATGATATAATATATAGAAAATATGCTTCAATCAATTTATATATTTATTATCTTAGACTGCCTGTCCATCTTGGACTGCTGCTTCATCTGGCGTTCGAGAAAAAATAGGAATGGAGATTTAATATCTATTTTTGTTCTTGCAAAGCCTTTTTTGAGTCAATTGTCCAGATGTATAATAAACCCAGATGTTGGCGCGTGTAAACTTTTATCTATTATAGCTGAAATACCTTCCTGATCATTTTGACTAATTGAGTCCACGTAATTCCTATTTGAATTCCTAGCAGGTTCGTCAAGAAGAATTGAGCATTTCCTCGATTTTGATCAAATGAACAATGAGAAGGCCCGCACAGCAGTTTGTCAGATCTTGAATGGCCCGGAAAGAAGAGCCAATACAATTGTTGAGCCCTCATTAGAAAACCATATATCTTTCAGCATTCTGTGTACTCCATCTGAACATTTTAAGAACGTCGATTCTCAAGTTAACAGTTGTCTCACCAATGGTTTTCCTTTGTTAGAAAGTAAGTTGACCCCAGGAGGAAGAGTTTCTGCTGAAGAAGGCCTATCTTTAAAAGCAATTGGGATCAGTGAGGTCTCAGTTTTATACTCTGATCAACATGCTTCAAGTACCAATATCGTGGCAGAGGGGGCTCCCACTTTGCAGCATCCAATAGATCTTTCGCAGTTTTTCCAGGAGGAGCATTGTAATGCATTGGTGCCGAACGGATGCCATGGGTTAACTGAAGTCATAACTGATGATGTTGACAGTGACAGTAGCCACTGCGATAAGGTGAAAGCCATGGATGAGGAAGATAGTGAAATGCTTGGAGGCATGTTTGCCTTTTCTGATGAAGGTTAAACTCTAAACCTATGGCTTCACAGAACGTTATTTTACAAGCTTCCATTTAATTTTCATAAAGTGTTTATAATTCGGTTGGTAGCAACATTATTGTATTTTTCTTTTTGGCAGGTTGATGTATAAATTGAAGCTGCATGTTGCCTCTTCCGACAATCAATATGTAATGCATAAAGTTATTTTGTTCCCAAATTAAGGTGACTTATCTTCTTTCTCTTGGTATTGTACATATTGTAGATGGAAATTAAATTTTTTTAATGGATTGTGGTAGCGGTGGGTAAGGGGGCGAGTCGACAAGGCTTTTGTAGAAAGTGGATTTGGAATTGCTAGTGCTCGCGTTGAACTTTTCACCGATCCTCTTGTGTATTGTACAGAAAAATTTGGTGTGAAACAAGTTCTCTCCAAGTTTGTATAATACTTTTATTCTTCTGTTGTTATGAAATGGAAAAATACAAATAAAAGAAAGAGATCAAGAAAATAAGTAAATCGGGAATTGTGTTATTTGCCTATTTTTTAAGTAGTGCCAACAATGGTCTGAGTGTAATAGCTCAGCTGAACAGTTATTGTATGATATACACGTGGATTAGGCTAGTTAGCCAGGGCAATGTGCATTCTCTCTCTTTTGTTTTTTGATACGGAAATGGGCACGCAAGCCCAAGCAAGTCGAAAAAGAAAGGAACCGAACAATTCAAAGGCAGGCTCCTCTCCCACAACTTGGAAGGATTCAGCTTCCCCATAAACATGATTACATGATATGAACAAAGAATGCTCTTGACTACTTAAGTTACAAGTCAAATTTTAATTGAGACATTTTTCCAAAGATCCGATCACCAGGCAGAGACGTTGCGTCGCACATGTACACAAATAAAAAAATTAAAATAAATTAAAGCAGTGGAAGCCTGGTGATTCTGTTGTTCTCTATTCTACTGGAGTGATTCCAAGTATGTTGAGCGGGCCTGGGTTATGTGCTATGTAAGTTGTACCGAGTCCTAAATATTGGGTCAAGCAGGGAAAGGATATCCAGATTTGGGCTTTTCCTAAAGTAATGAAGCCGAAGCGAAGCTAATATAAAATTCCTAGTTTAGCTCTGTATGATTGGTTAGTATTGGTAGAGGCTTTCCTAAAGTTTCGTGATGTGGCCGTGGGCTTGACTTGTGTCCTTTCATGCGAAGTTAATAAAAATGGGTGGTCTCTGTAGACTTGGCATAAAACCATATTTAGCAAAAAATAACCATATCATTATTGCTTAGGTGGATATGGATCCTCCTCTCCATCTCCATGCGTATTGCGCCGCCCCACCAACATATAGAATGGTCTTGATTGGTTCAGTCCGTAATTGTTTGCAAGCCTAAGACAATGACATGGTTTTCAATTTCAAGCAAACATAAATACAAAAGCAGTCAAGGACACCTCATACCACTTGCGTGGTGCCAATGCACCCTCTTTTATTTTAGTTTAGTTTAGTTTATGCACGCGATATTTTATTATAAATTAATCTAATTTACGAATAGAGAAACTCAACTTTAGATTCAATGGGATAATTCGTTGTCCTGATCAACTAACCTAACGTCGTTCATAATGTACCCTCTTTTATATGTTGGGAGTAGAAACACAACCCAAAAAATATATAATTTATATCGAATAAACTAATAGGCGAGGTGATTAGTTGTCCCTTTTTATTTGGTAATTAACTAAGACATTTTGTATTATTTGGAAATTAATTAAGATAGAGCTGTTTCCGGTGATATTGACCAAAATCTTCTCTGGCAGTGGCAGGTCAGTTAAGCGTTTTCAAGATTTCACACGTTTGTAACTCTTTTCTTGTACAACCTTATAAGTTAAGTCGAGGGTCAAAGCCGTTTGTGATATGCCAATTTCCACACTATCGTTTTTGAGTCATCTGTGGCTGTAACTTGTAGCAGCAACTGAGCAAGAAAGCAACCATGGATGCTGTGACTCAGTGGCAGAAACAGTGGTTCGACTACACTCAGTCTCTGCGCCGAGAGGTTTCTGCTTTCTTTTTCTTTTTTCCTTTCCCTTTTCTACTTTAAAGTTTCGTTAATATGATGATGATTGGTATTTCAACTGGGTTTTCTCTGTCGACCTCTGTCTGTTTATAGGGATAAAGATTTCTGGGTTTCGTTTATTTCGGCAAAAGAAACTTCATTGTTTGGAGTATAAGATTAGTTCATGTGTAAAGTTAGGAACTTTCATATTGTTTGACGCGTTTATTGTTTCGGATTAAAAGGATAAGTTGCTTATAGGAACAAATGGATCTTTCTTCAGAACAAACTGTTATTTTGTTCAAAACTGGATTTGTTTTCTCCTTTTTGTTTTTGAATTTTGGGTCGTTGAAGGAATTTTGATGATTGGATGTGTTTTGGTGGTGAAAAGGGATTCTTGGACGATCAGTTTGCACAGCTGAAGAAGCTCCAGGATGAAAGCAGCCCAGATTTTGTGGTTGAGGTTGTTTCTCTTTTCTTTCAAGATTCTGAGAAGCTTCTCAACAATATGGGCAGGGCTCTGTGAGTTTTTTTGTCTTAACCTTCAAGTGTTATTCTGGTTTGCTTCACTTTGGAGATTTTCTATTCTTATTTTTTGGCTGTAGTGGTAGCTAGGTGAAACAATTTTAATTGGGTTTTCTATGTTTTTGTAGAGAACAGAATGTTGTGAATTTCAAACAGGTGGATGCCTACGTCCATCAATTCAAGGGTAGCAGCGCCTGGTATTTCCAAGCTCTATTACTTCTTATTTTATTCTCTGTTTTCTTTCAATTCATATGCCTGGCTTGCTGCAAGGTGCAAATGATAGTGCATTGGAGTCTTTTCTATCCCTAGTAGAGTCGCCACTGTGGGCACCCACACTTTCATCAGTGATGTGGAGAGATGAACTTATATGGAGCATAAAAAAAACACTAAAAACTGGTCTGCTTGTTATTTGAAATTTGGATTACCTAGCTCGGGAGTTGTACATTAATTTTTTTGTCCATTTTTTTCTTCTTTTTGAAGTGATTAATTGATCATAGAATTCGGTGGTTTACAGGATAGGTGCATTAAGACTTAAAAATGTATGCATCAACTTCAGAAATTCTTGTGAGGCCCAGAACCTTGAAGGGTAAGTAGTTTTGCTTCATGCTGATATTTTCACTTTTTTCTGTTTCATTGTGAGCCTGAAAATTTAGTCACTTAATACTTAAAGAAGTGGCGCCATCAGTTTAGGGTATTGACACAAATTTTTGCCACACATGCCTCGATGCATTTATTCAAGTTTGAAGAGTTTTTATCTTTTCATGAATATCAATATCTCCAACTGTTGGCTAAACCAAGATCGATTGGTTTATGATTTATATTATTTTTCAGAAGTACCATCAAATTGGAAATTAGTCAATGGGTGCTCTGCCTTTGATTAACGATGCAATTAAAAAATTAGGACTAGAACTTCCGAAGTCTTTGTTATTCAATTGAAGGAAAATTGATAATCTAACTACACTAACGTTGCAATTTTGCTGAATCCACTGTGATTTAAGTGAAGTTGGTATCGTGTGTATGACTTGTATTTCTTTTGTGCTTTTACTTGACCCTAACGATGAAGAAAGGGGTTGTGGCATGGCAGTTGCACCTAAATGTGATTCAAATAATGTTTTATGCAGGTGTTTGAGATGTTTGCAACAAGTGCAACAAGAAAGCTCTGCATTGAAGAGCAAGCTTGAATACTTATTTAGGGTAAGTATATGAAAATTCTATCTGTGATAGCTGGTATTTGCCAAGATGTTCTTGATTATCCAAAGGGAAATCTTGGCATAGTCATGCTTCTGAGCTAGGGGAGATAACTTATGTATCTTACCTTGACATATTCATCCCTTGGGATTCTCCAAAGAATCATTGCATTGCTGCCTTTGAACAATCTCAATATGGATATTACATTAGCTTCTCTGCCTATCTCTCAATCATCCATTGACGTTGCCCCCTTTGGTTACTGTAGTTGGAGCAACAGATCGTGGCTGCCGGCGGGTCAATTCCTATTATGGAATAAATTCTTTGAAAGAATCCCCTGCTAGGAAAAACGTCGAGAAATATGGGATGTCGCATAATTTACTGGAGTTCTTTTAGTTTTAAGATTGAATTTACTTTGACTTAGTGAAAAGTTTCCTACATCCCCCCTAGCGTTTTGGTAACAATGTAGCTTAAGAACTTGCTTAGAGTATGTAAGGCTCTGTTTTGAAACTCTAAACATCATTTGATCATCATTCTTACAGAGGAAGTTGTTATTATCGAACTTGAGTCATGGCCAAAGCCCATATGATCCAATTTGGTGAAATGATCTCCTGCAGCCCAACATATCAGCATCTTGGATCGAAATATATTTTTTTTCTTATCAATTTTTTTATGGGGGACCCTGTTGTTTCATGAGATTAAGACCTGCACAAACTTCTTGGTCACATATAAAGGTAAAAGATAAGCCAAGACGTTTTTCTACAAATAATACCTACAGGCCACCAGTTTTAGAGCATCTTTTGCCATCGTTGATGTATTTGTAGCTTGTATGAACAGAGACAAATAAACCATAAATGCTTAAAAATCTTGAGAGAGGACAAAAACCTACTATCATGTATGCATCAGAGTTTGCTATCTTGCCACACGCACACACACGCATCTCAGTTTCTAGTAGTACTTGAAGCAAGAAAGAAGGGAAGGAAGCTCATTTTGTGTGGAAGGTGGTGTAGGTGGAAGAAGGGGACAGCACAAATAAGTTTCATAAATGCGGATGCTGCTAATGTAAGGTTAAAGAGTGCAAAGCCCAACAGTCTCTGGCATGGCATGGAACCATTAGCCTAAACCAAAACCATGAGTGGGAATGTGGGGATGTTTTAGTTGTTGGGGTGGGTGTGATCTGCTCACAACCCAACCAAATATTACCATTGTTTTGTGGGGCTTCATTGCATATGGGGGTTTGCTAGCTTGCTGCTCATTTTTATGAGAGTGAAACGGGGTAGCACTATTTTATCATCTTAAGCCGATTACTGCATGTTATGCATGATAATTTTGTCACGTAGCAGTCTATTCTTAGTTGGGGATAGCAAACAGTGTTATTTCCGTTTCATACAAGTTTTTTTTGTGTTTTTACCCACCTGCCAAAGTGTGCCAATTCATGCTTGCGTACCAATAAATACATATATATTTTGGTGTGGTTTGTAATAGTTTAAAGCAAATCAAAGGTTCTAATACTTGTTTGACAGCCTTTGATGTGGAATTGTAGTGTGGTTTTCTTGGTAACTTTTTGACTTGAGCCAGGGAGGCAGTTGTGATATCAAGAAAGGGCTAAGGAGGAGTGAACATCAAGTTATGTGAGATTTGTGAAGTTAACCAACTTCTTTTTGGTTGCAACTTTTACCAACTTCTTTGACTCCTCCCATTGATGCTGGTTTGGTTTGTTTTGTTTCTTGGGGCTCACCGTTCTTTGGGTCCAAGCCAGCTCAAGGAAAAAGGAGAGCAAGTTTCGAGTAGTAAATGCCAACTGAAAATACAAAATAAGCAGTCAGAATGGCCATTGGGAATTTTAATTTTGTACCTTTCCTTGTGATATTGATTGAGAGGTGCATGGAAACTTCATAAAAGATTTTGGTACAATCGTAATTAAAAACAGTGGGTGTAGATCAAGTCATGAAAGCTGTGGTGAATAAATTTGTTTGAGAATTGAGGCTTTTGAAGAAGTTTGGCAGGCTACATAATTACAAAAATACCACAAAATTCATAGAAAGCAAAAGTGACCCATACAATCATGTACTTGCGCATCTATAGAGACCATAATGAACTGTTATTGCAGTGGGACTTCTGTGAGCTTTTTATCTACTCCAAAATCCAAAATCAAATCTCACTTACTATTACTAAAGTTTTTCTTTCCCAAAACATTTCCTCAGTGATAAAGGTATCAAAGTCATTATCTATTTATGAGTAATTTTCTGGTAGCTTAACTATGAAATAAAACTTTTGATAATACAAGCGTATTAGATGAGGAATAATTCAAACACGAAACTTCTAATCTACAAATGAATATTTTTAATCAGTTGAGCTATAAGTTTTTAAAAATGGTGAACGTATTCTAAATATACCATTCTAATTTATAATCTAATAACAGAAGATTTGAAATAAAAAAAACACGAGGACAACTTGTTTCTTATTTTTGTGGTAATAGCGAGCAAAAGTAAATTACGAGTAGGAATCCGAGCCCTAAAAACGACAAGTAGTATTAGGCTGGCAAATAGTTTCCACATCAGATCACAGTTTCACTAGGTTCTCTACCTTCCCACGTGCTATTGATGTCGTTGCGGCAAGGTCACGTGATCCCCGCATTCCATAGGTTGCCAAGCTGGTACCCGAACCTGAGGTTCCGCCTAAGCACGTAGGCTCGGACAACCGTTTGATCCGGATCCCAAGCCCCAATAAAGAAAACAAAAACAGTAAAATATTAATAATAACAAAAATAAAAAATAAAAAATGAAGAGCCTTGCAGTGCTCTGTAGTAACTAGTTGCAGAGTGAGTGATTGCGTCTTCTCTGTGAAGCCAACACCCAAAAATATTCAGAGAAAAAGAAAAGCTTTGAGAGAGCTCAGATTGTAATAGAATACAATACAAGATTCAATAATTGCCTTCTTCTCCAAGCCAAAGCCAAAGCCAAAGCCAAAGCCATCATTTTTGCTATTTGGATGCTGAACCTCATACTGGTCATCATCACCATCTCCATACTTTTTCCATTAAAGCTTTCACGCTATTTCCCACGAGAAATCTGTAGCTTCCTCTCACGGAAAAGTGTTTTCTCCAACCTCTTCTTCCCTAAAAGCTCAACCTTTCTCTCTGCTATAAAACCCACAACACAAAGCCCTCTTCTTTCACTCAACCCAGTTGACTTGACCTCTAATGGCGGACAGTCAGAGGGTTAAGAGCTTTGTGTGCATTGCGTTGTTCTCTATCTGTTTGCTTCAGTGTAATCCCATCGCCTTCGCCATTCTCGACCCGGTTGATTTCTTGGCTCTGCAATCCATTCGCAAATCTCTCGATGACATGCCTGGCTCCAACTACTTCGCCTCCTGGGACTTCACTTCCGACCCCTGCAACTTCGCCGGCGTGTACTGCGATTCCGATAAGGTGATAGCTCTCAACCTCGGCGACCCCAGAGCCGGAGCTCCGGGACTAACGGGTCGGATCGACCCTGCCGTCGGCAAGCTCTCTGCACTGGCCGAGCTCTCAGTGGTTCCGGGTCGGATCTTCGGCGCTCTGCCGCAATCCATTTCGCAGTTGAAGAGCCTCCGGTTCCTCGCCGTCAGCCGCAACTTCATCTCCGGTCAGATTCCCGCGAGTCTCGGTGAGCTACGCAACCTGAGAACACTCGACCTCAGCTACAACCTGTTCGCCGGAGCAATTCCTACAGCTATCGGAACCTTACCGGAGCTCTCCAACGTCATTCTCTGCCACAACCGCCTCTCCGGTTCGGTCCCTCCGTTTGCCTCCCAAACCTTAACCCGGCTCGACTTGAAGCACAACGATCTCTCCGGTTCGCTCGCTCCCAACTCTCTCCCTCCTTCTCTCCAATACCTGTCTCTCTCCTGGAACCGGCTAACCGGTCCGGTCGACGGCCTCCTGAACCGGCTAGGCCAGCTCAACTACCTCGACCTCAGTATGAACCAGTTAACGGGTACGATTCCGGGTCGGGTCTTCACATACCCAATCACCAATCTCCAGCTGCAGAGAAACATGTTTTCGGGTCGGGTCCAACCGGATGGTCAGGTTTCAATATCGACCATTGACCTCAGCTACAATCGGTTATCGGGTGAAATCTCACCGTTGTTCTCGACCGTACAGAGTCTGTACCTGAATAACAATCGGTTCACGGGTCAGGTTCCGGGTAGTTTCGTGGATCGATTACTGGCTGCGAATATACAGATACTGTATCTGCAGCACAATTTTCTTACTGGGATTCAGATTAATCCGACGGCTGAGATTCCCGTGAGCAGCTCGCTGTGTCTGCAGTATAATTGCATGGTCCCGCCCCTACAGACGCCGTGCCCATTGAAGGCTGGGAAGCAGAAGACTAGGCCGACTGCGCAGTGCAACGAGTGGAGGGGGTAAAGTGGGAAATTCGGATGGGCGTTAATATTTTTGTTTTTATTAAAATTTAATATATTCTATATTTTGTGGGCGGGAGGGTGGGTTCCTTTAGATTCATTTATTTATTTTTGGGGAAAATAGTAGAAAATGATGGATGAATAAGAATTAAAAGAAGATTTGTGGATACTCAGAAATTAATAGTGTAACTATGTAGGGGAAATTAATGCTCTACTCTATTATTAAATATGAAGAATTTTTTGCAAGACTCTTTGAATGTATTTGTGGTATATTAGTCTTTTATTCTCATGGTTTTCGTTCTACTTCTTATACAAATGATTAATCTAATCTACGGGGAGGGAGATTCGAACTTGGATGTAACTGGGTTTTGTTTGTTTTACTTGGTGTTAGGCATTATTGTCTTTAGAATTCAAGAATTGATGAGAATAAAAATAAAAATAAATTGATTTGGGGGATGAAAAGAGGAGTGAATCCAATCCAACCCTCATGTATATGTCTATCAACCATGGGCATTGAGGGTTATCTTTTTTTAAGAAGTTGTCAAGTTTGAAGCTAAAACAAGTTTTTCTGCCAAAAAAACAGCAGAATTTCATCTGAGTTATTCTGAGTCGTGATGTGTCTCATTCAAGAAGAGCATGCACATCATTTTCTTGATTTGCTTTTCGTTATTTTTGAAAGAAAGAAGAAGAAGGACCGCAAGTGCCAATGCAGGTAGCTCTGCTTTTCGGCTTTTGCTATGCACGGGCTTCTTCTCCCCAAAATTAGCCATCATTGGAGCCAGTTACAAGGCTAGTTGAGTGAAATGTGAAGCAACATTATTCAATATCATAACTTGCATATATGCGATTAGATAACATAAAATATAACTCAAAGTTGGGTTTCTTTTTAACTTTTTGGGTGGTGGGTGGCTGGTTGGCTGGCTGGCTGGCTGGTGCAAAAACTTAACCAAACCATCAACTGAATATGTTCCGTTTGTTTGTTTCTTTTGTAATGTGCAAACTGCAAAGTCATGGAAGAAGAGGACATGTGAAGGTAGCTGGGATTAGGTGGGGGTTAGATCAACACAAAGTTGAGATGAGATGAGAGCACATGAACAAAGCTAGGAGTCTGCACAAGTGTCAATCTATGACACACTTTAACAAACAAAAAAGAAAAAGAAACTGAAGCAGTTGACTCATTTGTTGTCTCTTCTCCTTGTTTGGCTTCTGCCAAAAGGTTTGAAAGGCATTTCCCTTGAATTTAATAATAATATTATTATTATTATGAGCTCTTTTGGCACAACAAGTCAAACCCAAATTTTTAAGTCCCTACCCTAATGCAGGGCAGGGATATATATTCTCTGTGTCTATCTACTGTCTGGGTTTAGAAAATTACTGGAACATGAAATTTGTGTTGTGAGAAAGAAAATAAAAAAACATGCTTTTGGTTTGGTAATTGGATTCTGTGAAGCTTGGGCAGGAAGGCAATCTCTGTTAATCTTGTATAACAAGAATCTGCTGCCTACCTACCAATGATCTTCTGTTAAGCTTGTATAACAAGACATCTCTTCCCTTTTTTTCTTTTGGGAGGGGCCATGCCTTTTAACATTTGTTCATAATTGTAATGGTTCTGCATCATTAATTAATTAATTAATTGTCTTTCCCAAGTAGGCTACTTCATTGATTATGTTATTATCTAAATGCAGTGCCTGCTTTAAATAAAATTTTATCAATCACCTAAGTAGGGGCCCCTCCTTGTTTATGTCACCTCCCCTCAAATTGCATCATGGAGTGGGGGTGGGGGTAGACAGAATGATTGACGTATTCCTGTACTAATTTTCTTTTTGGCCCTTAACAATTTCTGTGTTATTAATAAGCTTTTTTTTATTTTTCCAATCCATTTTACTGTTTTCAACTATGAAAATTACTTGGTTTTATTTCCTTCCCGTTATTGTTTTTCCTGTTTTCCATTTGCATTCGCATATATTCTTTTTGAAGTGGCTTATACATATTCAGCAGAAGTAGCAAAATAACCAAACAAGAACAGGTACACAAATAGGATGTTTTGCAAGATCAAAATTAACACATACTTGGTTATTTATTTACAACTGAATTTCGTGCATATGCTTATTACAAAAGACTGGGCGGGGCTTATTTCATTGGTGTTAGTACAACTTGAGTTATCATCATACATTCGCCAGATTATTGTGTCCTGAACAAAACTGTGTCTTGACTGCAATATCACTCGTGAGTTCAAGAAAAATGTCTCCTCCAGATTCTGTTTCTGCTGCTGAAAGGTTGTGGTGCTTCTCCGTTCCCTGGGAACTCCCATCTAACAATGCCCCCATCCCAAGAAGAGCTTACGAGCATTGGGTAATAGGGGTGCCAACTACAATCTCTTACAGGTGCTTTATGATACTTGAGTGTCGCGACTCGGGCTCCACTTACCTACAGAGAGTTAACCAAAGAAATTACCATAAGTTAAGTCATGAAATCTTCAGGGGCTAGGGGGAGTAAAGGAAAAACAAGCATTCCAGAGTGGCACAAGCCAGAGAATTGGCACTTGAGCATTGACATCAGCACACTGGATTGGTGGTAAGATAGGGAAAAACCTAACATGAATAAGTTGCAGTTTTTATCCAAAAGTCTCATGAACTGGTGAGTGCTAATCTCCTTTCATTCGAAGTCTAGATAAGTAAAGAGTATCCTGATCCATTAACTCAGGTCTGGAACCAGATGAAAAAAATAGAATGTGCAGCTTTAAATAACTAATACATGTACCACATACCAAATCATATATATAAACGCCAGCATCATGTGATCCAGTGTAGATGTACTTTTGACCAGTGCTGCAAATTTCAAGAAGATCAAGTATGTTAAAAGTCTTGAATATTGACAGCACTGTTTACAGGGTAAAACTTGCAACAAGTAACCACTTTAAAAGCTCAAGTTTGGTTGACTAGAAATCTGTTGAATATTACTCATTGAAAATTGTACCTATCGCATTAATGCAAAAGTAGGTTAAGATTCAAGATCACCAAGCACATTTGAACAAAGAAACTCAACGGCGATATGAAACCAGCTTCTGGACCTCTAGAGAAGTATGAATAAAAAGATTATGATTAGTGCTTACCTACATGCGGGGGAAAAGTAGCAGCGAATAAGCGTACGCAAGACTGAATGACCTCTATATGAAGCTATTGATTGATCAGATGGATGTTTGATATCTTTTGCCTGGGGTGGGTAGTCCATCCATCTGTAATCCCATTCAGAACTCCTCTGCCCTGGAATGCTGGAATAAATTGAAGGATTGTTACTTTCTTGCAACAGTGATTAATTTTGGAAACCATAACTGGAAATTGCAAGAGACCAAACTTTCCTGCAGACCCAGCAAACAAATTCGCAATGATATAACTTAGCCCTTCCACAACCATGCTGATCTTGATTTAAGTAGTGAAAAAATATCATCTCGGGTGTTTATAAAACAGGATTAATAAGATAGCGTTCACACAGATTCACACAGATAGATAATAAAATTTCATGACCATGATCAACTACTGGACACATAAAAATAAAAAGGACAAACTTATACATGTACGATTACAAGAGCACCATGAGAAGCTAGGATGTGAACATACCAGGTGGCCTTAGAAGTCATTCTCCTGATATCCCAAAGTTTAATGGCCTGATCTTTACCATTTGAAATGAAATAACGACCATCTCCCTTGCTGTCAATGAATGTAATACCTTCTAGGTGTCCCGTCAAGACTCCTGCTGGCCTCCCCATAGCTTTAAAACAACGTCTGTCCCACACCTACACAAAGCTATACCTTATATGAGTTTGCTCATTCATCTCAGGTAAGTCAAAATAATAAGGACTTCCTTAAAACTTCTCTATAACTACAACTTTGAGAATTCTGAATTATGAATTCTGTGAAATACACATAACGTCTACCAATATGTATTTATGTACAAGGGAAACTCAAAATTAGAAGTACTTCAATGGAGTGCCAGCATGTGGACATCAATTTTACCTTACAGAGAGTATCATCACTTCCAGAATAAATAAGATGGCCACTTTCATCGGCAAAACATACGGTGTTCACATCAGACTGCAAAAGAAACCAATCAAATTTACGACCTCTAAGATCCCATCGAAGAGCAGTCACCACATTACATTTCAGTGTTCCTCAATATGAGGACAAAAAAACTCCAAGAAAATACTAGAAGGTAAAGAAGAAGAAAAGACATTTGGTGACTGATTAGTGTGGGTCGTTGAAAGGGCTGAGGCACCCAGCCCCACTTCCTCGGTAGAGTCAAGGATTAGAGAACAATAAGTAAAATATAATCAAGAACAAGAAGATAGAATCATTGAGGCGTTCAGAAATGCTTATACCGTGTGTGCCAAAATTCGAAGGGAGGGTTTATTGGCTTCAAGATCATAAACATATATGGAGTCATCACTACTTCCAGCAACAAGTTCGTGTCCATCTGTCGAGAATTTTACGGAGAAAATACCAAACGAGTACCCTCCATCATCACCAGAGGAAAAATCCAAACCTTCATGGATCTCCTGCATAAGAAATCATTCTCTGAATGTTTTTTTAATAAAAAGAATTCTGTGAATGTTAGGCAAGGGCGGAACCACACCAAGGGCACTGTAGCCCAGTGTGGTTTTTTAAGAAAAAAATATAAAACCTATATATTTAACTTATTTTCAATATTAACCTAATCAGTGACTGTGTACAAATTATTACCTTATTTCCATTTTCAACATTGAAGTAAATATCTTTGTCATTTTACTTTTATTTATTTTTATATTACTCTATTTACTTAAGTTTACAATGTAGATAAGGAAGTACCCCAATTTGGATTCAAATAAAAATACTAGAAAATCAAATTCCAAACCAAATCAAATTATGAAAAATCAATTTTAGTGCAAAATACGATTTAGGCTAAAAATGATGGTTCATTAAGTCAATATATACTTCATACTAAAATCCCATAAAATCAAGTTTTCTTATTTGATGTGTGAGGAATAAAAGCCGCCAAAAATTATCTTGAGAAAATGATTATTTTGAAAACCCATTTTTCATACTTAGTCAATATTTGTACATAAAACAATTTTTCATGTATGATATGGAATGCATGAAGGAACCTAAGGTCAATTTAGGTAAAAAGCCTTAGATGTTCAATCCACTATGGTGTTAAACCATATTGAAAATTAGTCTATGGAGCTATGAACTAGTAAGGGAAAAATACAGATGAGCCTAGGATCTTAGAATACATCAGCAACAATCTAAAAAAACATTTCCTTTTTTAGTTTCAAATAATTAGAATCTTGCATGAGAAGACGAGCCAAATGTTGAAAAATAGAAAATCTAGGAAAGCTAACTTAAGAGAGTAAAGTTAGCCCAGGATAATGATGATATACTATGCTGGTATGCGTCAAATGTGTTCTTATTTTGCAGTATGCATGCATGAGCTCTTCCCAAAAAAATTACAATAACAATACCCATTCAAATTGAAGTGTTGGAAACAATTGTACTTCATACCGCTACATTTGCAAGAGACTCTGTTTGAGATGATCCCACATTAACCATACAAACAATAGGTGACATACTCGCATAAACCTGAAATATCAGAATACAACGTCAAAATAAAGATAAAATTATTGAGAGACATTGCTATGTGTACCCCTGGCCGTTGTGAATTTTTTTTCATTGATTCCAATTTCTATATATTTAGTGTTTCATAAGTCCATGTAGTAGTTTGAATATACAGAGCCTCACAAGATGGTGTTGATCTGGGGAAAGAGACGTATCAGTGACGGTCCATCGCATAGTTTTTGCTTGAATGTTCTTCTGTATTTTCCACCCTCTGTCCACATTGTATATTCTAATCTGGCTATCCTGCAACCAAGCAAGCCTATATCATCACTAACAAGTAGCAACCACGGCATTAGAGATTTATGTAATCTTAAGTCCATTTTTTTTTTCTGCTTTGGAACTGAAGAAACAGCACAACTATCTTAAAACACTGGGTTTTATGAGAAACCAGATGAACTCAACAAAAAGTAAAATAGAGGTCAGGATGGTCATCTTATTCCAAATTTGCCAAATTTAGTTTCAAGTGCAGTCAGTAAACATGTTACCTGAAACGCAGCAATAAAAAGAGATCCATCTGCTGAAAACTGTGAGACATATGCTCGGCTAGGCATGTGGTCGACAAGCCCAGGACCTTTCACTGGCAAATATCTACTTAGAACATGACAACGATCTGCAGAAGAGAACCTTCCCCTTCCCGAATAATTACCTTCTCGACCAGCCAGCATCTTGACCACGGAAACGGGCAGGTCCCGCTTCCCCGGTCCAAATTGGGTGAGCCGCTCATGGGGTGCTGACCTTAACTTTGTGAGTTGGGCCACTTCATGCTCTAGATTATGCAATGGTTTGCCGGATGTTTGACTGCTACCAACTTCATCAAAACGGTCAGATTCTAGGGTCAATCTGCTCAGTGAATAGCCCATCTCATCAAATTCATCAAACTGCAGCCGCAGCGGCTGTGATATGTATCTGAGTTTAAGCCCAGAAGCAATATGATTTTGCACAACACATTTTAAGGACTAACAACGTAGCCGAACCTTGAAAACACTAAAAAAAAAAGCATCCCAATCACGCCAATCCTACAAGTATAAGCCATAAAAAAAAAAACACCAAAAGAAATATAAGGACAACCAACCAAGTAGCTAAGCTTGTTCCTATTTCATCAGCTCACACCTCAAGCTACTTCCTTTCTTGGGAAATTTTACAAATACGACAAGCAGCTTCCAACCCAACAACGTAAACCTTGAGAACATCGTTACCCTCATCTGCAAATTGAATTATATTCTTTCATACTAAGCCATAACCAGTGCAGAGGTAAATTTCTTGACGAACCATTTAGCAGTTAGACTAATCTGTTTAGAACAATTTAAGAAAGTCCATGAAAGAAAGAAATTCAATCAACGGCGTCGGTGACAAAGAAGAGAGAGACTCACCTGTTGTGAAGAAAGAGAGTTGACATGGATAATAAATAAATATTGAGACTTGCTGTTGCTGATTAATGCCAACGCCAAGCTTTGTAATTTGTAAAGCAAGCAGCTTCAGCTTCGGCTTTGATAAGAGTGACTGTAGGCCACTGCCTCGCTTCCGCTGACGAATTGCTGCCGACGTGGCTAGCGTAGGGACTCCTCACTTTTGATGTGCAAATGTGTCATGTAATCAGCTTTTTTCGAGTAGTAAATTAGTAAAAAAACCAAAAACCAAAAGCTTTTGGTTTTTTAGGTGAGACCCAAGGGTATCCACTGCCGACAGCAGTGACTAATCCTTTTCGCCGACGAGAGCTTTTTCAATGGAGGTAAACGGCTGGCCATGAAATGCGCTCCATTCCCATGAGCGGGGATCGAACCCCCAACCTCATAGTTAAGGAATGAGGTAGGCTAGTTTGTGTTGTGACCCAACCGAACCTAATAGTTTGTGGGCTTAATGGGTTTGAGGGTTTGATCCTCCCCCCTATATATAGGAAGGTTGCTTTGGGCTTATCAACCAAAGCAACGCATACTGGGCCTGCCTAGATGGGTCGAGTACCAACCCACATTTTGTGAGCCATTTTTTTTTTTTTGATGAAAGGGTCGAGTACCAACCCGCATTTTGTGAGCCATTAGCATATGATAATCTATTTTTCTTCTATCTTCCTTTTTATTTTATAAATAAAATGTGATTTGTTACTTTGTATTAATTTAGGGGAAACATTTTACCGTAAAACCAAATCCCAAACATCGGCCGCCGGGTAGTCTATCGACAGGCAGAGAGAAAAACCCTGGTAAAACCCAGAAGATGCACACAGCGGTCACCACTAACACCAAGCAATGAAGCGAGTTTGGAAGCTATCAGACTCCGCCCAATCAGAGCTTCTCTGCCGCCACAGATGCTCTTCCAAAACCAAAACCCTACCTCCTTACAATCTCACCCACACCAACTCCCCTAATTACAGATTCACCCGCGATGTCAATGCCCAGAACCAGTCATCTTCCTCTCCATCTTCATCTTCTCCCACCTCCTTCCCAAGCATCATCGGTTTGTTCATCGACAAGCCCTCGCCCCAAGACCTGAGGTCCAGAGAGGATCTGGTGCACAAGGTCACGCAGTTGAGGGACGAACTGGTTCAGAATATTGGGGACTCTGACGAGTTTGTTAGGGTTTTGGAAGAGAAGGGCTCTTCTTTCTTTTCGAGATATGGGAATGGATTCGCTGTCGTTGAGCTTATGAACCAGTTACGTTCGTGGCCCCATTTAGCCGAGGAGGTAATTTCCCTCATAAAGTTTGAGACTTCAAACTAAAAGGTCAAAGCTTTTCGGTTTTAGGCGTGGTATATATGATATATGTAATCCCAGTGGTTTGTTTGATGTGCATTTAGTATAAGTTTTTGCTTATTTTACTAATTATGCAGCATAAGAATCAGCTGAAATGCCATTGTGCATTTGGTAATTGTGTCTCTATGTGGGTCCAATTGCTTTTCAAAAAGATTGCTTGGGTTTTAGGCATGCTAGGATTTTTTGACGGATAGCATATCTCATTTTCAGTTCTTTGTCCAGAATATGCACTGCTATTGCACTAACATGGAAACAGATTTTGTAAAATTTAATCACAGCAGAAGTTTCTACCCCTGGTTTATCCTGCTTAGGGCTCTTTCGAAGTCTATATGCATGGTGAATTGTTCTGAATTTTTAAGACTATCTAAAAGACAAAACACAACGGAATTGATTTGGTTCTACTTGAGATGTGTTTGCGTCTGTAGAAAATTATCACAAACCCACAACAACAGACAGATGAATACTAAATGTAGGGAATGGCTAATCTTTACCGTGCCTTACCTATGTTAATTTCAGGTAAAACCTATTGGAAATGTTGGTTTTAATTATCTATTTTCTTTTCATCTGTTTTGCTTGTGTTATAGGTTTTTTATTGGAGAAGAAAGCAGGAGGCTGGTGGCACTCCTATGACGCCAGAGGAGTATGCCAAGGCTATTACATTGGCAGGTAAAACCAAGAATGTTGAACTTGCTGTTGAGTTATTTACCGAGGCTTTAAACAAGCGAATCAAGACGACTTCTATTTATAATGCACTGATGAGTGCTTATATGTTCAATGGTCTTGCTGCTAAATGTCAGTCTTTGTTTCGGGACCTCAAGAGGGAACCAGATTGCAGTCCTACTATTGTAACATACAATATTCTGATTTCCGTTTTTGGTCGGTTGATGCTGGTTGATCATATGGAGGCAACTCTCCAGGGCTTAAATGATTTAAATCTCTCGCCTAATTTAAGCACATACAACAATTTGATTGCTGGATATATTACAGCTTGGATGTGGGATAGTATGGAAGAAACTTTCCAAAAGATGAAGGTGGGCCCTGTCAGTCCTGATACTAGCACCCACTTGCTAATGCTTCGAGGGTATGCTCATGCAGGTAATTTGGTAAAGATGGAGGAGACATATGAATTGGTAAAACATCACGTGAATGACAAGGAAATCCCATTGATAAGAGCAATGATATGTGCTTATTGCAAGAGTTCTGCCACAGACAGAGTGAAAAAGATTCACTCGCTAATGAAACTTATTCCAGAAAATGAATACAAACCTTGGTTGAATGTGTTGCTGATTAGGGTTTATGCTCAAGAGGATTGGTTTGAGGCAATGGAGAAGTCAATAGATGAGGCATTTGAGCACAATACCTCTGTAACTACTACAGGTGTGATGCGATCTATAATTTCAAGTTACTTCCGATGCAATGAAGTGGACAGACTTGAAAATTTTGTGAAACGTGCGGAATGGGCAAGGTGGAGAACTTGCAGGTCCCTGTATCATTGTAAGATGGTCATGTATGCATCACAAAAGCGCTTAGAAGAAATGGAGAGTGTGCTTAATGAGATGGAGAATATTAACCTGGACTGTACCAAAAGAACATTTTGGATATTGTACAAAGCCTACTCAAGGTGTGGTCAAAGATATAAGGTTGCGAAAATAATAGGATTAATGTGGAAGCATGGATATGAAGTTCCTTTGGATGAATTGCAGTCATGATTCTTCATTCCACTTTGGTAGAGCATATTGGATGACAGCAATTGCATAAAGCATTCAGCCAGTCATTGTGAATGGTTCATTACATCCATAAGGGGCAACAGAGGTTCCACATTATTCACAGGTACACATCTTACCTCAGAAAATGGCTTGTTGGTATTGACTCCCTTGCCTGAATTTTTTGTCGTAAGTACATGAATATCAGTCCAGGATGTTTGCCCGCCGTTGCCTATTAATATAACTGATTAGAATCCTATGGTTATATATTGTTGTCTGGCCTCTTTCTTTCTTTCCTTCCCTTTTCCAAAATGTTAGGAGACTGGGAGCCTTTCTATTTTGATCAACTGGCTGAGTGCCACCCTGGATTCACTGAAAAAGATAAATCAGCTCAACAAGGTACTCTTTGTCAACAGCCATCTTTCATCACATGCCCATCGAATTGATCCACAAGTTATATTGATGGCATCTTAGGATCCTTGAATGGAAGAATTTACACATCACATGCTTTGGGTAGACACTTGGGAAGTCTTAAGTGTGAGCTGATTGCAATAGTCTGTGCTGGCCCATCTTGATTACTAGGAGGCTTCTTCTAAGTCAGCAATTTGTACAATAAGTTAGTTGTGGTTGAATTTCATTGATAATTATGCTTCACCTTTGAGATTACTTACCAGTTCTAAAATGTCACACCACTGACATTATGAAAAATATTGTGGGCTGACCTTGGTAACCCATGTTCTGTTGATTGATGAACAATCTATACTTAAATGTGAGTGAGTGTGAGTGCATGTGTGTAGCCTTGCGAAGAGATCATTCTAGATGTAGTGTGAATAGTATAACCGCAGATGAACCTGAATGGAGTTCCTTTGTTGAGATGCCAAAAAAGGAACAAAGGACTGTTTTCTCCAACTAACACTGGGTAATTTTAACAAGCGTATGAATTTCATTGCTGTCGCATCCCGAATTCCTTGGATATTGAAATTATATGATTGGCCCCCATGCAACTACGTTACTGTCATTAGTCTGAATGAGAACTATTTATTTGGGTACTCTTAACCTCTTTCTGTGTATTTTATGGGTCAAGCCGAATCATGTGATTGCTCTTGAATTATGTTATTTCAGTTTTTGTCATCAGTTTATATAAGATTGGTTTCATATACACACACAATTGATTGACTACGTTGGGTTGCAGAATCTGTACATTATTTCATTGACCAAGTGTACCAAACCGCTGAATGCCTATGGAAATCCAAATAAGTTCCACCAAGACATCATAGATTCAAAGAGGCGACGCCGTCTGTCTTCCTGCAGAAAGTCCCAGCATTTGTGATTGAATCTGCTAATTATTATAGAAATTACATTGACAAAGAAGAGGTAGTTCTTGCCTTATTTGAAGGCTGTAGATGATGTATCAAATTACATCTGAAACAAGAGCAAATAATACTTGGAAGCTGACTTCCAGATGTTGCATGTTAAATATTTTTGCTAGCAATTTAATATTTTCCTTTTGTTTTCTAGGAGGATGACCATCCAACTGCACCTTAAATGCATGTTGAAGGCATTTCTAGACTGACCTGTTTTGGTTGCTGGATCTGTTTATGAATTTTGAAAAAAGTAAACACTTCTTATTCTTCCCAAAGATTTCTTCTGTTGTTTAAATGTTTCATCAGGCACCCCCTATCTTGTCTTTAGAAGAAGGTCAGTGCTATTTGCACTTAATTCTGTGAGTGCCAAAAAAATTATAAGATTTATTCATTTTAAAGTGCAAGGATCTAAATGAGTGCTGATAGCATTACCCTAGAAAGACTGATGAGAATAATCCTCTACAACTTTTCTATCTACTTCTTTCTTATATCTCCAATGAAACTGTCCCATTTATTTAACCAAACAGAAAATAAGAAATAACGTATTTATTTGGTTTTTTTTTCCCAAAAAAACCCAGAATGCGTCACAAGTTCACAACACTGGGGTGCAATTGCAATGCCCTTTTCTTTTGTTTTCTTTCATTGGGAAAGCAAATCCAACCTTTAGGTGTTGATAAAATGACTTCATACAAGCATGAAACACCATGCTTTGGCTGGACCCAATTGCAATACATGTACATATATATTTAAAAGATTAAAAAAAAAGGGATAAGTATTCATAATGGTATTGCTTATCATTGTTAATTCGTCATCTGTCCATTAATAAAATAAAGGATTATCGCATCTTTCTCATGTTTTAAAATTTCCAATAGGTTTCACTCTAAAAAATTATAATTTAGATTACCATCAAACTGGACTTCATTTCTAGTTTATTGCTTATATTCTTTATTTATCCTGAGTAAAATTAAATTAGGATGATCCCATGTCATGATTGTAGTGGAATATATTTTATGTATAAATAAAAACATACTCCATCAGATAAATTTGGAAAGACTCCCGACATCAAATAAAGTTAGAACTTAACGATAAACATAAAACATGCGTATAAACTTAGAAATGACCTTTATTTTATTTTATTTTTCTTTACAAAAAGAAAATTCCAAATGGATCGGTTGCCTTGAATGGTGTTTGTTCCTTGATGGGTGATATGAGTAACGACCAAGACCTAGCCAATTGATTAGGAAAACGTTTTCCTTTCAATTTCAACAAAGAGAAGGAGGAGGAGGAAGGCAAGAAAAAAACTTTGCGACTGTCACGTCAAAGAATTATCACGTTTAACGTACAGTGATTGATCGAAAATAGCAAAACAGTGTTATTCCGCTATACCTATAAGTGTCTCTCCAAAAAAGACATGAGTTAGATGTGAACGCGCACCGCATCCAATGACCCACAAAAATTATATTTTAATGCAGAAAAGTAAAAGGATAGTGAGTGAGGTGAGCAAACGAATTAAGGGTTTTTGTCCGCACTCGCGCATCGACATTAAAGAAAAAGGCCATTTTGTTGACAAGGACTTGTTGTGTCGTATTATGGGGAATAACTTCAAAACATAAACAGCTAATTTGCAAGAGACAAACCATAATACGACACGACATGGCAAAAACCATGACAATCCGAGCAACATAAGCTCTCGTTTTAATAATTAACAATATTAAACTCAAAATTTAAAAGTTGGGTTGGGTTGGGTTGGGTTTAGAATAAAAACACCAACGTGAATGAAAAGAAAGCAACCTAAGCATAATACATTCTAAGCAAGCAAGCAAGCAATGCATTGAATAGAAGAAAGAAAGTCAAATAAAGACAAGGTTCCATGTCCTTGTCCAACCATAGCTGTGTTTTTTTATTATTTACCACTTAGTGCCCATTAGCAAATCCCAAAAATGTTACTAAATTTTGTGTGTTGTTTTTTTTTTGTTTTTTTGCTCCGTTGAGTTTTCAAATGCGGTCCCTTTGGAATACATCCAAAATTCCCAACCACTACCAACCAGGTGAGCCTCCCCCCCACTATCAAAAAACAAACCCCGTTCTTTGCATTTGCTATTATCCCAAATCCATCCCCAGAATAAGATAAACCCATTCCAATTTTAGTCTTCTTTCTAGTTTCTACTATCTAGAATCTAGATAGAATAACGATGATTAACCAAACAAACAGATGTAGAAAGATGCCCAAGTCCATCTGTCCAATCATTTTTCTTGCTCAATTTTCATGTCTTTTCTGGTGAATAATATTAATAATAGATTGGGGTTTTGGTTTTTTTGGAAGACTGGGATGGATGGTACGCCCCCGATGCCATCCCATGAGAGGTCTTGTACCAATTATTTACAACAACATAATCTTTCTTTCTATTTTTTTAGTACAAGCGATAATCTTTCTATCTTTCGTTTCAACTTTCGGTATCATCTTTCTGAGGTGATTTTGAAGTTTAAATCCTTAAATGGGACACCAAAAATATGGAAAAAGGGGATCAAAATTTCAAAGGAAAACAAAGCAAGCAAAAGCCTAGCAGAAAGGCATGCACTGATGTCAAGGATAAAGACGCAAAAGGCAAAACAGGGTCAAAGCTCTTCACTGGTAAAAGTCGTGATTGAAGTTAAAAGAAGCAATGAAATGAAACAAAAGATAGGGAACTGATGAAGAAGATTGAAACGCCAACGAAATCTTTTATATTTGATTTAAGGGAGGCTAGTAGTACAACAGTAAGTAACACAAAGTAGTATAACATTTGATTTATGTTCATAACAAGGAGCATATGTTCCTTCCACAGTTCAAGTTCTGAAAAATTAGTGCTTACAATAAAATCCATTTACTAAACAACATATTGATCAACCACCAAGCATTTTACCCCAACGCTTCCCTTCATCAATCATGGCCAGAAGTGAGCCAGGGTAAAAGCTTTTACATCTGTTGGGTGGTTATCCCAAATCCCACAATTTGAGTTCTGATCCTTCCTTCCAAGCTGCCGAAAATGGCCGCCAGCCTTCTCAGGCAACTTGAAGAGACCTAGAACAAGACTAGTATCCCCAGAGCAAGAATGATATCGAACAGTTCTGGGGGACGACAGTTGCAGAACTCTAAAATTACCACAACAAATGGTAAACACAGTAAGTAAGTAACAAGTAATACTAGACAATCTTACAACTACTACACACTAGGACAGTGCAAAAGGAGGGAGGAGGAACCCAAGTAAAATGTCAAGCTTTTGCTATGTATGGCTGGCTGTAGGTAAAGTTAAGTAGAGTTTATTAACAGTCAGGATTGACGAAGTTGCTTATCTCCTCCATGAGACAATAGAAATGCTCATTGTTTGGCAGGAAGTAGAAACCGATTGTGGCCTGCTTCAGATAAAGGAGCTTCACATCCTGACCTGAATTCTTCAGCCCTTCCACATACGCCAATTGCCAATCTTGGACAAGATCAAAACCAGCCACAACAACAAGACTTTTGGGGAATTTGAGCCCTTCAAGGCTCTTATCTCTGGGGCCAAATATATTACATGCTGGGTGGTCTCTGTCTTCTCCTTCAGGAAGAAAAGCTCGCCAGTACCAATCGCGGTCTTGAATTGTAACGAAATACTTCCCATCCAATCTCTTTTCTGATTCTGTTCTCTTTTGCCCACCAAACATGGGGTGAAGAAGGATGTTTCCCAATACCTCAACTTCTGCTTCAGCTGCTTTTACTGCAACATGGTGAGCAATGTTGCCACCTGAACTGTCTCCAGCCAGGTAAACATGAACCTTTGAGTCCTTCCCACTCTGAAGCCATGTTCTTGATTTAACCCACTTGAGAGTTGCCCAGCCATCATCATATGCACAAGGATATCGATATTCGGGTGATCGACGATAATTTACTGACACTACCACAGCCTTGCATGTGTTAACAAGACGGCGACAGAATGTATCATAGATGGCACTGTTGGCTGAGGAATGAGTGAAGCTACCACCATGGAAGAAAATTATGACTGGGACAATCTTGGTGGTGCTCAAGGGTTTCTCAAGATCCACAATCCCCCATTGAGCCTCATTTTCAGGGGCCTGTAGGTAAACCCGGTTAAGGAGCCCTGTACCTCTATCAACGTGATCAAATGAGAAAACCCCATCAACTGGAATTGTATTGGCAGGGACTTTGCGGTCAAGAAACTCTGCCAACTCACGGTTGAATGTTCCATCAGCCCGGCGCAGGAGATTGTAAGCTAGCTTGAAATTGGAGATGAGTACCCATGTATTAAGCGGAACGACCCTCTGAAAAAGGAAAAGAAATGACAAGGGTTAGAACTTGAATCTATCTATAATATTTCAAGCCTTCAAAGTATAAACAACCAGACTGGTTATATGCATAGAGAAAAACACCTGGATACAGAAAAGAAATTACAAGTGTAAGCAAACAACGAAAGCCCCAAAGCCAGCAGGAAATTATTGAACGAGGAAGGCAAAATCGGTTCAAAAGGGGAAAACAAACGAGGATATGCCTAATTCACCTCAAATACCTTCAAATCTTAGTGAAAAGTTGCAAACTTTTGCACCAAATGAAACTAGAACTTATCAAACTCGTAACTTTCCAGAACAAGAAATTGGACCCAAGACAGAAGAAATAGAAAGAAGTAAGAAAATCCAACCAACCCACATCTTAAGCACAAAAGATAATTTTTCTTTTATGAAAAAAAAAATGATTAATAGAAATGCCCTTGAGAACAATTCAAACCTTCAAACCAAATAAAAAGGGAAAGGGGATCAAACTTGAGTTTGGCCCCAAATGAGACTCTCCAAGTTCAACAATCTCCAACTTGCTAGAACCAAAAATAGGCAGGCCCAAAATGGCAACACGATAAAAGTAAAATTGAAGAGAAAAACAAGAAGAGAGAGGGAGGGCTTTGAGGGACTAAGATTGATCAAGGCAAGGAACAGAGTGTACCTTGGATTCATTGACGTTGACTTCATTACTGCCAGCCATGAATATCTCTTTTTCTGACGCTCTCTCAACACAGCAAAAAATTCACAACCCAGAAAGAGAGACGCTTAAAACCCAACAATGATCCTGAGCAAAACACCCCCTTTAATGGACATAATAGAAAAATGGAAAAAAGGGTTGAGTTTGGCAAAGGATGTGATGGGTTTGGTTGAGACCTGAGAGAGAAAGCAAAGGACCAGTGGACTTTTTCTGTGTGGCTCTCCCTCTGTGCTGATGGGCTTGGGTTTGTTCTTTGTACCTCCTCTTTTGAGTTTTATCGGATTGATTCCTCGTTTTGGGTTAACTGAACAAGGAAGAGACACTTCTCTTTCTGAAATAAGAGAGCAGAGACAACTCAGACCAAACACTGAGAGAGATGAAAGATATCACTCTGAGAGACAGAGAAAACGTACAAACACCAAAAAAAATAGAGAAAGAGAAAGGCAGAGAGAGAAAGAGAGAGATTGAGAGTCAAACGCAAAGGAACGACGGTGGTGAAGACGGAGACGAGAGAGACGACAAAGCAGGCGGCCGAATTAAACTGTTGAGCTGGGACCTACTATTTTTAAATTTTCAATCCTATTGTTTTCATTTTATATTTGCCACCATTGCCAATTGGTCTGCTGCTCTCTCTCACTCGGTTTCTTTGCGCTTCTGTTTTGAGGGAGGGAGGGAGGAAAGGAATGGGGAGGGAGAGTGTGTTTTGTGTGTTGTGTTGTTGTCCTCTGTTTCTCTCCCGCGAATGGGCTAAAAAGGTTGGAATGGCTACTGACAGCCCTGTGTGTTGGCTTTACACTGTATTTCTACTTTTTCCATTATTCTCTATATTTTATAAATAAAAAACTAGTATCAAACTCCAATTATCCCACTGTTATTTTAAGTCATTTTAATTATAAAATATACAATATTTGCTATTTAAGAGATATATTTTACTCAATAATATCCAACCTATGACAGTGAAATACAGTCACATAATATAACCCGTTCATGTGTTATAATATAAGTGAACGATATAATTAAAACTCTCCACTTTTAGGGTATAATATTAATAAATATCTAGTTATATTCTGATATGTGAATAGATTATACAACGTAATTATATTCTCATACTATTCTTATCTTTGTAAATAGTAAGCCGAAATATGTGGACCCGTAACTTACCTAACTTTCAATACTTTCATTTTTATCGAGACATATGCTTCATATTTTCTTGTTACTCGTGACATCAAGTTGCTTGTGGTATTTTGATGGAGTTCTCCGACCAGAAAAATATGGATTGTTTTTTTTCCCTTTTTTTGTTTCGTTTTATAATGTTTTTTCTTCTTTATTTGAAATTTGTAATTTTGGCAAGAGCATGTTATTATTTATATATATATATATAGGCTTAGATAGAAAGACATAGTAGGAATATGACTATATATACTTACTTCCAAGTTCCAACCAAAAACAAAAGGAATATGCATATTGAATATAAAAAAAACATGGTGAGTTGTTGTTATTTGAATAAAAAATTTAAATTATGACAGACGGTGCACAGTGCATTGCATTGTTAACTACTTTCTACTATGTTCCACACAATTCTGCCCAATAATTAAATATTTGTATCAGAGAAGTCAAACTGGGCTATTTACTTTTCATAATTTCATAATATTCCTTGAACACCAAAAAGGAGACCTACTACCAACAGAACAGACACACTTTTTACCATAATTCTTTTTTATTAAAATTCATAGTGTGTTTATTAATAAGGAATTTGAATTCTCATCAGAAATTGAATTCCATTTATGGAGATGATTCATGTGTTTACTTCACATCAAAAAATTGAAAAGTAAGTAAGGCCCACATAAAATTAGAAATTGAATTACTAATTTTGGAAGAATTCAATTCTTAAGTAAGAAGTAGTATTCTAATTCTTGAAGAACTAAGGAATTCTTTTCTTCTTTTTTTCTTTTTTTTTTTTAAATTCAAAGTCTCGTTATTTTTCAAGAAAACCCCATGAGATGACAAGGTCTAAAATATCGATGATATCGGAAATGTCGATGGAAATATTGAGATATTATCGGTATCGATAAAAATTGAATAAAAACCACGGAAATTGTAAGAAAAACTTAGAAATTTTTATTGAAACTTTGCATGATGTTTATTTAGTCAATTATCTATTAGTTTATCACCAAAAATTGGAAGGAAATGCATTGCATGATGGATTTAAGTTGATTATATAGCGAGCTGACAAACACTGTAAGTGTAGAAAATATATAGTCATTAATGAAAGAATATTAAACACACCATAATCATTTATATATAATGAATTACTACTATATTTTACACTTATACATTGCATGGATCTACATGAGTGACTTAATACCACATAAAGTTCCTATGAGGTTCAAAATTTTCACAATCTTCATCATCTCTATGTGTAGTGTGTAGAGTAAGTATATTGTGAAGAGTAGTCATTCTCATCTCATGTGAAAATTTGTTTCTTGCAAAAAGAATTCAAAACAAAACCATGTATATATATAAATATTTTAGCATATTTTCACAAAAATGTAAGTGATATGGTGGTTAAAGTGTTGAAGGAGTAAAATGGGAGGGGTTTGAATCCCCTTGGTGTTTTTTTCAATAGTGAAATTTATCTTAGATAATAAATGTTAGCTTGCAGACATTTTAAAGACGTTATAAATACTACACGCCGAAAATATAATCACAAACACATCCTTAGCGAGATGGATAAGGCGTTGTGGTTGTTGACAGAAGGGGAGGGGTTCGAATCCCTCTATTCGCAATAGGGGAGGCTTTTCAAAAAATTTCATGTATTTTTTGGGTTTTGTATCGCGATATTATCGATAATATTACCATATATTGCCCAAATTATTCATAAAAATATTGAAATTATCGTCCCCGATATTATTGTGATATTATTGATAAAAATATCGATATATTGACAATAACACCATTACTAATTGTGAAAATATCGGCCCTCCAAAAATCTGAGATTATCGGAATAATATCGGCATTTAATACCTCGGATGAGATAGCCAAAATCTGGCTCCAGCAAACACACCTTAGAATTTGTAAAATAAAAACAAAATATTCTTAAAGGAAAAGGAAAAATAAAAATAAAGGGAAGAGAGAGAGAGACAAGAGTTTCCTGCGTGCGGCCGACGCCAAGGCACGTGGCGACAAAGGGTTCCGTCCCGACTCTTTTGCCAAACCTCCATACCGAAAGTACGAATTTATCCTTATCACATCCTTGAAACACCGAACCTGCCATTCAAGACGACATTGTTTTGTCCGGTAGTGGAAGGCGCGTGACGACATGTTTTTTGTCGGAGGCTGAGGAGGACTATTGGGAGGGCCCTTTTCATTAACTAAATTGGAAAAACGAAACTTAATTCTAACGTGGGCTTTGAGCTTTGTCGCATTATCTGGAGCGTGTTCTATCCTAATCGTGGGCTACGTACACGTGGCGAATGCAAATCTCTCACGTTTTCTAGTGGGTCCATTCTTAGGGCCTTATTCCTAAAAACAAGTTGATACGATGAACTCGGTGGTGGGACCCCTTAAAGCCCCCGTGATGGTCACCAATCAATCCGTGTATGACACGTGGTCCTCATGGTTGGCTTTTAGGAGATGATTGATTAGATATTCCTTGTGACATCTGATGTGGGACACTTTGGTGCATCTCCACCGTTGGTTTCTTTTGCTTTGTTTTTTAATCGTATGGTTATGTTATGGACCCATTGGGGGTGTAGGAGAACAAATTCAACAGCTAAAAGATAGACAAGTGACGGGTACACTGTTAAAAGAACATTGATTTTTTCTTCGATCATGAATCACTATGCGGCTGTTTTTATTTTATTTTATAGTTTCTTACGATTCTTTGCATATTAATTTTATATGAAAATGGAAAAATATTTTAACATTATGTTTAAAGTTAAATCATATGATATTTTTTTTATATACATGTAAGCGATAGTTTAAATCAGTCTAATGCATTGAAAGAAAAATTCAAACTTAAGCTTAAAGTGTTGAACTTACTGCCCTACAATTGACATAACCTAAATTTACCATATGAATTCATCTAATAGGATTATATTGTATTGTATTGATATGCACGAACTCAATCACGCCTATCAAATGATCTTGATAGATATTAGGATTTTTCATAAATGAAAGGACTTTATTTGTTTAGATTCAATCCCTTGGCACAATGCAAGGATTGTACATAATTTAGTGAAAAATTGGAAAATAAAATTTGGGCATTAAATAAGTGAATTATTTATTCAAATATTAGTTTGAATGGACAATGTAATTGGACAAAAAACATTGTCCCGTCCAAATAATAAAGACATAAAAGACTACGTCAAAGGACAATTATTTTCATCACAAAAACCAAATTTGTTGGTGAGTGAAACAACAACGTAAACATGAATAAAAGAAAACATTAAAAGTGCCAACTGGCTGGTCGTCTGCGATGGCTAAACCTCCCTCAATAGCAAACACACAGAAGCTTCAGAGATTGTAAATTAAGAAGTGTCTAAGCAATTCACACCCAAGTCCTTCCTCAAACTCCACGATAATAAAATACTCCTTAAAAAATGATGGCCAAAGAAATTATACAACGGTCCAAAACTCCATTAATATGAATTAATTTTCAAAAAACAATGATATTATTAAGTGCTTGTATATTTGGATGAATACGTTGTCGTATTGTGAGGGGGTGGCTAAGCATGTACCACGCCCCAGCGCGCCACACACACACAAACACAAAGTGTACCAAACATAATGCCGTGTGGTTTACACACACATATATATATATATATATTTAATTAATTTTTTCTCTTTTAATTTGGGTCATATCCCTTTTTCTCTTTTGGGAGTTGATTTTTTTTGTAGTAACGTGCGGCCCACATTGGGTTTGGCCTTTTGTGCGTTAGGTCAACAACTGGGAACAGCTTTTGTCTTCTTGTGTCCTTGTGGTCAATCCCACTAAAGAGAGGTGAATTATTTGAATTTTGTGTTGTATTGTAAATCCAAACTATTCCACATGTTGAAAACAAATTAGTAAAGTGGGTTTATTCAACTTTTTCTGGCTGGTAATTTCAATTGACTTAGATTTTCAAATCCAGAAATAGACATATAAGTGAGGTATACTAGCTTGTCATGGAAGCGAGTTAGGTTAGTTGATCACGAAAGCGAATTCCTTTCATTGCACATTATCTCTTCTCTTGTATTAAAAGAAATAACCATATTTAATTTAATTAACAAAAACTCTTCCGACACATCTTAATATAATTCATTGGATGGACTTCATAACTTTTTATTCTTATAAATCATAAATAATTTTATGCTTGGTTGGTAGTGGTACATGCATGTTATGTTCAAAATACGATAATAATATTTTCTGTGTGGCTAATTTTATGCCATCATTGATCCAAATCCCATTAACTTTGGGGGTTAGATTTCATACTAGATTGTCTGACCAAAAGACAAGAAATAAAGTTCATATAGATTTGAGTTCAATCCATTTTATCCCTTCCTTTCCTCGTAGTTGTTGGCAAAGGCTGGAACCTGGAAGGCATGTTTTGGTCAATAATAGAAACGGATAAGTTTATTTATATGATTCTCACGCTAATTAAAATGGAGGAAAAATTAGTTCATTTCACTCAATTCATGCAAAGAAAAATATGGAGTTCAATCCATGTTGAGATAATTTTATTATTATTCAGAAAATGCGAAAAAGAAAGGAAGCCAATTACGTTCAGTCTGTGTGTGAATGGACACGAAGACCCAAAAAGAAAGCCATGTACAATGAATGAGGATGTTGGAAGTGTGATCAAAACAAAGAAACCACCTAACAAGTAAGAATGTGCATTGAATTTGTATTTGAGTTAGTATTGGGCATTGAGATAGATTCTCTCTTCAAGTAAAAACAATTATGCATCATCATGTGTCGTGTATCATACTATCATGTTATCATGTTATCATGTGTCTCAATGCATCGTCCCCAAATTTTCTACTCATCCATCTTAAAAGGTCGTGGACCACGCTTTATTATTCGTTAGGTAATACCAAACTGTTAACAACATATAATTTGACATGTAAAGTGAATAATTCATTTCAAATAAACCGGCGGGTATGATGGCTTTGTCATAAGCAACTATCATCCATGACAAAATTATCTTTACGAGATTCGATGAATGTTTATTAGCTACTTTGTTGATTAAAATATTTAGCTATATGTGCATTTATAAGTATCGTTCACATGCATACATGAGTTAAGCCAATTGGGTTGCTTTAACTTTGGAAACTTTATTAGTCATTTGCTTGCTTCAACGTACAAGGAACGATCCTCAACCAGAAAATGAAAAAAGGCCTTTGGAGCAAGCTTACTTATACTAATTAGTATGGATAATTCATAATTATCAGAAGTTGTTACGTAACTATCAAGGCAGCCCAATTGGCCACTGAAGATGATGGTATATTTCATTTGTTTTTTTTTTAATTTCCTTTTTTGGGGGGGTTGGAAAAATAAAATAAAATTAGTGAAATGGACAGATCTTGCAAACTCACAAACTCTTCCTTCAAGATAATATAATCATATGCCATGGTTTCAAACTTTGTTTAGCGTTTGTATTAATTAAAGATGATGGATTCAGTCAGAGCACACATTGTCAAATATAAATTACTTAAATTAGCAGTGAATTTCCAATTCAATGGCAATAAAAAACGATGATCAGGGGTGATGATGATGACAGAGATGACAAATTTATGAATTAAAAAAACAAAAACAAAAACCTAACCAAGAAGAAAACGACTATGGCGAACCATGATGTGGTTCCCTGCATTGAGTACAAGGGGTGTGTGGGAAGGGAAGAATATACAAATATGTCTGGAGACAGTCACAGCCTATTTTGTGGGAATTTCACAAACCAAGCTTCAATGAATTGGATCAAATCTTTTTAAAAGTTTGAGAATGCTTGCTTTTGATGAGTAATTCCAAGTTTTAAAAATACCGAAAATGGATCTGTCAAAATCTGGGAAGGAAAAATAGACTTGTCCCAATTTAGTTTATTGGCGCTTGACAATGCTTAAAAAAGGGAAAGATGAAACTTTTTTCTATATACTAGCCTATCCGCACCCGCTTTTGTACTTGCAAGAGGCTTTTTTTAAAAAATAAAAAATAAAAAAGGTAATGGGTAGTTGTGTTCCATAAAAATAGAATCCATTATCTTATTATCTTTTTATTTATTTTTAATATGAAAAGTGTGAATTTACTATATTATCCTCATTTAATTAATAATTTCAATTCTTAATGTTT
The DNA here is from genome assembly GCF_965620075.1 of Prunus avium. NCBI lineage: Eukaryota > Viridiplantae > Streptophyta > Magnoliopsida > Rosales > Rosaceae > Prunus > Prunus avium. The sequence goes on from NC_142291.1 coordinate 39,271,586, forward strand.
GCATTAACCAAGGGCATTTTCTGGTATTTTGGATATTTTACCATTATCTGCCTTTTGCTTTATATATATAGATTTCAAATACCATTTTAACTTGGAAATATTTTTACTCATTACGTTAACCCAATATGTACTCTCACCACATTTCTCATTACTAATTATTTGACACATGTTTATGGGCATAACTACAGTTAACTCCTTGTTTTATATTTGTGGAATCATGGTTATGCCAATAAACACGTGTCAAAGAATTTTTTTGATTACATAAGGGGGTTTCGAACCCGGATGCCTGTTGGAAGGAGGGGGAAAAGATGCTACCAAACCACCGCAGGTAAACCCCATTGGCTATGTCAAGTGTATTTTTTTGGTGAAAAAAGGGGGCAAAGACCCCCAGAGCAGCAGCAACAAACCTTAGCCAGCGCCTCGTGTCAAGTATTTCGGTTTCTATAGTTTGTCCTTGTTTTTTCTTGGGCTAGATCTAAGAGCAAGTCCACCCTAAAAGGCTAAGGCAAGGCAAGAGCTGCCACTATTCATATGAATAGTGGCAGCCTTGTCTTTTTTGGTTCTACCCCAAAAGGCTAGGGCAAGGGCAAGAAGAAAAAAGGATTATGCAACAAAATATAAACAATTTAGAAATGTAAGAAATAAAATGATTATGCAATAAATAAATAAATATGGAAGAAAATATAACAAATTTACAAATGCAAGAAAAAAAAATTGATTACAATTTACAAATATTGGAAGGAGAAGAGTTTGTATGAGGATTTGGTGTGGAAAGTGAATAAAATTGTTATGTATTTATAGGGAAAACATCCATAATTTTTTGGTATTTAAAAAAAAACAAGAATTTTTTTTGGATTTTTTAATTTAATTTTTTTTTCACTTGCTTACGTCAGCGTGACATCAGCGCTGACGTCAGCGCCTTTAGGCTTGAGCCCAGGCAAAATTTGCTTGTGGGCTTGCCCAGGCTGGTGGGTACCAGTGCTTGCTCGGACTAGTTTTGTTGCGCTGTAGTGGGATTTGGGCTCTCGACGGGCCTGTTACCAGGGCAAAGCCCCTGCGCTAGACATGCTCTAAAAGATGCATATAAGGACTTCTCAAAAAGTCACTCATTCTAGGACTTCCAGGAATCACGCATCCTGGATCTAAAAGATGCATCTTTGGTAACATAACAGAGCAGCAAAAATGAGCAAAATAATTTGGTTGTTTGGTTGGTAAGTCTTTGTCAGATGACAGGCTTTTAGCAATGGGGTTTTCTCTTTTTTGGATTGGGTAGCTTAAGGCCCATATTATATCACATGTTACAAACACTTGGTGACGAGTCTGTTCAATATGGGCCTAATCCTCAAAATTACTGCACAAAAGATGAGGGCTTAACATTATTCAGCAAATGGGCTTTGGGTCAAGGACTTCAGCATCGGCTGAAGAACAATGCAGACTAACTTACAGCAAGTCCAAAATCAAATATTTTTTTTTTGAAGTCCAAAATCAAATTTTTTTTTTTTGAAGTCCAAAATCAAATTCTGTGCTGCTAAAACAAGTTAAAAAATAGCAAATAATCCAATCCAGGCCTCATCATGAAGAAACATTTTCATGTAACGGAAATAACAATGTCTTATTATCTTTGATTAATAACACAATAACACGTGAGATAATATTTCTACGTGTCATTATACTACTGACTGGAAATAGCTAAACAGTGCTATTCCCATTTCATGATGGTATAAAAAAGTGACACAAAATCTTGGGACAAAAATCAAATCCTGCAACTTCAGAAGAATATGCCAAATATGCTTCTGATCTTCTCTCTCATGTTTTTGTTTTTTGGGTCTGATCTTCTCTCTCATATTGAGCCGAAAATCACTACATCGATTCATTACTATTAGAAAGAAAAGAACAAACACGAAATGCAACAATACAAAAACCAGGTTGATGACACTAATTTATACCATAAAAAAATTGATAACTATTGGGTTGGTTCAATAAATTGAATAAACAAAAGAAACAATAATGTATTTTTTATGGGCATAAGCATCCGATGAATGAGTGGTCCATTTATAATGTACATTTTTATATTTTGACAGCATCGTATTAGGTTTTAACAACATAAACTAATCCAAATTCACGGCATTTCTCATTAGTCAAAGGGCAATCATTGTCACTTGAGCCCATGTAAAAATGTCGACACTCCAAAACTGTTTTGCAAGAACAGGTAACACGGTATATCTAGTAGCATTCTTGTCTTACAAATTACAATCAAGCAATGCATGCTACTTGCTGCTGAGGTTTCAAAACTACTTTACTTTTTTTTTTGTTACAAATGATATTTTGAAGGAGAGGACTCGAAGATAGAATCTCGAATGCAGGAATAACAATTCATATTCACTCGAGTTATAAAACACCAAATTCTGACCATTCAACGAGCACTACATATCATTGTTGAAGAAGCAGCTAAAAATATTAGGCTGCGATGAGTCAGATCCCATTTAACGTTAATGATAATGTTATATTTTCAATCATACGCCATAGAATAGTAATTTCCGCAGCTGAGCATCCTTATCAGCTGCCTAAACTTGGTGGTCTCGCCTCAGAAATTTATACAAAATGATCCGACTCTTTGTTGGAGATTTTATGAGAACATGGAGCCTGCTAGGAAATCCACCACACAGCCTCACCCACTTGGTCATCAAGTTGAAGTTGGAAGTTGAAGTTTCAACACTTAAAACTACGGAAAATATGTACCTCAATGTCTCGCCCCTCTTGCAGATTTCATATTCATATTCATATTCAAACAAAGCCAACAACTACGACTCTCTCTCATTGTCAAAGTCCCCACCTCTCTCAATTTCTTTACAAACCACAACCCTAAACCAACCATTAAATTAGTCCAACCATATAACTTCTCCAATAAACAATTAAACTCCCACAGAAATATTTAAAAAAAAATTAATAGTACAACTTTTGAACGAAAACGAAAGTAAAAGATCACCCCACCTTCCCAGTCTCCGTTTTCAGCTTCTTCATTTTGAATCATTTCCCATCAAACCAAACCTTCCCCAGAAAAACAGAAAACAAGAACACCAGAGGGGTTTTTTCAGTTTCAGTTTCGCCATGGACAGACTGGTGAAGCCAGACGTGAAAGAAGTTGAGCTCAACTTCAAGAGAGACCAAAAGTGCAGCACAACGTTCAGGCTAAGCAACCTCATGCACACCATGTCTGTAGCTGTGTCTCTTACCACCACAAACCCATCTCTTTTTTCCTTTTCTCAGCCCTTCTCCATAATCCCACCGCTCTCCTCAGCATCCTACAGCCTCCTCCTCTCTCAGCCGTCTGATCAACCCCCTCCCCCTCATGACGTCATCAACGTCAAAACCTCCATGCTCCCCACTGGCAAGGCGCATCAGGACGATCTCCGCCGTCTGTTTGCCAGGCCTGGGCCCCACGTTTTCAGGGACGCCACCATACCCATCGCCTTCGTGGGTCCACATGTGGTTGAATTTCTCATTTCCCAGCAAACCCGAATCTCGGATTTTGATTCTTTCTTCAACAAAGCGATTTCTGGGTGTTCTGGATCTGACCTCACTGCGCTGCTCAAACCCGCCATAGCCTCTGGGAATGCCAACTTGGTTTCTGACCTGATTGACGCCGGTGCGGTTGTGAATCAGAGAAATTCGGATTCTGGGTCTTTGCTATCTCTTGGTGTTGGAGCCGGAAACGTTGAAATTGTAAAGGTTCTGATAGCCTCCGGCTGCGGAATTGGTAACAATTCGGCCGACATGGTTTTGCACGAAGCGGCGGCGATAAACCGGGTCGATTTGATTGAGATTTTGTGCAAGAGTTTCGCCGGGATCGACCTGAATTGGGTCGACCCGGAAGGTCGGACTCCGATCCACGTCGCGGCGGCGCACGGTCACGTCGAGACGTTGAAGTTTTGTATTTCGGTTGGAGGCAATGCTGAGGTTTCGGACTGTGAAGGTTGGAGCCCTCTTCATTGCGCAGCGGAGAAGGGTCATTTGGAGGCCGCCAAGTGTTTGTTAGATTGCTCCAATGGCAAGTATGCCGTCACCAGAGATGGAAGGACGGCTTTTGACATAGCCGCGGCTAACGGGCACTCAGGCCTGCTCGGTGTTCTGCGTTACGACGACGTTCTGCACAGGGCGGCGAGGTTGGACGATGCGCATGGGTTGAAGAGTTGCCTTGCGGAAGGGGCAGATGTGAATGGGAGGGACCAAAATGGGTGGACCCCTTTGCACAGGGCTGCATTCAAAGGCAGGATTGAGTGTGTGAAGGTGTTGCTTAACCATGGTGCTCAAGTTGATGTGGTTGATGATGTTGGGTACACCCCGCTGCATTGCGCGGTTGAGGCGGGGCACGTGCAGGTTGCTCTGCTGTTGGTTGCTCATGGAGCTCGAGCCAATGTGAAGAGTTTGGAGGGTGTGATGCCTATCAATTTGGACCGTTTCAAGAACCACCCAGCTCTTGTCCAGCCTTTGTGTCATGAAAAAGAGCGAGTTTGAAGAGCTGATATCGTGAATATTATATTGTGTTGTTGAATTATCTTGTTATGTTATGATGCATTATGCAATCCAATGTGTATATAGTTATGTCGATTTTCGGATGTTTGTTGTATAATGTGGGATGATGAGTTTGAATGGTTGGGATAGAGAGAGATATGTAGGAGTTGTAATTGTGTTTCCCCTCCACAACCATGTTGTAAAAGTGAGTAAAACTCCCATTTCTAGGGAACCACGATGGCCTCTGATGAAGCTTCAGCTCAGTCTCATATGTAACTTACGGCGAGAAATCAAGTTTTACAAAGCACCAAAAATGACCTGGGATTTTTGTTTCAAATTCAATCATGCTTGTACAAGCCTTTTATTTTCTTCCAAACTTGGACATCCAAGAGTCACTATGTATGCGGATCTGATTTCAGGTCAAACTGATTTCATTAGAATGCAAATCGCAATGCACCTACCTGAGCTAACAATTGTTATACATTACAATTTACATGCCCACAAATCCACCAACAATCACAACTATGAAGTTGGTCTTGTCGGGCATGTGGGAACAACGTCTATCCTAAGTCAGATTACAAAACAATTGTGGAAAATGTCAGCTGAAAATTTCTCAGAATTATTTGATCAATGACTTGAAACTCTACTTAAACTATATTTGGTTCTTAATTCTCATCGGCTGGTATTGGACGTTGAAAAATCGACATGGAGTTACAAAGTTATTCTTGATAAAAAAAAAACGATAGTATTTTATTGATAAGATAAATAAAAATATTTATTTTTGTAACTTATCAATTGGTTGGTTCATTCCCCAACCAGGGTTTAACGATCAATTCAACTGAATTTGAACGTACCGGCCACGAAGGAATGTGACTATTGAACTATATTATAGACTTTATCTAGAAGAACGATGTGGAAGCCAGAGGAAACAGCCCATGAAATTGGGGGTTTCATCGAATGTGGTCAAATCCAAATTGGGTTTCCAGACCACATTAAGAGAAGCCCAGATAAAAACTAGTCAATTGTTTGGATTGGGTCAACCTCAACCCACAAAACCATGACTTAGACCAAGTATAAGCGAAGCCCAATCCGGACGATGACCCACAGGATACGACGACGTCGTTTTTCGAATTCGAAAGTTACAGTCGAACTAAGATTTCAGCTCGCGGGCTCGAAACATTTCAAATCTATACAAATCATCTCCATACACAGCCACGTCAGCCATCCGCGTGAAACCTCACCCAACCAATCAAACGCTCTCTGGCACTGACCCTTCCGTCCATATAAACCCACACGGTTGAACCTTGAAGGCATCTCCAAATTCCAAAGACGTGAATTTTTTCAAACTTGAATTGAAATTCCCAAATCGAGAACCATGAGCTCCACAGCAGCAGCCACCACCAAATCAGGCAGAGGCAAGGTTAGAGGCACCAAGTCGGTCTCAAGATCCCAGAAGGCCGGTCTGCAATTCCCGGTCGGTCGCGTCGCCAGGTTCCTCAAGGCCGGTCGGTACGCTCAACGAGTCGGCAGTGGCTCCCCGGTCTACCTCTCTGCTGTCCTCGAATACCTAGCTGCTGAGGTACGTCGTCGTTTGAAGGCTGTTATATTAACTTCCTTGTTCATTTGGGGTTTCTCTTTCTCTTTTGTGGGTTATTGTTGGCTAACTGTTTGATGTTTTGGGTTGTGCTCAGGTTCTGGAGTTGGCAGGGAATGCTGCGAGGGACAACAAGAAGAACAGAATCACTCCGAGACACATTCAGCTTGCAGTGAGAAATGATGAGGAGTTTACGAGGCTTTTGGGGTCTGTGACGATTGCTAATGGAGGTGTTCTGCCCAATATTCATCAGAATCTGCTTCCAAAGAAGGGTGGCAAAGCAAAGGGCGAGATTGGTTCTGCTTCCCAGGAGTTCTAGGGTTGGTAGATTTTGTTGTTAGGAAAAAGAAGAAAAAGAAAAATTTGAGCCCCTTGTTCGGTTAAGGCTCTTGCTTTTTGATGGGTAGTTTAGATTGTTAGAAGGAAGTAATTGTAAAGCTTTGCTTCCAGGAAGATAACCATGTTGTATTCTACTGGAGTTTATATCGTTCAGTGCAGATTCTAATTTCCAAATTTGGTTTTGTCCAATTACATCTGCTTCTTGTTTTTGGTTAGTTTTATATTTTTTGTAGGTGCACAAATTTCTGATAATAATCAATCTTGCTAAGAATTTGTCTCCAAAAAAAAAAAAAACAACAAAAAATCTTGCTAAGCATTTGCCGTTGTTATTTTGATGTTTGGTTTCCACATGGGCCGGGCCCAGTATGGAGAGAAAGTTTGAACTTTGAATCAGCGTCGCACTTTTCCAGCTTCCCTCGTTTTACCAAAGTTTCCCTCTTTTTTCAATGCTCGTGAAAATTAAATTTCCACGCTGGCAATCCGCGGCAATCCTCCTCAACCAATCAGAGTAAAGCATCCATTCACACCCCACTACCCTTCCCTTCTATATAAACCCATCCTCTTCTGCAAACCCTTACGCATCAGACACCTGCAACCCAGAGCATCACACTCTTCATCTCATTTCGATTTTCTCTCCTAGGGTTTCAGATTCAATCCCAATTCAAATCCCAGTATGAGTTCGCCGACTTCCAAGGGAGGCAGAGGCAAGCCTAAAGCTTCCAAATCCGTGTCCAGGTCTCACAAGGCTGGCCTCCAATTTCCAGTTGGCCGTATCGCTCGATTCCTTAAGTCTGGCAAGTACGCCGAGCGAGTCGGTGCCGGCGCGCCGGTCTATCTCTCTGCCGTTCTCGAGTATCTCGCTGCTGAGGTTTGTTTTGTTAATCCGCTGCTTTGGATCGTTGTTTTCTTTTATTTTCTTGGTTCTATGGGTTGTTTGGTTACTGAGAAAATAATTGTTATTGCAAATGGGTTTTGATCGGAAACGATTCTGATCTTTGATTCTTAATCTCTGTTTGTTTTAGTGAACTAAGGCGTTTGATTTGACTGGGTTACAGGTACTTGAGCTTGCTGGCAATGCAGCCAGAGACAACAAGAAGAATCGAATTGTTCCAAGGCATATTCAGCTGGCTGTGCGTAACGACGAGGAGTTGAGCAAGCTTTTGGGGGCTGTTACTATTGCTAATGGCGGTGTTTTGCCAAACATTCATCAGACTCTGTTGCCGAAGAAGATTGGTAAAGGGAAAGGAGACATTGGATCTGCCTCTCAAGAATTTTAGAGCTGCTTGTTAAAATTTGGGGACGATTTGTTGTAAACACAAACTTTGGGAATTTTGGTTTAGTAATTATCATTGCGGAGTGAAATTGACTGGCGTTTTTTATGAGATTTGTGGTACTTATCGGTTGAGAAATCAAATTGAAAATATAAATAAATATGGGGTGATTATCTTATTTTAGCCCTTTTATCCCTTATTTTGTTATTACAAAAGTTATAAATCCACTTTTAATTTTGGGAAATGGAAAAGAAAGTGAGTGTATTGATGGAAAATGGTTTTTCTTGGCCAAAATTAATAGGAAATAGTTTAATAAGATATGAATAAGGGGAAATGGTATGTTAGTAAACAAATATTTGTATCAATTATCAGCACGAAATCGTTGTTAATGTAAAAATAATTTTATTTGCGGGTGTTTTTAGTAAACAAATATTTTGTATCAATTATGTGGAGGAAGGAGGAATTTTATACTTCGAAAAATCGCTAGACGTCTAGGCTTCTAAGCCTAGGTTTTCTTTAAAGTCAGAAAAAAGGGCAAAAAAAAGGACCCGACGCCTAGGCGGGCGCCTAGGCCCATTTTTCGAACATTTCATTTATATATATATATTTGAAAATTAGCGATAATTCCGTTCTCTTTTTATCTTATCCAACCCCTGAAAATCCACCAAACTTGCGCCGATATAGCAGATACTTTGATTTTTCTCCTTCCCGTTACACTCACAGTTGACAAACTCAAAGAGCTTCTCAGGCGAAGCAATGGCGGTGCCTCTCTTCAACCTCGCCCCCAATCTTACAGTTTCAAAGCTGTGCTTTGGTTCAACTCTATTTCTTGCCCATGTCTACTTGTGCCATTCTGTACCCTCTGACTCTGAGTTTGATTCTTTGGCCCTCCCTCTCATTCATTCTTCGCAGGGACGATGACTTTCGGCGAGCAAAACACGTTTCCGGAGTCCTTTGGCCTCCTCGACCAAGCTTTCCAGGCCGGCATCAATTTCTTCGACTCTGCAGAAATGTATCCAGTGGTTCAGCGAGCCCAGACTCAGGGTAGGAGCGAGGAGTACCTTGGCCGTTGGATTAGAGAGCGCAGAGTTCCTCGAAACAGTGTCGTTTTGGCCACCAAGGTTGTAAAGTAGCTCTGAGAGTATCAGTTCATGCTAATAATGGTGTGCCAGCTTGCTTTTCACTTCTGATGTGTGAAAATTTGTTCTGATATTACAGGTTACGGGACCGTCCGGGCAGATGACTTGGATACGAGATGGCCCCAAGTGTTTGAATGCTAAGAATATCACCGAGGCCATTGACGGCAGGTTTGCTCAAGCAAACAGTTCGTAATTTTGCTTCTGTTTACACGCTTCGTGTTATGCTGTGCTGAGTGATGAGTTATGTAATGTTTAAATGCAGCTTAAGGCGATTGCAGACAGATTACATTGATCTTTATCAGATTCATTGGCCTGATCGGTTTGTATGTAGATCCTTCCTTTTAGTGTTTTGGGATTTTGCTTTCACTTTACTCTAAATTTGACAATGGGTGTATCCTTCGTTGCTTTCACATTATTTTTTCCCCAACCATATATGTTTACACCACCATAATTTGGTTGTCTTCACCCAGGCTTGTCTTGCTTTTTCCACTTTGTGCCTACACAATCCCTGTTAGTAAGACTTGAACTGATTAATGACTGTTTTTGTAGCTATGTTCCCATGTTTGGAGAAATTGAGTATGATCCAACCCGACAGTTTTGTTCGATTCCTATGGACGAACAACTTGATGCTCTTGGAAGAGCTGTTGATTCTGGTAAGGTTAGTTTCATACTGTTGCCTTTCTTCCCCTTTCTTTGATAAGTCATTTAGTTTGGTGACTTTTTCCTTTATTTTGCGTTGTTTTAAAAGCATAACATTCCCATGTGAATTGAACGGAAATGTTTGTTTTGTAGATTAGATATGTTGGTCTCAGTAACGAAACACCATATGGGGTGATGAAGTTTGTTCAGGTAGCTGAAAGGGGTACTCGCCATCCAAAGATTGTCTCTGTGCAGGTTGTCTATTTGATCATTGCACTCTCAGTCAAATGCTTACTGTATTGTTGCTGTTTTTTGGACTAATGCAACTTATTGTCTATTTGATAGAACTCATACAGCTTGCTCAGTCGAACTTTTGATTCTGGGTTGGCTGAATGCTGTCATCATGAGAGGTATTCAAAGTGTTGGTTTTCAGAAAAAGTGAATAGCTGAACAATTAATTATTTCATCTGGTATGAAATGATAGGGAAAGCTTGCTTGATTTGTGCATGCCAATTTCTTGATGAAGTTGAAGTTATGTTACTTTTCCTATCCTGTCTTGAGCAGTTCTTGAAGAAATTCAATTGAATATTCTTGCTAATTAGTAGCTTGAATAATATAAAATTAGTAACTGGAATTAAAATTCCAACAGAGAACATGAGAGTCACTTTAGGGGGGTAGGGATTCTTATCTTAACATGCATTTTGGGTTTTCATTTTTTATGGCTTTCAAACCTAGGTAAGCCATTGAATAAACCTTATTCAAGGGAGTTTCCGAGTCAGTTATATTGAGTGGTAAAAAGATCAATTTAATTATATTATTTATAAATGAGTTGCTGCCACTTCATGTAATACTAATGATTTTCTGTTGGGCTATTGAATGTTTTAGGATCAGTTTATTAGCTTACAGCCCCCTTGCAATGGGTATACTCTCTGGGAAGTATTTTTTGGCTGATGGGGGTCCTGCGGATGCTCGGCTGAATCTTTTTAGAGGTTAATTTTCAAATTGTTCATGTCATCTTTTGATATGTAGGAACTTTCTGCACTCTTAGGTGGTGATTTTGTTTCAATTGGACTGTCATGTTTCTATTTGCAGGTAAATATTCGGAAGGGGAATCCAGATACAACCTGTCTGATCACATCATAAGAGCAGCAGCCATGGTATGGATATTCTTCTGTTCACTTTGATAGGCCAATTGAAAGATTACGCTGAATCTAAGGTTATTTAGAACTTTGAATTCAAGTTAGCACAAATGCCTTTTGAAAACTTTGATAAAAATCTGGCCCTCTGGGTGAGAAAATGATAGTCATACCTTTTCACTGGTTTTGTTTCAATGTCATGTTTACGTCTTATTGGTATGATGCCCAGTGGTTAATAATATTTTTTTAAAGGCAATATATTACTTTTGATTAAGTGTATGCATGCATGCTTGGGTGTGTGGGTATATAGAAGCCTGTGTTTCTGCATCGGTGCCATAGAGATAATCAACATGTGACAGGCAATATTATCTCTAGTTCCAGCATTTGGTCTCTTTACTGCATGTTGTATTTATCGAATATTGCCTGTCACATGTTGATTTACTAATCTGCTTTTATTTCCATTCACAGGAATACATTGATATTGCAGGGAAGTACAGTGTTCACCCAGTATCTCTTGCAATAGGTTAGACACCTCTCCCTCCAATTCTTTATAGTTTCTTCATGTTCTTGTCCACGTTAGGACTGTGGTTTGGAGACGTTGTTGGAAAATGAAAAGTCACCTCTTTGCTTGTTCCTCTTCCCTTTTTCTCAACCTAGTTGCTGAAACCATACATACAGGAAAACACTGATTGCAGCATCATTTCCGCCTTTAATTGCTTGAGCTAATACATCTTTTATGGATTTGACATAAACTATGTTGTTGTCCTTAAAACTACAGATTTGACGATATTTATGTTTTATGCATTTCAATTTGTGATGTGGCAGCTTTTGTTTTGAGCCACCCCCTTGTTGCGAGTGTTGTGTTTGGAGCAACGAAGTCATGGCAACTGCAGGAGGTTCTAGATGGATGCAAGGTCGAGCTGACACCTGAAGTAATTACAGAAATCAACAAGATTCATGAAAGGTTTCCTAATCCATGTCCCTGATCAAAATTCATGCTAATTCTATTTCTTCCTCGTTTGAAATATTGTCAGAATGTCTGAAATGGATTCGCATCTCATCTCTGGTATATATTATTTGTAAATTCGTTGAATTGATAGTTAATGATGATGGATATTGGTCTAGAAAGTTGCTCAGAATCTTGTAGGATTTTTGTCTTCTAGAAATGATGGTGATTCCTCCTTCCAAGCATCCTGTAACTTAAATGCGCTTCTCATGCCAAAAAGTGGGGCCTCTTCTACATTCTTTCTGCCAAATTTCCTTCAATTTTGGGGCCATTCCGGTCTTTTGTCGTGACGGGCATTGACTGCTGTGAACAATGTAGCTCAGCATTGTGTTGTTATTAGCTTTTGAGCTACTTGTTGCAGAATGTTGAACAAGAACCCGGCGTGGAAAAAAAAGTCTTGGTAAAAAGTCTTTACGTTGTTACATACGTTATACATAAATACATGTATGGGCGGATATCTAGAAGACCAAAATGTACCCAATTTTTTTTTTTTTTTATTTTTATTTTTTATGAAATGTACCCAAAATTTGGCTTAACATTTCTTGTAGGTTTTTATGTTTCGCGTTATGTCCCTTGTCTTTTTTATTTTATTTTTGTGTTTACGATTTTTAATTAAAGATTAATATGTCGACATGTCTATCGTTACTTTATTAATGTTAATGAAATTATGTCGAAAATATATGGATACGGTTGGTTGACAACAATGATATCAACACATTATAGATGACATTAGAGATGTGATGTTATGAAAATGTGTATTGATACAGTTGATTGGCGCCAATAATATCAATAATTTGATGGGACGTGGCGTAGTTTTTTCTTCATTAGGACAATCTAGTGTATAAATTGCTCGTTTTTTTCCATTGTTACAATGTACTTGTATTAAATACGGACAATGTGGTACAAAGACAAAATCTGACGCCGTTGACTCAACGCAGTCGCGTAGGCTTTTATAGGTGTTATCTCACAGAGGAGAGGAGAAAAAAAGGCAATGTATTTAACACCCACAAGTCTGAAACACCCTTACAACCTCCCCGATTATTCTATTCAATTCTCATTTCGATTCGATACGATTAAGTAAAAACATAAATTAAAACAAAGAAAAAAGAAAAGAAAATAGAGGGTCCGGAGCCGAAGCTCGGGCCCCAGCAGCACCACAACTTCAGCCAACAGCGATCACTAATCATCATCATCACCATTAACGGGTTTCTTTTGTTTTTTCTTTTCCCTCTAATTGAATCGATTTTTCGAAAGTGAGAGCAAGCAGGGAGGACGAAGCAGCAGATCAAATCAAAGGCTTGCTTGCTACTGCTGCTGCTTCTGGGTTCGGGTTTGGTTTTGATCTGGTTTCGGTTTGATGGGTTCGAAGCCATGGCTGTACCCGGCTCCGACCTATCGTACTCTCGAGACCTATTGGGATACCGACGACGACGGCCCTGGTCCACGCTGCGGCCACACCCTCACCGCCGTCGCTGCCACCAAGACCCATGGCCCACGCCTCATACTATTTGGTGGTGCCACCGCCATTGAAGGCGGCGCCGCCTCCTCCGCCCCTGGCATTAGTACCATTTCTCTCCCTCTCTCAACTTCCTCTTTTTTCGATTTTTGTATTGAAGTTGTTCCTTTTCGATTTTGCTTAATTGTGTGAGCGTTTGTTAATTCTGAATGTAGGGTTAGCGGGGGTGACCAATTCGGTTCATTCCTATGATGTTCTCACCAGGAAGTGGACTAGGTATTTGCCATTTGTTAATTATGAATTATGTTTCTCTTATATCTTTCTTTTCTTTCTTTGGAAAAAAAAAAAATCTGACCTTTATAACTAGTTGGATTGAATTGGAAGCTTACTGATCGTTCTTCTGCTTTGGTTGGTGTTCAAATTTTGCAGAATGAGACCTGCAGGTGAGCCACCGTCTCCCAGGGCAGCTCACGCGGCAGCTGCGGTGGGCACTATGGTTGTTTTTCAGGTAAATTAAGAAATAAATTTGGGGACTGATTGGAAATTTAGAGGTTTATAATTCCGGAGGTTTTCTTTTACTGGGCTTTTAATGCTTTGAAAGTATATGGATTAACTTTTCTTATAAATGAGTGTTTGCTTGATATGTGTGGATTCCTGCTCAATGTCTAGGGTGGCATAGGTCCTGCTGGGCATTCTACAGACGATCTCTACGTGCTTGATTTAACCAACGATAAGTTTAAATGGCACAGGTGACCATAAGTGACCTTAAATTGAGCTTATCCTACTTCAGACTTTGTAGATTATTTTTTAAAATGGTGGTGCAAATCATATTTGTTTTGGTTTTTTGTTATCTGTCCGTAGAGTGGTTGTACAAGGACAAGGACCTGGGCCTCGCTATGGCCATGTAATGGACTTAGTTGCTCAAAGATATCTTGTTACTGTCAGTGGAAACGATGGTGGGTGTATTCACTAAACCCTAAGTAATTGTTATCCGTGAGCTTCACTGTTGTCAAATGCAAGGCTTTTTCTTAGAAGCATGTGATGGTTCCTTTTATCTTTTATTAATGTTAACTTTTATTTTAAAGGAAAAAGAGTTCTTTCTGATGCATGGGCTCTGGATACTGCCCAGAAACCTTATGCATGGGCAAGGCTGAACCCAGAAGGTGACAGACCTTCTGCTAGAATGTGAGTAATATTCATATTTTGACAATTGAAAAGTTATGAAAATGCTGGTGGACTCTGTAAATACTCCATGAACCAACCTTATTTTGCAGGTATGCAACAGCCAGTGCCCGCTCAGATGGCATGTTTTTGCTTTGTGGTGGAAGGGATATTTCTGGAGCGGTATGTGGTATCTTTTCTTTCCAGATGATTTGATAAATTTCCAAATCATATGTGAAACATGGAGCAAGAAGTGATTTAGGATTGATTTGGAAAGTTAGGGGGAATCATTCACTTGCATGACATGGAAGATCATGAAGTTTAGATAGAATTTTTTAGCAAACATTTCTCAATTATATCAAACCCACTTCTGGCACTTTCCATGTGTTTCGAAGATGTCTTTGAATTGTAGAGGCACTATTTCTCTAAGTAGATTTTCCTTGTAACCATGGACCTAATTTTTCAATTTGTTTTTTAATAATAAATTCGCTTTCATTTATGAAGCTAGTAATAGAAATAGTTGGGTATTGTGTGTGTCAATTGTATACTCGAGGTCTTCTGGGCTAATAGTTTATCTGATTCATTTGCTCATGTCTATTCTCCCACAGCCACTAGCAGATGCCTATGGACTGCTCATGCATAGGAATGGTCAGTGGGAGTGGACCCTTGCACCTGGCGTGTCCCCTTCACCAAGGTATCAACATGCTGCGGTAAGTGATAATATATAAACCAGGAATATACTACCCTTTGTATGTTTCAGGATTATTTGATATGTGTTTTCTAAGTGTACCACTTAGGTTATGGAATATATATTTAAGTGAAGAAATCATATAATGTTCTTGGTATGAATGCATTTTGCATTTTTGTACATACTTGGCTGCCTCTCTTCTGACTTAACTTTACCCATCGAACCTTATTTAAGCACCGAATTGACATTGTTTGCTGTCAGGTTTTTGTTGGTGCAAGATTACATGTCACAGGAGGTGCTCTTAGGGGAGGACGTGGTATAGAAGGTGAAGGAGCTATTGCAGGTAATCTTTTGGTTGTCAATTTCATCACCATGACTTATATGGTAATTTCAGTAAGTTTTCTTAATACCTTTTTTGTATGTTCTTTTTCCTTATTTGATAGTATTGGACACTGCTGCCGGAGTTTGGCTAGACAGAAATGGGCTTGTGACTTCCTCACGGACAGGAAAGGGACAGAATGACTATGATCCTCCTTTGGAGCTTATGCGTCGTTGTCGCCACGCTGCTGCATCTCTTGGTGTTCGTATATATATTTATGGAGGTCTTAAGGGAGGTAAAGACTTTAGAACATAATTGAGAATGTGAATAATGTAATGGCATAACAAACAAGAATCAAGTGTTAATTGCAAGAATGGACGTACTGATTTTTGGTTGTTAGGAGGGAATCCAAAGTGTTATTTGCAAGAATAGACTAAAACATTCTGTTTATTATCATCTAGTAAGTTTCCTCCTTAATTATCAGAAGATTCTTGACATGAGAGATTTAGCATTGGTATCATGGATTTAAGGGGATGTGTCCTGAAAAAAGAAGAAGCTGGTATTAGTTAACACCGGTAATATTTCTGTAATGAAATTTTCATAGGGTTTGTTTTGTAGCTATACTACTATACTAAAAAACGTTTAAATTAAGCGTGATATGTGTATATGACCTCTGGGATCTGTCTATCTTAGATTCCAATATGCACTTCTGGTGCAGCCTTCCTCTACTTATGTGGTTTTGTATATACTATATCATGTGGTAATATAATTTTTGTTTGTCTTCTTGTACAGACATCCTGTTAGATGACTTCCTGGTTGCAGAAAATTCATCATTTCAATCTGAAATTGGTTCGCCTGTTTTAACATCTGAGAGATCGCCAACTGTAACAAGTCCCAGACCGTTTCACGCTAACACAAGTACTTTTGGAACATCACCATCTTCGGATGGCGAACCTGAGAGTCCCTCATCCAGTGGTTTGAGGTATATTTCCGTGTCCTTGTTTCCCACTTTTCCCAAGTACTTGACCGAGCCACATGCTCATAATTTGTGCGATACATAATCATCTTTGGCAGCATGGACAAAAATTCTATGGAGAAACTACGGGAGGCTTCTGCAGCTGAAGCTGAGGCAGCTAGTGCTGTTTGGCAAGCTGTGCAGGCAACATCTGCCACTCCTGCTGAAGAAACTTCTGTTTCAGATGATAACTCACACGTTGCAGAAACATTGTCCGATGGTAGTGACACTGAGGCAGATGTTCGCCTTCATCACCGAGCTGTATGTCTGTTGTATCAATGCCTAATTTCGGGATTTGTTTGCATCTTTAAGTGGCATATTTATAATTTTATGTTGTTGTAGGTTGTCGTTGCCAAAGAGGTTGTAGGTAACCTGGGTGGGATGGTAAGACAGTTGTCTTTGGATCAATTTGAAAATGAGAGTAGACGAATGATTCCAATGAATAACGACTTATCACATCCTAACAAAAAGTTCACCAGGCAGAAGTCTCCACAGGGCCTACATAAGAAGGCAAGCATAAGTTAACATTTAATTTATTTTTCTTTTTACGTTTTATTTTTTACTTCAACATTGTTTTTTGTCATTTGTTTCCTTGCAGATTATATCTACATTGCTGAGGCCTCGGAACTGGAAAGCTCCTGTGAATAGGAAGTTTTTCTTGGATTCTTATGAAGTGGGAGAACTTTGTTATGCTGCTGAGCAGATCTTTATGCAGGAGCCAACAGTTCTTCAGCTGAAAGCCCCTGTTAAAGTATTTGGCGATCTTCATGGACAGTTTGGTGATTTAATGCGCTTATTTGATGAATATGGATTTCCATCTGCTGCGGGAGACATAACGTAAGTTAAGCACTTTTTCTCATGCCATATCGGTCATTATACTTGTGGGAAGAATTTGTTTTGCACCAGAATTGTGACTCTGATATTCACTGAAGACATCAGTAGTCTAAGTTCTAAGAAAGAATTTACTCCAATTCTTCTTGTCAAAATCTTTCTAAGATGTTGAAGTGAGACTTGTTGTTAGAAGGATTTTTTTTTGGGGCTGATGCTACCCTTCTGTTGTTACAGGTATATTGACTACTTGTTTTTGGGGGATTATGTTGATCGAGGGCAGCACAGCTTGGAGACCATAACTTTGCTCCTTGCACTTAAGGCAAGTTCTGCTTTTAAGTAATCTAATTCATTTATAGTTGCATTCTGTCACTTCTTATATTTGACTGCATGCTCTGTTTGGTTCTGCAGATTGAGTATCCTGACAATGTTCACTTAATACGTGGAAACCATGAGGCAGCTGATATCAATGCACTTTTTGGTTTTCGTATTGAATGCATTGAGAGAATGGTATGGATACTTATGCAGACTTGATATTTTCTCTGAAATTTCAGAATATTAAATGTTGTAGTAACTTATTTGCATGCAGGGAGAGAATGACGGAATATGGGCATGGACACGGTTCAATCAACTTTTCAACTATCTCCCACTTGCTGCACTAATTGAAAAGAAAATTATTTGTATGCATGGAGGCATTGGAAGATCTATAACTTCAGTAGAACAGATCGAGAAGCTTGAAAGACCCATTACAATGGATGCTGGGTCTATAATCTTAATGGATCTGCTGTGGTACACTCTTGCTCAATTCATCTGTCTGTTTGCTATTGATGGTTCATGTTTATGGTCTTATGAAATCTATGTACACAGGTCTGATCCTACAGAAAACGATAGTGTAGAGGGCTTGAGACCAAATGCCAGAGGGCCTGGCCTTGTCACATTCGGGGTACGCACTTTTGGGCACTTTTTTTTTTTTTTTTTTTTTCCTTCATATTTGGATGGACATGTATATTGCTTTTTACATGAATTTATTTCCCATTTCTGTTAGTGACAGTGTGTGAATACCTTAGTAATCTTGTTTCATCCGACACTCTTTCATATGGTTGCTGCTTGCTTGCATATGCATAATTTTATGAAATGCATACTTGTGTGCCACCCTACCAATATGTTCTTACTACTCGCAGCCTGATCGTGTCACGGATTTTTGCAAGAGAAACAAATTACAACTTATTATAAGAGCTCATGAATGTGTTATGGATGGGTTTGAAAGATTTGCCCAGGGACAATTGATCACCCTGTTTTCTGCAACTAACTATTGTGGTAAGCAAATTTCTGGTCAGTTTCTTTCTATGTTCTGGTGTTTGCAATCTCATATGGCCTTTTCATGTAGGGACGGCAAACAATGCTGGTGCTATACTGGTTGTTGGCAGAGGCTTGGTTGTGGTTCCAAAATTAATTCATCCTTTGCCACCTCCTCTTCAGTCACCAGAGACATCTCCGGAACGGGTCATAGAGGACACATGGATGCAGGTAAGCCAATCTCTATATGTTGTTAGTCCGTAATATGTATTATTTAATTGTTAATCTTAAAATTTGCCAACTGCCTCTTTCATACTCTTGTATCTTTCTGATGTCCTGTAGGAGCTAAACATTCAAAGACCGCCAACTCCTACACGTGGCCGACCACAGCCTGATCTTGATCGGAACTCACTTGCATATATATAGCTGATAGACTTCTGTATTTTACAATTAGCGAATGTGACAATCCACATTTCGCTTGAGGCCTGATGCTTTCCCAGTTTCCACATTGTGTGGATTTGTTTTCCTCAACGCAGCGTGTTCTTGTTATATTTGGAAGTTAGAGTTGCAGAAGTTGAAGCCTTGTCTATTCAGTGTACACAGCCTGGTAATGCTAGAAACTTAGATGTTAGGGACTGAATAATTACCGTTTCTCGTAATTGAGTTTGTAATATATGTACAACAACGTAGTCTTGCGGAAGAAATGTAGGTGGTTTTTTTTTTTGTCTTATGCTGTAGAGATAATTTATAGGGAAGGGAAATTGGGTTTTTTAGTTTTACTGTAATGTAACATAAATAATAACTTTACATTTGATTCTTTTCAAAGCATTTATTGTATTCTCTTTTGAAGAGGCGTGTTTCAGAACAAGCCCTGGTTTTGCAAGTGTACTGTATACGTTTCATGATTCCTCTCAAATTGCTATCCTTCGATCCAGAAATGAAAATAAAAATCATTCACAACTCGTTTCGAAATCCAATAATTTAGACAAATTGAAATTGCAAGAATAAGAGCTTGATGATGATATTAGTATTTGGGTGGAAATATACGTGAATGTGGAGAAATTACAGCCTCCTGTATGTACTTGAGAGAGCTGTTGGGGTCAGGAACCCAACGAATCTCACTCATGTTTGGTGTCTCCACATATGCCATGGTGAACTCTCCAACCTTCTCTATTTTGCCTCTCTTGCCTGCCCTCAGCAGAAGACTGTTCCTGCTGTAAGAGAAGATCCCATTGCTCAAGTGTATGATGTCACCGGGCTCGAATGCATCGCACTCCTCCCCCCACAGCTGAAAGTGGACCGCCGCCGTCTCGTCGGCCACCAGTGCTAGGCATGTCTTGTTTTGGCCTTGTGATGAGGATGTGTTCATAGAGGCTTTGTCCAAAAGTATGAACCTTGTGTTTATGTTGTTCTGTGCTGCTGGCACTATGTCTTTGAGCGCCACCATCTTTCTGTATGTATCTTTGCTTTGTTTCTGCCAAAGAAAAAAACCATTCAATCAATTGGCCCAATAATTTATTCAAAACAGGTATTTGATTGAATTGAAAATCGCAGAGAGAGAGAGAGAGAATACCTCACTAATGCCTTCGATTGATGATTTGAGTTGTGTTGCAAGAAGGGAAGCAGAGGATAAATCCGCGACTTTAAACGACATGCGTTTTATGGTGCCTCCAGAGAAAAGTCTAAAATACCCACCACCACCACGACGATAATTTTTTCTTATTTGTTTTTTTCAAGCCAGATTTGCTCAAAATAGCCACCGGGCACTCGAATGATCGTGTCGTTGTTCATGAAAAGCAAGAGTCAATTCCTCCTAACCCTAACCCTAAAATCTCATCGATGGAGCTCGCTCAGATGTTCAGATTCAATCGGACCTTCGCTCCAACCACACCCGATCTCCAGCCCCATCACCAAGAGAGGCTGATATCAATAATGGCTTCGACTCAATTGGATTCTCCGACCGGTAATCTTCGGTTTCGGGATCTCAATTCTTCGTTGATAATCGGGGTCTCAATTCTTCGTTGAGAATCGGTTCTCGCTTTCGGAAAAAGATTTCGCTTATGCAAGAGAGTTTTCTTACGAATCTTTACCTTCTCGATCTTCATCTGCAGGTAATATTATGCTTCCTTCTATTTAGTTATGCACCACTTGTTTCATTTTGTGAAGCGGATTAATTATCATCTGTGATGGATTATCTCAATTGATATGAGTTCTACTTTCAGAAAAAGAATAAATGTTTACGTCCTCTGGTTTTTTGGATATGATATTAGCAATATAATCATCCTTAGGTTTAATTTTATGCAAAAAAAAAAAAAAAAAAGAGTTTGCATCAGTAGGAAATACCTTCTATGACTGTTCAGATATTCAATTTTCCGTGAGTATTTTTGACTGCGTTGCATCCGTAATTACTTCTTTGTCTGCTGGTAAAATGCAATAAACTTGCTTGCTCATTTCAGGGTTACATAGTGTATGCCTTCTATTTCAGTTTAACTCGTTTACTTTCATTTCAGTTAGCTTCTTTTAATTGTTGTGTTGTGATCCTTGCTTCATTTGATATCTCTTATTTTGCTATGGCTGATCTCTTGGACTTGTACCTGAATTGTAAAGAGCAGTGGTTGGCCCTACAAATTTTCCTTTGGTGTTATTTAGGTTTCTGTCACATAGCTAGCACCAACTTATAGAATTTCACTGCCATGAAATACCTCTGGGCCTAAATTTCAAGAACTTATATTTTTATTGCCATCCACCCTCTTTTTTCAGGGATAATCTTGTAGTGTATTTAGGAATAGAGTTTTTAGTAGGAGAGGTGAATATTGAATATCCATGCTAAAATTGTTGAACATATCTGCCTTATTCGATTCTTTAGAATATGAGAAATTTGGCTATTATAAGTTAGTTTTAATTTGATTATAGCAGTCTCAAGTAAGAGAACCGAGGCTTGCTTGGCATCTCAAGGAAAGAGGGCCTGAAATGTTGAGCCTTTTGATTTATCAAGAATCAATCTAGTAAATATGATTCATGAGTTTAGGAATACTTCAGGTTGAAATAGTGAATTGCTTTTACCTGTTTGAAATGTAATTGATTATGTGTAGCCTCTCTCAACTTTTGTCAGGTTTCTTTGTCTTTGTGATTTGTGCATTTTAAATACCTCATACAATCAAGCATTTGAAATTAGGCTGGACTTAAATTTACCCGCTCCAATAAATCTGTCCTATGCATCTTTTTCAGGCACCACTATTAATAGTAATACCAAGCAACTGGCCTAGAAATATTAAAAGGAAGTCTTTTTCTGATGCTAAGGCCCCCGGTAATGCTGCAATACATGCATGTCAAGTGATGAGTTAACAGTCTACCAGCCTTTCTTTGCTGGAAATTGGGCTCTAGTCCATTTCGTTGCACATTTTTTATGTTTTTAATACTATTGAATAAGAATAGGCTCCAGCTGGATGGGTTCTATTAGAAGCGCTCTCAAGAACTTTTTCATAGTCCAATAGAATTTCCAAAACAGTAAGAATAGTTTTTCTTTCTATAATGTGATGCATGCATTAGTAGAGTGTAGATTGGTAGATTAGGAATTGCTCTGCAATTGATTGGTTTTTATGTTTAAATAATGCCACTTCAGCAATTGATCTGCAGTCAATATCTTTTTACAAATGTAATTTATGTTTTGGCCCGAAAAAATTAAAATTTAAGTTCCGCCACTGCTTGGAAATGATGCGTCCTCCAGTTCTTGATGTCCATCCCTGGACCAGTTATTGTACATTTAGTTGTACTTGTTTTATCTGTTTCTTCTGTATCTTTTGCTGCTATGCTTTTGGGTATCTGCATTCATTTGGTGGTTGTCTTTTTTGCCGTATTGTAAAGTTTGAAAATGCAAAAAGGTACTTCAGGGAGGGATGCTTCGATAACCTGAAGCTCGTTGCTGAGAAGGCTTGGGATCTTGAAATGAAGAAAGCGACTTGGGTGAATGATGTGATAACTTTTAGGAAGGAAGTTGGAGGATGAGAGGATAAAATGAGAATGAAAAAAACGACTGCGATGAAGATTATGTAGGTTCGATTCTGATCGGGGGGATGTTATTTGGTTTTTTTTCTTCCTTAAGTTTCTTTTTCACTTCATAAAATCATCCGATGCATGACAATGAAATCATACAGGGAAATTAAAAAAACAAAGTTAGCCCTAAAAATTCCAGTAATTTGACCCAATATGGGCTCATGTTCGCATAATTAATGGGTCATCGGCGGTCTCGTTCTGTATTTAGCCGTTTTTAGGATCTTGGGCTTACATCTACCCCATATATGAGAAAATTGGGCCCGCCTCGAAGTTATGGGGCCTACCAGTACCCCATAACTTTCAAGTGATTGAGCCGAATACTAGGCCCGTTTTCAAGTGATTGGGCCGACTTCTGGTTCTGCTTAGATATTATTGGGCTGAACGTCTGGACTTTTGTCACGTTATTTGGCGGAATTGTGGGCTTGATTCACGATAAATCGGCCAACTTTTGGGCTTGTATCACTATTGGGCCAACTTTAGGGCAAGTTTCGCGTTATTGGGCTGACTTTTGGGTTGTATCAAGTTATTGGCCAACTTTTGGGCTAGTTAAAGATTTTGGGCCTTATTTTTACTGGGCCGACTTTTGGGCTTTTTCACGTTATTAGGCCCACTTTTGGGCATGTTTCACGTTATTGGGCCGACGTTTGGGCCCGTCTCATGTTATTGGGCCTTTTTTGGGGCCTGAGTCATGTTATTGGGCCAACTTTTGGGCCTGTTTAATATTATTGGGCCTAGTTTTGGGCCCATTTATATGTTACTGGGCCAACTTTTGGGCCTGTTTCATCTTAATGGGCCTATTGGGCCTTTGGGCCTAGTTTCATGTTGTTAGGCCGACTTTCGGGCCTGTATCATGTTATTGGGCCGAATTATGGGCTTGTGTTACGTTATTGGGCCAACTTTTGGGCCTGTTTAATTTTATTGGGCTTATTTTTAGGCCCATTTTCATGTTACCAGGCCAGCCAAATTTGGGCCTCTTTTACGTTAGTGGGCCTAATTTTGGGCCCGTTTAATGCGTTTGGGCCGACTTATTGGGCCTCTTTCATGTTATTGGGGCTAATATTGGGCCCATTTCATGTTATGGGGTCTACTTTTGGGCCCGTTACACGTTATTGAGCGGACTTTAGGCATGTTCTATGTCATTAGGAGACTTTTGGGCCCATTTTCATGTTATTGGGCCTCCTTTTGGGGCTGTTTCAAGTTGGTGGACCACCTTTTCGGCCGACTTTCCTGATTTTGGGTCGAATTGTAGGCACTTTCACATTTAATTGGGCAAACTTTTGGGATAGTTTCAAGTTATTGGGCCGACTTCTGAGCTTACTTTTCCTTCTGGGTCTGTTTTGGGGCAGGGAGGCTATAATGAGGAGTTTAAAGTGAGGAGGCTATCTGAGGAGGTCAATCTCACCATCAACAAATGTACAGAAATTATGGGACTTCAACATTTTAAATGTTTTCATGGTGGGATTGACCTTCTCAAATAGTCTCCTCACTTTAAGCTCCTCATTGTAGACTCTCCCGGTCTGGGTATATCTATGGCTCGACCAAACCTGAAGCTATTGGCACAGCATTTCTCCAGTTATAATCTTTTGGATATTTTATCCAGTTTTATCCCGACTTGTTTTACTTCAATTCTCAAATACCTGCTTGCGAAGTTGGCGTCAAAAAGGTAAAAACGACGCCCCTAAACAATTGAAAAATAGATAACTCCTAGAGAAATTAAAACACGATGCACCCAAATCCAATAGCATTTTAAATAAATATTTAAAATAAATGAAGAGATTCAGTAAATCATTGAAAAAGAATGGAACAGCTGGGGTGATCGATCACTGCAGAACATTGATTAGCATGGTTCGTTATTCGTCTTTTTATGCCTGGTGTCAACTTGGTCTCCTGTAAGTAGATTTATGGGCCCAAAAAATCCAATTCTGAAGGCCAGAGAGATTCAAGAAAGCAGAAGCAAATATAAACTGCAGTCCTAAACCTTAAAGTTACAAAAACGAAACATATTGGGCGTATCCACTATCCACGTTCATAATGTTTTCACAGGGTTTCTAATTAAACATATAATTATAACTTCTATACACCATTATTAGGATGGAAATTTCTGGATGCAAATGATTAAACAACCCTTCTATTTTGAGGTTGCCTAACTCATAATCAGAGAAAAGCAAACCTTTTATTCTGTGTAGCTAGCTACCTATATTTATCCAATTCCCATAGGAGAAAAAGAAAAGAGAGAAGAAAAACAGAAAGTTTACATTTGCAATAATCCAGTTAAAACATTGAAATAGCATTTTACTTCTTATTGTCACCTCCATCTAAAGAAACACAAGCAATGAACTTCCAGCAACAGAACTCTAATTTGCACTAAAATCATATCCAACCTAGTAACTGTTATTGGAAACATGAATCTTCTACATGGTTTGGTCAGTGTATCTCTACATGTGTGTGTAATTTACTGTATGCTGTGAAGATGTAACAGATAACAAATAATACATATACATCAGCATGACGAAATTATGTGACAACGGAAAAATACACAAAACATCAGGAAGGAAAAAGAACAACCAATAAATTCCAAAAATAAATAAAACCCAAAGTCATCAAACCCTATAAATAATTAAGTTTGATAACAATTTAACAAACCTCCAGCATAGGTTCTAAAGGTTTCTATAGCATCAATAGTGGCTAACGTAAGTTGAAAAAAGGTAACCCCAAAGGCAAGATTTTCACCTTTTTTTTGACAACCATACTAGAAACTCCACGTATGCTCTTTGTGTGATTTACTCAAATTGCTAGCAGCTTAAGAACTACAGGGAACTAAAGTAACAAGACTGATTGATGCACACAATAAATTTGGTGCACTGAGTTTTATTGCTGGTATGCATAACCTAGTAATTAATGTCACTGAGCTTTAATTCCTAACCGAAAATGGGAAAGGATCAACCTGAAATTTCAGTTTCTAAGCTGTTGCCATAAAGATAGGCATACATAGAAAGCAATTCAGCTCATAATAGACAAACCTACATCGCCATAAATTTCAATTCCAACAGAAGATGTTCAACAACCACCTACAAATGGCGTGCTGCTTAAATTCAGGCAACAACTATCTTTAAAGTCTCTCAACGTATCGTATTGGCATTATGATTTGCATCCAAAATGCAATTCCAAGGAAATAAAAAAAGAAAAATCCAAACGCACAGTAGAAATAGAAAGATCGCTAAAATGAAATGCAACTAGATCTCAAAAGGGGATTCAAAGAGCATTAAAATAAATGCAAGTAATTAGGTTAGAAAGATGTAGGGGCAACCTGACGAGTGCACGTAAGATAACAACAGACTTGCGGAAGCTCAAAACCTAATGTGAGACGAATCAAGGTCTCTTCAGAGCCGAAGCTCATCCGATGATGCGAAGACAATGAACGAATCGGCCAGCAGATTCGACGACGAACGAATCGGCCAGCAGATTCGACGACGAACGAATCGGCCATCAGATTCGACGATGAACGAATTCGCCATCAGATTCGACGATGAACGAATTCGCCAGCAGATTCTTCATCTTCTACATCTTCGGATTAGGGTCAAGGTTTGGGATTCTGTTGATGAAGAAGACGAAGAATGAAGAACGATACGTCGAATTAGGGAGAGTACCGAGCTCCATGTTACAGTGATGGGGTAGGGAAGGGTAGGTCTAGGGTTTGAGAGATGGTCGCGTTTGTTCCGATTCACTCTGTCAATTCTTCGACCTCAACAAAGTGGGTGTATACAAATACAAAGCCATGTTTCGTTACTTCTTTGGCGCGATTTTATGTTTGGGGATATTCCTTGCTTATTCATCTTAACCGTTCATGTCCTATAAAAGATCTGACGGCTGATAATACACCGCATCAGTATATTAATGGTAGTGTAGAATAACCTGACTTTTGATAAATTTGTTCGTACATATTTCAGATATCAAATTCCAAAATTAATGCCAGCTAAGTTTTCAGTCATCCATATATGATTTGACATGTAATAACACGTCTTTTTGTTTTTTTTTTATTTATAAGGATTATTAGGAATAAAAGTCCTGGAATTATAATCCGATTTGGATTTTAATTCTTCAATTTCCAAAATAGCTCTTATTTTTCTGAAGCCCGCCTTCCTTTCCACCAAAATGAAATCATTTCAACAACGTTATTCTAGTTATTACCTGAAACCAACTTTGCATATTTTTTAGATGATGACAGAACAATTCGATATTTCTCAACAACATTCCACAAAGTTAGAAAGCTGTGTGTAATAATGTATATGGAAAATTCCAAACTCTGTTTATCAAAAGAAAAAAAAGGAAAAAAAAAAAGGAAAAGAGGTCTAAGTAATTACAATGGTTACACGGTTGCATCTTGCAGGTAACGAAACGACTTCTTGTTCTACAGAGGCCGAAGTTGAGGCCATTTAACCTTTGGCTTACATTGCTCGTTTAGGACGCAATGTGAAAGTCATGTTTGAATCCCATAACACTCTCATTACGCCAATCTTTGTTTCAGCCTCCTCAAATGAGACACCCGTGGCTACAGACGGGTGTGGAAGCCTCGTTGCTCTTCTAGCTTTTAGCTCTTTAACATCCACAACGTATGCCCTCAACTCCTCCAAGTTTCTTCCATACCATTGGCCACGCACCTGAAACACCTTTCCTCTCCCAATCTCCTCTCCATTTGCACCTATGAGGCTGACAGAGTCGCCTTGCTTGCACAGATCAAATTCTGCAGGACCACGGGGGGCAGCGACTTCTGCCACGTTAGTCTCAGAGATCTCCCTGATACCAGTTCTCAACATGATTTGAGGATCTCTCCTCACATTTAGTTGGCTGGAAGCATCTCCACCAGGGGTGTCAGGTGAGTTGTTGGACCTTAGTCCTCGGCCACCTTGCTTGTCTGGCAACGCATTGTCAGCCTCAGGTGCTGGACGAACATCCTTAGCCGTGCGGGCTAGCCTGGCTTTTCGATTGTTTAACCTGCGGAGACACAAAAACATGATGTTTTCATAACAAGCAACCATCCAAATATTCGCGGCAATAGGATCGTGATTGGTGCGGTGCGAAAATATCTTGCATATAAATATTGTGCTGTGTCCCAAAAAACAAATGCAGTTAATAAAACAAGAGTCATATTGATTACTAAAAGTAGTTTCAAACGCCTCGCAGAAAATGAACACAGGAAAATATAAGGATGACTTACCAATTTTTAAGCTGTGGACATGTAACCTCAGAACCCTGGATAACACAATGGTTAACTTATGTTAAATTTAAAATTTAAAATAAAAACACTCAATAAAAAGTTTGAAGCATTGACATACATGAAAACTTAATTTCTCAGCCCATGATTGTATTGAGGCTGCATTTCGCTGCATATCAGGTTCATCTAATAGGGCTCTCTCAATAAGTTCCACCTGTGTATCATTCATTATTGTTCGTTTCCGTTTCCTTCGCTGCTTTTCCTCACACTGAACAGTTTCAACCTTTTCATCCTCTGGGGTTCCTCCATATCCACTTTCTTTTATGTGTGCACTCGGCTTTGGGAATTCAATGTTTTCCATCTGATCTACAGCATTTTTCCCTCTTGTTGAGCTTGTGTCTGAACCACTGGTTTCAACATTATGAGCATCTAGGTCGATGGCTCCAAAACGTCCAGATGCACTCCCACCAGATATACCTTTGTCTTCCCTCATTACATCATTCCCCTGATCCATATGCTCACTGTTTGCATCAACTTGGTCCACGTCTTGAAAAGCAGAATTCTCAGACATTTCCTCTAGATTACCACTTCTGTTATTAAGATTAGGAGGTTGTTTACTCAATAAAGGTGGCGAGCATCCTCCAGTACTCTGAGCCTCCTACCAGGAATCAAAGTTTACTATCAGGTCACTATGTTGAGAAATAACTACATCACCATTAGCAAACTCAATTGGGCGCCCATTTGAGGATTGGCTTATTTATTCCACTTGAAGATCGAAGACAGCAGTTATTCAATCTAAGGTATATTTAATTACTAATTCGAAAAATCTCACTCAGTTTGTCTCCCAATGGCTATGAGTCTCATGTTCAAGTTTAATACTCCTACAGTTGGATTCAAATAATTGTGTGTGAAGCTTGTCATACCAAAGAACAATTTAAAAGCACGTCAACTCAATAATGTGATCATTGGTCTACGTAAACTACCAGCATTTTCAGGCCACCCAGAAGATGGGGAAAAAAACTATCAAACATTTACCTGATGATGATCACTGATGTTGAGTTTAGCAAATTTATCCCTATATATTGACTCCTCATGTTTCTTCTCCTGCCAGCATCATTATTGAAAACATTCAAACATATATGCAAGGGGTGGGGCAGGAAGGAATCAAACAAAATGGCAAAATTCTTTGCTATAAAATTAGTGTTTTACTACCTGAACTCGGTTTTCTTCAAATTCAGTCGAAGTGATCAATGCTTGTAATTGCTTAGAGAAAACCCTGAAAAGAAAGTATGAATAAAAAACAAAACAAAAAAGTGATACTACAAGGCTGGTGTACTGAAGTATGTAGTTGATAGATAAACCATATACTAATCTCTATACATACACACACAAATACATATAAGTAGAAACAAACTTTGGTCGGCATCAGATTTAGCTGAAGAGCATTATTTCAGATGTTAATAAAAATTCTAATCATTGTAGCATTTATCAAGTAAATTCCATGCAAAGCCCATTCTACAACTTGAAGTCCCATTTCCAGCTCTGGATGTGGACACCTTAACATGGTTGAGGCTAAATTCTAAAAACTAAGCATTACCAATAACTACAAAAACTATGAAAGAAGAAGCATGGTTGACAGTATTACCTTAGGAGCTGTACGTCCTCCTCATTCAAAAAATTAGGAATTAATGATTCTGCATGACTTAGCAACGAGCCTGCACGTGCAACTTACTTGTAAGGAAGGGAGTAACTTCTACAATTAAGTTTTACAAAAATATTCATTGGGGGTGATAATTACGTAGATTTCTGCAAACAGTCGCAGGTTTCAGAGCATCAGAAGCAAAGGAAAATCCAGGCAATGAGTTAGATAGATCCATTTGCAAGCACTCCAGAAACTTGTTAACAAAAAGGTTCCTCTCCTGTTCTGTAAATTAAAACAGAGAATTTCACTGATAAGACACAAAACAATGACATGTGCTAATTGAAGTAGTTACGAAAATTCACAAAATCAAGAACAAACCTTCACAGATAGTGGGAATAAAACAATGGAGATTTGCAATTATTTTCACAAATAATGCTGTTCTCTGATGTGAGTAGGAAGCCTGGGTCACACTAATGGGAGTAACAGTACATTCTAAAGTTGGTGAATTTTGTAGGTCAATTGAAGAAAATACATCCAAAACCCACCCAGCTGTTGCAAATGAATCATACTCAATACTGCCATCTTCTTCCTTTTCAGGGAGTTCAGAAGAACACCAACTGGTTAAAAAATCTCCATGAGGGAGCGAAAATATTGCAGTCAGCACTTTAGTCTGGAGGGGCATACAAAAGACAGAGTCACAATTTTTTTAACGATCAGAACACATGATGTACGCACACTAGATGCATCAAAATCACATGTGGATAATGTAAATGATTTCTAATGAAAAGGGAAATTATAGATTCTCTCATCTTTGAGAATATCAAAGCACAATGATGATCTGAAAAAGGAGGATAACAAAATTAAACGCAGACGAGAGAGTGATGATTATAGCTTACAAAATATACTGTAATGTAAGATCTAAAATTTGAATCATCGGAAAATATATCAGCTAGGCGCATTGCATTGAGTTGCAAAAGCCCCATTGGGTAACTTCTATCAGAACAGGCAGCAAAACATTTGGGATCTTTGCCAATAGCAGTCTTCAATAACTCAAGAATCTGCATCGTCACAAATAAATTAACAGCAAGCAGCTTGACAGTTAAAGCAGGTTCAGTACAAAGAAGAGAACATCAATAATAAAAATGGGCTGATAAAAACCAGCATTCCTGACAGTTCATAAGATGGAAAGAAAGCTAACCTCCAATGCGACTGACTTTGCCAAATCCAGGCTTCCTGGCGAGTTGGCAACTTCGTCCAGGTAAGAAATGCTGTCTGCTTCACTCAGATTCAGCAGCTGCAACATGGAAAGCAGTGAGACACTGAGGTTTTTGCACATGGGTATACAATAAGCTGTACTAGATCCTAAAGCAGCTTGAACGTCCCAGGGAAATTTAAAAGTAGTTTCATCACTAGGACCCACAATTGAAAGTATTCTAGCTTTCAGCCTAGATACAGCAGCCACAACTCTAGCAGATGCTGCAAATTGAGGCACGGCGTTTAGCTTCAAGATGGCTTGAGCCAAAAATAGAACACCACCCTTTCCAGATAGTTCCTGTACAGTACCAAAAACAGATGACTGACTTAAATGACAAAAACTGTGATATCATTGGGTGCTTAACAAAATAACATAAAGAACAAGTCCTTAAGCTTTACAAGAGCACATTCAAGATTGCCTTCCATGAACTTCCTGCTCGTGAACATTGTCTCACTATTGCAATATTAAATTCTCCCTCCCTCTAAGTTCCTGTCCTAACTAGTTTACTGCATACAAGTGCAGTTCGAGAGTATCTAGTATCTGCCCAGGAAACTTCTGCTTTCAGTTTGACCAAACCCATCTCTTCTTTCACTTGTTTTTTCCCTTTAAACGACAAACTTACAGATAACAGAAATAAGACATATCTGGCATAATATTTACTCCAAACTTAAAGAATGGGAGAGATCTTGTTTGGAAACCTTATTCCTGAGTAGCCGTTCCCGAAACAATTTTTGCTGGCACATCAACTGAAGAAACTGTAAAGAGGCTTCGCATTGCTGGCAGAGAGAGTGCACTATTTGTTCGGTAGTCAAACTTGATTTTATACAGAACTCATCATGTTGGTCTGACAGCTTGATATTCAGAAACTTAATGGAAACACAAACTGCTCCAAAAGCTGCATCCATAAATATGTCAACCTGTAACAGATAAGTTTTACAATGAGCACATGCATCAATGTGTCAGCATGAGGATAACTGGAAAAATATATATGATAATCACAAGCGTACCATCACAAACACAAAACAAAAGAAGCAGAAAACTGCATAACAATCCCATGAACATGAAAACATATGGCTATAAGAAGAGCTTGCTAGAGGCTTCAATTTTCTATGAATAGCAGCTTAAAAGAATCATTTTGGGCTAATAATACCTTAGGATGTGCAAGCAATACTTGAACAAGATCTTGCCATTGCGAAGATATACAACCTGTTAGTAGATGTAGACTGCACGCAACCAGTGCAGAATACATCAGGGGTGCCCCACCAAAATTGTGATTTTTCTGCATCATGAAAGCAAGTCTCAGTGGATAAAAAGAGAAAAGAGGATAGATCTTAGCGGTAAGGATTAAGGACAACCTGTTCATAACCACCAAAAACAATTAGTATATAAAACACCAGGTCAAGAAGCTGTTCTGACACTTTTACATCATCTAGCAGAACCTGTAACCATAAAAGATATAGTGGCTCATTTTCATATACTATTTCCACAAGAATTTTATAACGGTTTGGAAAAGAGCAATGAAGTAATCAGAGTTGAAAAGAATTCCATTAACAAGCACACTGACTGGTATGACAGTATAAAAATTTAGGCAACTAGCCAGAAAACTATTCACATCTGTGTGTCTCCATTAAGAATAAAGATCCTAAGTTCAATAACCAATTTTCAAACACCTATCCCAAATAAGAAGGTAAACCTTGACGAGATTCATTACAATCAAGAAAGACCCTAGTACTCAAAATGAAAAGTAAAAACATCTCTGTTTCATTTATAATCAGAGAAGCTACTGGGCATCCTCTATACACCCTTACACTGACTTCCTAAATTAATTATCAGCCGCAACATTGTATATGGAAAAGAGCAAAGATATAACAAATTCACCTAATACTACAGATCATATGAAGTTTCAAGTCTCACGTCAAAATTGAATAATCATGCATCTACATAATTTTTTATTGTGATCACAAGAAAAGGCACGCAAACTATAAAACAGAAAGAAAATTAAACTTGGACTAAAAATGATTATAAGCAACCTGTTCAAGTTTGGCATGTCGAGGTGCTAAATCACACAAGGAGTGCAAGAGCCTAATGCCGCATGATAGGTATCTGAACAGAGCTTCGTCTCTGTCAGAAGACATAAGCACTGCAATAAGGTGCAGAGGAAGAAAGCCTGCAAGCTTTTCCGCATCAATCTGAAACATAACACGATTTTAGAAATGACATATCCACAAAAAGGTAAGGTATCAAAAGAAGAATATGGCATTTCTAACAGTGAGGATGATTTCTGACCTTTTTCAATATTGATCCTTTTTCAGTAACATAGTGAATAGTAAAATTATCAGATTCCTTCAGTAATTTATTAAGTTCCTGAGAGTTAAGCCCATGTAACTCCTTCACTGCTGAAACTAAGTCAATAACCTGTTCACACAAATAATTAAAACTTATTCAAGCTAACAGACTGAATTTGTAAAACTAATTGGTTGTCTAAATAAGCAAATTTAGGTCCTCTCCATTTCTTGGCTATCATTGCTTCTTAATTGTAGTGGTCCATTAGAACTCATCTTTCTCAGGGGTTAATAATAAAACTAAAAAATTCATTAGAACTCTTGGATTTCATATATACCACTTGGACTAAAAAGCAAGGATAGACAAGACAAAGAGAAAATTTGAATCCCTAATGAACCCAATAACTAAAGTACTCATACAGTCAACTTTTGGTTGTTCAGGATCTTACTTGTGCACCACTACATGACGGCTCCTCCTTAGCATGTCTCATTCTACAAAACCTACGCCAAAAAAAGACAAAAAAACTTTGACATAATGAGGATAAATATAAGAACATTCATGCTCACAGGAGTAAAATCCTACTGATGCATCTTTCAAGAATCCATCAGATTTATGTTAGTAGTGCTGTTTCAAGAATCCATAAAATTCATCAACAATACAACTGTTGGGGAGGGGGAAAGAGATTTTTAAGGCATATAGAGAAAATAAATTTCAGAAATTTCCCTAATGAATCTTGAAATGACAACACAAAGAAGAAGATGATGGGGAAGAAACTTTTTTTTGTCTCAAATATCAATGTCGACAGAAGTATTAAGGATCTAGACCCATTCAGACAAACAAAAAATCTGTACATATGAAAATATCAACATATCGGGAGATATTAGACTGAAAATTATGAAAGTTTAAATGAGGTGCAAAAAACATTGTGTTTGCTTCTTAATACGAAACTACTGGACAAATATGCAGGTAGTCATCGATAATTAATACCATAGACTGTAGGGGAGTTTCTTTCTTTCAAATAGAAGCTTGAACGAACTTCAAATGGAAAAGAGCAGGGGAATTGTAAGGAACGTTACCTGCGTAGAGAGAGTTGAAAATTGTTTTTTTTTGTTTTTTTTTTTTCTGACAGTGAAATTATCCGAAATATACACTTATGACAACTTCGATATGCAGAAAAATATAAATCTTTTTCAAACACCCACATCAGAAAACCCTAGGATTAGAGCAAGCAAAGTGAATTGAACGTTAAAACCCTACAAAGCATACACTTTCAGATAGAGAAAAAAGAAAAGAAAAAATCACAGCGCAAGTAAATGAAAACAGACTAAGCTTGAATACAACTAGCTGCAGAGTATAATAACGTAAATTGAGACAGAAAATTGACCTGGGAGTTGCAGCGACGACGAGATTCAAGTTTCAAACTTTTTGAAAGAAAGAGAAGATGAAACAGGAAAAATGCAAGAGGGAGATTCGCGGGTTTTTATTGGGTGGAGTGAATGATTTGGAGAAGTGTAAATATGTAATGATTTGAGGAACGGGGATTGAGACTTACATTTATATACGCTCTTTTTTAGTTGTTGCCGTTTTCTAATTTTGGTGTTTTGGTGGTGGTGTTGTGTCTCAAGTCTCAATTTGTATGATTGCTGATAATGACTAGCATGAGATTTGGTTAACCTCCTATTCATTCGACTTCTTGGTCCCTCAGCTTTACAAAGAGAAGATAATTACTGACTACAAAAAAAGTTTTCTTTACTAAAAACTCAGCGTGTACGATGAATATGTTAAATTTCATAGGGAGGATATTATATGTTATATTAGTAGTGAAATCATTTACAAGGTTCCAACTTAATTATTTATAAAGTTCAAGCATCGTGATATTAGTAATGGAATCATTTATTATATGTTATATTTATTTTATTCAGTAAAGTTTTCGATATGGGACTTATATTCTTCAACACACCCTCTCACGTGAAATCATTACATAGTGAGCCACATGTGGAGCCAAGTTTACATCGGAGTCAAACATTCAAGCCTAACACATGAACATCATGTATAAGGTAAGGGATAAGAGTAAAGGCTCAGTCAATCAACCCGCTCTGATACCATGTTAAATTTCAGACAGATAGGTTAGTGGCCCACTACTAGCAACACCGATATTGTCCCCAACTTAACCACATACAAAGCCCAGCAGGTATGAGGTTTTATCACAAAAAGTCTCGGTGATATTAGTAGCGGATCTTATATTCTTCCTTCAACATAATATACACATTTATGCATATATAAAAAATACATGTACATAAAGAAAATGTACAAATAAAGAATATGAGCACATATAAAGAATGTGCATACAGTGGCGGTTCTAGGATTCGAAAGCTGATCGGGCAAAACTTATATACTAAACTCGACGATAGGAGTGAATTTCATTAATAAACATAAAAAGATACATATAGTGAGGGTGACATAATGAGCCTTATCCTCAAATGCATCTATATCTACAAATACAAACACTAATTTTTGAAATTTATGAAACAGCTATCTTTGTGCGTGACAAAGAAATTATAGGTGGGCTTGGGGTTTGTGTGAGACAAAAAAAATTAATAATCATAAGTAGTGTAGGTAATATTTTTTTAACAAAAAGAGAGAAGGAAAATGAAGAAAAAAGAAAGAGAGAGAGAGGAGAGAAGATAGAAGGAAAAGAACCAAAAAAAAAAAAAGAGAGAGGAGAGATGAGAGAAGGAAAAGAAAGAAAAAACAAGAGAGAGAGAGAGAAGAGGGAAGGAAAAGAAAGAAAAAAGGTTTGTACATGCTTAATTTAAGTGGGGGACATACGTAGTGTAGGTAAGAATTTTTTAACAAAAATTTGGGCCAGGCATGAGCCCAGCCTGCCATAGCTAGAAACGCCCCTGTGTGCATATCATATCATACCCAAGTGAGAAAACACGACACATAAAGAAATGTGCATATCTTAATCATATCATACACATGTAAAACTTAAGACTTCATTCATAAGGATCTTATGGTTAAATTCTCTTATAAACAATTCTTTATATGCATGAAATATATATCGTAATCAATGATCTAATGGTTACGTTGTTATAACATCTCTAACTAAGTAAGAACTTACTTTTATAAATATAAAACTTGCATAAGCATAAGAGATTTTAACAATTAGATCACTTGAGTGGCAATGAACAATTACATTCTCGCATGCGCAAATTATCTGCATGGAATAATTTTCATATGATAGTTAACGTTATGGCAGAATAAGCAATGAAATAGATTATTTGGCTTGATTAATGATAAATATAGAAGAGTACAAAATGACTTTTGGAATGCAAATTAATTTTATATATAAATAAAAAACTATGTTTCGATTTTAAAACGGAATTGTGCTCTTCTTATTTTTTCCTCAATGCATATGATTTGGGAATTTTGATGAACTTAAGAATTATTGTGAGAAAATGTTAAAAATGAAGGTTACTCATTCCATGAGGTTCCCCGCGCCCCTCATTCGCCGGATTGTATGACCAGGGTTATTGGGACTTGGAATGGGACAATATACGCTGGAAGGAGGAGGAAGAACAAGGAAGATTTTGAGGGTGGCTCTGATGAGGAGCTAGAGAGAGCCCTCTCCAAGTATGAGAGAAGGCAAAAGACGCTGAAGAAGGGAGCTCTGGTGTCTGTGTTGGGTAGTAAAAATCCGGAGAATGCTGTGGCTGTAACGGAGGAATTGGTAGCAAAGGAAGAAATTGCTGAAATGTGTTTCGAATATGGATTCGGAGGAGCTTGGATTGTTGCTGATGTTTTTGCAGAAGCACTCGACCTTGGACTGTTGATGGGGTTGACAAAGAAGGTTCTTGAGATGAGGGCTGAAGACATTAGAGCTTCAGATGATTTGAAGGGTCATATTAGAAAAGGTCTGTTGAGGAGGAAATACGAATACAACAATCATTGCATGAGATACAGGGTATAATTTCTCCTTTGTTGAGGATCACAGGAAGATGAAACTTGATTGCTTCATGGTTACGTTTTTATTTATCACCTGCCTGAGGTTTCTTCTTATCATGGCAAGACAGCATCTGCAATTTTGTTTCTTTGGAATCTACTCTGTATGTTTGTTTCTTTTATGTTGTTTCAAGCAGTCTCAGTTTTACTGACAAGAAATGCTGGCTCATGTTAAGTTGTCTACACCCTTGATATGTTTCCATTTACGTAGGATTCCATATCACCATCTGGGATGGTCTTGGAAGACTGAATTGTTAGTGGTAGGTAACAGGCTGGCCGGGTAATTCTTTAGCTTTTAGTTTTTCTTCTATTTATTTTAATTAATTGTGAACCCTATAATTTAAATAATAAAATTTATACAAATTATGTTCAAGAACTTGCTCATCCTCCAAATCATCCATCCCTCTGCCCATTTTCTCTGCTGTTGTCGAATACTACGCTCAAAAAGTCACTTAGTACATCATAATAGGTAAACTACAGCTGATTATGTTAAAATATTAATTTCCAAAGAAAAGAGACTGAAACTATAATACAAGGGTTAATTAATCTCAATTATACACAAATTAGATTGGATCCCCAATCCCAACAGTTATAGAGGCAACACGAAAACAATACACATTGACTGGAGTTGAAATCCTTGTATCTTCACCCAAGGCCTAGGTCGATCAAAGTCATTAGATATACAATGTGTTACCAACGAGCTATATATACCTTGTAATGTACAGTGTGCAGCTTGCAGTTTTAGTTCCAGGATGCTGCACATGAAACAAAAAGAAAACCATCAATCAGCCACCTACATATAACCAGTAAAATCGGTGTAACGAAAATCAACTTACTAAAAAACTAAATCATTCATATCTCCAAATAGGGCATACAATTGGAATAGAAATCTAAAATATATATAGATCTATTGGGGAACATTTCTGTGACAAGAAGCAATTGCTTTTCAATTTAGTATACGACCAGAAATTGTTCTTTGTAAACAAACCATAAGGGAAATGCAAGCGTGCTAATCTGTCACACCAGGCTCAGATCCCATAATTCCATACCTGACATCCTTGAAGCAGCTAAATTATCTTAAGCTCTTTTAAAATCTCATGTCCTCATCTGGCCTTCGTTTCCTCCCTTGTCACTCTCAATGACCTCAACTTGGATGATGACCTAATTGAATGTATTAAAGGAGCATCTTCATCGTCATCCTCATCTTGCTTGTTTTCTTCATCTTGAGCATTTTCATGGTCAGATGCGCTTATTGAATCATCTTCTTCACTTGAACTGTGCTCATCAAAAAGTCCCTTTCCTCGACGCCTTTTGCGTGGACGACCCCTGCGCTTTACAGAGGTGCCATCTTTTTCATCTGCGATTATCCAGTGTTCAGATTAAACACAATAGGATGTGGTACTTGCAAAGACTAAAAGTTGTTTAATCAGTGACATAATTAACACCACATAATAAATGCAAAAGGAAAGTCTTCCGAGGATGGGCAAATGAGAGTATATTCAATTGCATACAACAGATGGCTCCAGATGCTTAACCAAGAACCAGGAATGCATCCACAGATTAAACAGGATGGCTTGTTTGAGCGGTTAACTCTCTAGGTTAGCTCGATTGATGTGGAAACTTTGGTTTTAGAATAACTGCAGGGTTATACAGATTTAAAAAAAAGCCTGTAAACCTACTGCTCAGTCGACCTTCCATAACTGTCTTGACATCATGCTGCAGAACTCATTAGAGTGCATTTGGGGGGAAGGAGACAAGGATGGACAGGCAAGTAGAAGAAATAGCAGTGAGGACTTAAAGGAGGAGGTTTTAGTTGAGTATCTTTAACATAGTAGGAAGGCATTTGAAACTACAGGGGCATACAATGATATAATGAAATAACCTCAATCAGTTGACTACATAGAAGAAAGCGAAAAAGACTAGTTCTGTTTAGTGATACCTTGGATACCTTCATTCTTTGCATACTTCTCAAGCAAGCTATCAACAAATGTGTGATAGGGGCGCCAGCCACTAGGATCTTCATCTGTATTTACATTATCCGTTCGGGTCTGGACATCCTTCACACTACTTCCCAAAAAAAAAAAGTTACAAGGATTAAACTAGAAGATGGTGAAAATATAAGCTGGGAAAACTTCTAAAGAGGATAAAATTATATAAGAAAGTCTTACATGTCCAGGATATCAGGTGTTGGCAGTTTGGATACAAAATGGAGCACAGCACCTTCCAGAAAAGATAACTGCTTTGGAGCATCTAGAAAAGCATATTCAATGCCATTGTCAACAATTTTTAAAATGTCTGATCTGTGCTTGTTCCTGGCGGCACCTACAAACATTCCAGAAAGCCGAGCAGCCAGTTCTTTGCATTCTTGAAAACGCTTGCTTGCTGAAGATTCATCATCACTTCTAGAAAGTTCAACCATATACCGCTGGTAGGCCTAGTCCAATAAATAAAATAAAAAACAAGACATTTTTTTTGTAAAACTAATAGGACAGAAAAAGTAAAGACTACGCTTTTCTAGCATAATAAAGTACCCATATCTCCATCTACAAGTGCATTTCTACACAAGAGGCTTCTGGTAATTGCCTAAAAAAGTGCTTAAAATTGCAATAAGAACCTGAACTCTTTTTCCCTTATCATAAATTTAAGAGCTTCAGAAAGATGAGTTCCAACAACAGAAGTACGGCCAAGTTGGTAAAAGCAATTCATCAAGATATTTTCTGTTTCCTTTTCATTAGATTCCATAGAAAACAGTCCTGGCATATAGTTTCACGAGTTGGAAAATAGTTTTTGCAGAAAACCTTTCCACACGACATATGAGGATACTCTAGTTTTCTTTTCATTAGGAAATGTTTTCTTTCAAATAAGCATGAGAAGAGTAAGAAGAAACTTTCCAACACTTAGGTTGAGTTGAAGCCAGTTAAAATAAGCGGAGCCATATGAATGTTGACTATCACCTCAGTACAGAGATGCAACAAAATAGCAAACCAAGGCTCATTTTTATTCAGAACTAATATCAGAAAGCTTTTTTTTAATTTTTTATCAGCACACAAGTATCAGCAAGTTTAACCAACTGTAATAATTCCAAACCCCCCACCACCACCAGGAACAACTAAGAACCCAACAATATTCATGAGTCATACCTTTTTTAGTGATTCGAAGAAAAGTTTGGGAAGATCATCATCTTTCTTCTTCAGAAAAGTAATCAGATTCTTAACAATCTCTGCTACAGTTGTTCCATGCATCACAAATCTAGAGATAATCTCCGGACCAAGATACTCCTGCATTAGGCATCAATTTTAGGTAACCTACAAAAACTTGATATATAAAATCAAGCATGCATGAATCCTTTTTGGGACTCCTACATGCTTAATCATAAGCAACTAAATGCTAGGATAACAAAGCACAACCTGCCAGACTACACATGATTCTAATCTAACAGGGTGAAATTTATCATTCAGTATATATACAACGCATGCTAACTTCACCTTAGAAATTTTATCATTAGCAACCAACTTTGCAGCAGCAATCATCACTGCATCTCTGTTTGCCTCCTCAATATACTCTTTGTTCGCATCATCATCTTCTCCCTCATCTGTGAAAAATAAATTGGAAAGTAGATTTATATAACAAGATGAGTACACAAATATATTTTCTTTCCCAAAGAAAGTAATCTTGATGCATAATTGACCTTTGCGTACATAACCAAAAGTTAAGTTCAACATGTGTATCACTTAAGTTATTAGATTACAAGTCCCTTTTTTTTTTTTGGGCCTGAGATTACAAGTCCAATTATATACCCAAAAAGAACCAGAAATTAAAATTTTACTTTTAGCTCCAGAGATGAAAGTAAGAACAGATTACTTACCTGAAATACTGAGCTGTCGCACACAAAGGTTCCAGAACTTTTGAAGAATGGACGCGTCTGGATAATATCCCAACCTTTCCAGCTTTGTTGAAGAAAAATTTGTCTTTCTGAACAGAAACCACAATTCCGCTTGCAGTATACAAACCTTGGGTATAGCAAATATTTCATTAGACTAGAACTGGAATTTCCATAAACATTCAATCCAATCCCAATTATTTCACTAGTGTGATTTTGTTGAAATACCACAAATCGAAGCAAAATGCTTACCCTACAAGCTAGCAGATTACCACGATTACCCTCCAATTCAGGAGGGCTGTTAAGAAAGTACTCTAGTTGCTCTGACAAGGATTTGCGTTTTGCTAATAGAGAAGACAAAGATGCTTCAGAGACAGTCTCACTATTTATGATTGAATGCAGAGACCACTCCAAATGCAAAGACATGTTGAGAAGCAGAAAACTGACAACCTGAAATGAGCATGAGCAGCAGCAAAATAATGAGTAACTGCAAGAAAGTCTGAAAAAAGTGGAGTTCTATTCTTATGCAACCACATTTAACACACCTCATCGTCCCTGTTTGTATAACTCTGAATAGTGGAGACAAAATTTTCATACAAGCCTTCGTCAGGCACAGCTCTTGACAATTGAAGCTCATACAACCTTTTCAAATTTACAAGAAGAGGATAATCATCACCACCATCCTGCAGTTCCAGATCATATTAATTTTTTTATCATTGGACAGTTGGCAAGGACGAAAAGAGTATATGGTTGAAATATACCACCACTTCTTTCATTGCAGATTTAAGCTTGGCAATAAGCTCATCCTGAAGTTCCTTTGATGTATTACGGGCAAAATCTTTTAGCTCCCCTTGACTCTCTGTGGAACAAAGGTTGACAGCATTTACGCAAGATCTCAGAGCCTCCCTCTCGCCATGTTTAAAAAATGCCTCTTTCATAAGTTGAAGGACACTTTTGAAATTCTGAAAGCATAAAAGCACTTGCTGTCAGACTAAGTTGTAAATAAATATCATATAACAAGCAAGGACAAAACAAGCAGTTACCCACCTGCTCCTGCCTC
Organism: Prunus avium; assembly: GCF_965620075.1. Taxonomy (NCBI): domain Eukaryota; kingdom Viridiplantae; phylum Streptophyta; class Magnoliopsida; order Rosales; family Rosaceae; genus Prunus; species Prunus avium. Next base: position 39,313,375 of record NC_142291.1, read on the forward strand.
TTCAGGGAATATAGCTCAAGATTCATATGCACAATAATTTCAATCAGTGATGGTACTTTTGCCTTGTCAGCCATGAACTTACGTAGAAGTAATGGGTAGTTCTTCATCATGGCAAGAGTTATATCTCGTCTGTTGTGTTCAAATACTTCCTGACATACTCAAAAGAAGGAATTTAGAATCCAAACCTCTTTTGTATATTTCAGTCAAACCAACATAAACCAACATACTCAAAAGAGTTATATCTCGACTTATAGCTGGTAAAGGCACAAACAGGGCAGTAAACTTCAAGGAAAGCATGTCAAATATTGATTGAAATAAAAAATTCTCCAATATATGCTTTGGCCAACTTGGACAAAGACCAACCAATACAAAGATAACACAACATACAGAGTACGTCTGCTCTGGATTACAAAGGGAGCAGAGTCAGCAGACATATAAGGGCAACAGCAACTGAACAATCCAAGAACCAAATTTAAAAGCACCAAATTACATTAGGCTTATCCAATCAAGTAAAAAACACCTTATGAGCTGACAAAAGAACAATAATTACATTGTAATTGAAATGGTGCTTTAGAAAACAAAGGAGCAAAAGATAAAAGTGAAATTTACGCACTTTTTGAGCTTTACTGTAGCATGGCTTCCGATTATCAGTGGGAGGAACAATCCTCTCTCCTACAGCCTTTTTGACAGATGCACAAAGAAGTCGTACCAAGTTTGTTGCATCCTCATCAGTAAGCTCAATCAAAGGATTCTCATCCAAGAGCATGGAGATAATACACTTCCAGTCCTGCAAATAGAATTCGAACCACCAGCATAAGAAACAATAAAAGTAAACAGAAGGTTGACAATGAGGGTTCTCTTAATACTATTATATATTATGAAAATACCATAATGATGTCCATTGGAAAATAAATTTAAAGTAGCTTCTCCAAGGAAAACTAAGTTTTTTTTTTTTTTTTTTTTTGGGTTTGGGGGGGGGAGGGGTTGGTGTTTTGAAGAAGTAACTATCAATAAAAATTAAGGTTTATAAGGCCATTTAAAGTATTATAACTTATGAAAGGATGAAACCATCAGAGTTAACACTAAACCTTCATCGCCTTCATGTACTCCCAAACATCATCAATGACATAGATGCTTAGAATCGGATCTGCAGAGAACTCTCTTAGAATTTGCAACATTCTGCCAAGATGGACCTCAGAAGAATTGTTGCCATCACCTGGAAAGAATACAGTGATGAACACAAATATTTGGTTGATAGAATCATAAAATCCACAAAAAGAAATAGAGTTCCAAAAGAGTGAAACCTTTTGCACCAGATTGGGAGCTATTGAACTTTTGAGAAATCAAGTGTTCATACACTAAGGCTCCTATAGCATGCCTGATCTCTGCTGGATCATCAATAAGCAAATCATATAAAGGACCTAAGTCATCATCTGGTAGAAGCTGATGTCTGCAGCATACAAAAAGCTTAATTCAATGAGATTTCAAACATATAGTGAACAGGGAATTATTAATTTATTAACAAGTTCTCAAAACAGGCAGTCACCTTAGTAGCTGTTTAACAAGGCCAATGGCACATACAGCCACAGAAGTGTCGATGTCATCAGCAAGATCAATCATCCGACTAGAAAATCTTTCAGTGAATAGACCAAGAGTCGGCACATTATCATCAACCTCATAAAGATTTTGCAATGCAAGGACAGAAGCTTTTCTTACACCAGCACTCTTAGAAGCAGTAAAAGAGGAAAAGAAATGAGGTTTTTCTAGCACATAAGAAGAGGTATAAAGGAAATTAGTTTATGACTTATCCATAATTTTAAACTTACTTTATCATTCAATGTCCATCCAAGATATTTCAAGTATAAATCCTGCAAGAACATTGATGGATAGGAAAAAATCCACACCCCTAGTGACTCTATGCAAGACATCCGAATATTTGGATCAATGTCTCGATAGCGATGCACAAATAACCTACAATGATAGCTTAGACTGTAATAAAGAACTACAGGATTATCATACACCAGGAATTCTATCAAATCAGATCACTCATCTTTGCTTCTTACTCATAATACTAAGTGAGAATATCCTACCCTTGAAATATCTTGCGCATCATCTGCTCTAATATAGTTATGTTGTCATGAGTCGTTGAGAACCTCTTGTTCAGTGATTCCACACGAGGCCCCTCAGTTCGTTTCTTTTTTTCAGCATCTAATTGTCTACGAGTAGTTTCTCGCTGAGCACCAAGTGTGTTAGCAACAGTTATAAATGATGTCACAAGTTGGAGACCCACCAAAGTAGCAGCCTGACGATAAACTCTTGGAGGAGTGCTGCTTAACACAAAACCAGGCAATTTATCACAGAGCTTAGTTAATAGATAAACTTAGCCTTAACAGTAGGAACTTCAAAAAATTTAGCACTGACCATGACAAAGCAATAATATAGTCCATGCACTTCTCGAACAAAATCTGATCAACCAATGGCCCATGTTGACATTCACGGACCAAATTATCCCAGAACAATTGAAGATTATCTTTGAAGTTCTTAAACTCCTTCTTTTTTGAACTTTGGTAATCTTCAACATTACCCTAGGAGCTCAAAGGAGTGAAGGAAAATTTTTGGGCAAAAGAATGTTGATATATGACCAGTTGATAGCTTAGATCATTTAGTTTTCCAGTGGGAACTGAAAGATAGCATAAAAAAGTGAAATACAAGTGAAAGGAAGATGGCATATGACAAAACCCTGAACCAGGAAAAACCATAAAGATAACATAATAATGAAGAAATGCAGGATACACTTCTAGCAAGCTCGACCAGAGCAACCACGACATCATCAACATCAGTCTCGTCCAGCAACTCTCCTTCGATATGATACTTGGCGCCACATGCCTGCACATATATAAGTCTCATCATACTCAAGCTACATTTGTTAGTTAACCTTGTACTTGCAAAATCAGTCATTTTAAGTATTTTGATTTGAGGAAAAGAAATGTCCGATTGAGATGGGGAAACCCAACCCATTTCACTCTTTCATAATATCCTTTAGATCTGTCTTTAGCCTTCAACTATTAGCTGGAACTTTGAAATTCTGTTTCTTTTGCTTAACTTATTCTGGTTGAGAAGCCTCTTAAAATATCTTCCAGATTACCTCAAACAGCATCATCAAGAGTTCAACCATAGCAGGTTTTGGATCCTTTTCATATCGCTCGACCCAGAGCTTGACTGCTTGAGGAATAAGTTTTCCGTTGCCCTTGATGACCTCTGCAGAAGATTAGACACCAAGATGAATTTAATTGTGTACACGCGTATACTAAATCCCCACAGTGTATATTTGAACTTAGGAGTCACGGTGCAAAAATTCTTCAAAAATTAAAGGTCGATTCAGTTCACAAGAATTCTGGTCATGGAAAAAAGAGAATAGAAAGTTTTATGTCATGGTTGTGTCCCAACAGTAATATTACCATGCAACAACATCCTACATGATTTTCTTTTTTTCGCCAAACCACTATTCTACATGATTACTTAGCGGGGATTGTATGAACCAGGAAATCATGTATCAATTTAGTGGGTATTTTAGCAAAGAGGTCATTGATCGTCAAATGTAGAAGGTCCCTTAAGAATTTAGTTGCAAAAACCCATCTCGTTCATTCAAAATTTCTTCACTCATTAAATGAAACATCCAGTTAAACTATTTAACTAAATGCAAGCTACAAGTAATGAAGATAACAGGTAATTTAGCAAATAATTCATGGTGTTTCTTATGGTTATAGAACAGCAGAGATATACATACATACATATATATATATATATATATATATATATATATATAAACATATATATAATTGCTGTGGGAGATGAAGTACCAATCAAGGTGAGAGTGGCGAGTTTTTGTGGCGCGGCGGAAGTGCCAGCGGCGGCAGGTCGACCTCGTTTAGCTTTAGGACGAGTCTCTTCGAAGTCATCGGGTGAGCTCTCGCGGTCCGCCTGGTCACTCCCAGCGCTGGTCCTCTCATGGTTCTCAGTGCTATGAGTCTGAGCCCTGGTCCTCTTCTGCTACTCATCAGCAACACACCGAATCAGGTCAAAGATATATCTAATTTCACCAAATGGAGAGAAAGAAAGAGAGAAGAGATATGAAACTCACGCGGAGGACAGTCGATGGTTCAGTGGCTGTGGCTGAGGCTGGCTCCTCCATGGCCCAACTGGTTCTGCGACCACAATATTTGCCCTAACTTAATTTAGAGTTAGAGAGTGAGAGGGAGGGAGGGAGGGAGGGAGGGAGAGAGAAGAGAGAGAGAGAGAGAGAGAGAGAGAGAGAGAGAGAGAGAGAGAGGGGGAGAAGTCTCCCGCCTGTGAAATGGAATTTTTAGTAAGATCTGAGAGTCAATTATACTTCACAGATAACATACTATTACTATGTTCACCAATGTTTGTGATGGAGCGCGTATTACAGTTCTATTTTCTTTTTTCTTTTTCTTTTTTTCATTTACTCCTTCGGCTATATTAATAACAACTGTAACAAATAGTAAATTATTCTATATAAAAAAAAAAAGTAAATGAAAGTTTTTTAATGAAAATATTGTGTGCAAATTTTTTTCTAAGCCGGCCAATGTTCTTCCATGCGCACAAAATTCGCGGGAATAAACTTATTCCCTCCCCAAAATGAAAATTATAACTCTAGTCAACTTAATTAAGCTCATATCTATAAAATAAAAAAATTATAATCTCTTTCTAATAATGGGCTTATATAACTTCTCATGTCATTTTGCAAGGGAAGGGAAATGGAAGATTCTTTTCCACGTTTGAAAATGCTGGGAAAGTAACCATAAGATATCACTTTATCAGTCCTGATCTCTTGGACCATAGGAGTCTAAGAAATTGTGGTCACCTACTGTTGGATATTAATCCAATGGTTCAAAAAAGTTTCTTAAAAGGAGTGCAAGAGTGAGTGAACCGTTGAATTTACATCCAACGGTGAGTGACCACAAATCTCTTGGACCCCTGTGGTCCAAGAGATCTGGACTGATCACTTTATTTCCTTTCCCATGTTTGTTTTGAGTATGAATGGAAAACAAAGTTTTTATAATTTTCCAATTATACCCATATTAAATCAAATAAAAAAAGAATGCATTTAATTATATATTGTAATTTTAAATTGTTAATGAGAACAAAATGATCATGAAAAATGTACATTCAATGCTGGCTCATTCCCCAAACTTTCTCATGAGGAAAGAAAACAAAACCCAAGTTCGGAGGAGGGTTTCACTTTCCCCCCTACTTTCCCATGTGCTTGGCAACAATTTCCTATGCATGGACTTACTAAACATGGAAAACAATTGATTTCTCATCCTCAAGTCCAGAGGCAGATCCATGAATTTTTCAGGAGAGGGGCAATAATGATTTTCGTACTGCCAAGGACTGAATAAAAAAACATATTATGAAATGAACTAGACCCTTAGATAATTTTAGGGTTAATTAGCACGGTAAAATAAATACAAAAATAATAATAATAACATATTATCATAGTAAAAATATTAGATCAACAAACAAGTTGTGTCAATCAAGTCCTAATTAAACAAAAACTCTAATATTCAAATTGTGATGTGAGAGCTTACTGAAAGGATTCTTTGGTTGTTCAGACCAAAAAAAAAAAAGAAAAAAGGATTCTTTAGTTTTTTTTTTTGGGACAGACGGGCTTCTTCAAATTGGGAGCGTAAGCCGTTTGGTATTATATTATTATAATATTTATTATAACAACCAAGTAATTGAAGCAAAATAATGAATCTTCAAACTGCTGTTATCTAGGTTGCACCAAAACCGAAGAGTTTGATTTTTATCAAACAACTTCATTGAAACACGCATTTCATTAAACATGAACGAAGAATGACGTCATTTGTAAAAATTTAAAAAAGGGTTGTCTTCTTCATTCGTGAACCAGAGCCTCCATAAGCAACACGACTTTGCAACTCCTCCGCAACACAGCGCATGCCTCAATCGTGTAACTTGCCAAACGAATGGTGTCTTGATGCGATTTCAGGAGGCCTCAAATCAACGCACTCGATGAGGTGTGCCTTGATAGCACCTTTTAAAACGCTAGAGAGAAAAGGGGCAAATCTAGCACCTCCATGATTTTTTCCGGCGACGGAAGGTGCAACAGCACCTCCTTGCGCCTCTATAGGTCTGCCACTGCCCAAGTCTCCTTTCCCATGAACCAAACGGGACCTTAATTTAAACACAAAGACGTTAAGACCATCGGAAGACCATTTGCAATTTGCATTTTGCAGTGAAATTTAAGCATAAGACTAATAAGAGAACTTCGCGTCCATGCATCATGATTTGCAAGATGAATTCATAAATTTAAAATTATAATACATCGACAAAGACACAAGCCTCGTTCTGGCAAGCATAAATATCCAGACCATCTGATGCAATAATATGCTTGAGTTTTTTAGTACACAAAGTGCCTGAGAAATGACATGTTCAAACTTAAACTACTCAGGCGGCAAAGCAAACTTTTTGCGTGATGCATGGCACAAGAAACCAACAGGGATTGTTGCATAGGAGGAGCTAATCACAATAAAGGATCATTGCTTGGCCACGCTCATCTGAGATCTTAGAATGTAACGGTTTCCAAAAGGGCACGCAAAGCAGCATCAAGAAGCATTGGCCATCGACTCGATTAATAACTGGTAGCCTTCTGGTATGGGTGAATCTGTATGGACACACTCTGCCAAAGCAGGAATATCTGCAGCAACGTCTAAAAACCTGGCCAACAAGAGCATCAAATGAAAATCTGAAATTCGCTTCACAAATGGAAGACTCTTAGCGCGATCCAGATGATTTTTCAGAGCCTTCAACGTCACTGGGGTGTTACGGTTCTCAATAGGAAAAGATGATGAAAGTGGGCCCTGCATTGGGATACAAATTCGTGTGAGAACAACAGTTGATTCTTCTTTGCAATAAGAAACCCAAGCAGACGAAGTTGCATAAATAGTTTAATATAATGCAGAACACAGTAACTAGGTAAACTTATGCAGCAAAGTGATTGTACAAGACATATATATGTATGTATACATTGAACCATAAGGAAAAACATATAATTTGTAAATCATTCCCAACGCATATCTCACTGATTACTGGATGATCAAGTTAGATGTTGTCTCCCAACAGTAAATGTCACATGCAGCAAGCGTTCCCGGATAATGAGTATTTTCCATGCATCCCTACACTCCCGTCATTTTGATACCTTCAACCTAGTCAACCCATAATACTTGTGGGACTAGCAATCACAGCCCTCACTTAAAGGTATTTCCATAACTTCGCACCAAATAAAAATTGGATATCAGACAATACATCATGCTAACGAACCCTAGTTGAGTGAATCTTGTAAGGTCGCTATTAGAGCCCTTTCCAAGATCAACCACTCATAGAGTAAACCCTAGTGAATCTTAGCAATTAAGAAATGAACTTTTCCTTTCAAAGATCAACCACTTCAAGTGGATTTAACCCCTCTGAGCTCTAAGATGTTCAATATTGCTCTACCAATTAAAACAAATCTTATAACTCCTGTGACAAGCTAGAAAGCCACAAAACCCCAGGGCTTTGCAGGGAATCCAAAACCAAATCAAACTACTGAAATAATCAATTGGAGCCAACAAAAGGCAAATGTTGATATTCAAATAAATAAATAAATAAATAACCAAAAAGTACAACTTTAAACTACTCAACTTGCAAACATTCAAATTACCCACATTATCAATTAACAGTACACACCCTCAACTGGCTTAGCTTCAGTGTCAACAGTATCTGGAATTTGAAAAATAAGCATGGTGGTCTAATTCTTGGTAATTAATGGTTCAGAACTAAAGCTAATCTAAAACCATCAGCTATTGAAATAAAAATAGATCCATTGTAGGTATAACCATATATACCTCAGAACCTTAAGAGCACAACAGTAACTAGGAAAGGGAATCGCCACCCCCACACACACACACACAACAGCACCAAAATTTTCTCACACATCCAGTCTTAAACATCTATTGAACAGCAGGCAATTCAAAACCAGATAAAGCTGTTGATATAACCTGAATAAACGAGGAATCAGGCTATGCAACAGCCTTCATTACAACATGATTTTAACCATGATTACCATGTCTCTTTATTGCCTACAGCACTAGACTGCTCAGATTGTGACAAGTGTCACAATCTCAGAGAGTTGGTTAAGTTGAAGATTAGTTAGATATATTGTTAAGAGAGAATATAAATAGTCATCTGTACTCTCTGTAAAGATGCATCTGAGCTTTTGATCAATAAGATTGATTCTTCTTCGTTCATATTCTTTCATGCTTAACATTTCTAAACAGTTCACAACAATAGGGTGTTCTACAAATCGAACGGGAACGTGATTGTTAGGGGCAAAAAGTAACATTGATCAGCAAGATAAAACAACAATCTAAATAAATAGTGCAATTCAATTCGTTCAAGTAAAACAAGAGAAAATAAAAATGGTGAACTTAAGCGTACCTGGTGATCGAAGATCTTTACCACCACCAAGAAAAAATCATTGTCCACTTCCCTAGTATCCTTCACCCCAACAACAACATCCTTCTTCATCTTGGACAACTTTGGATCATGACCCTCTTCAATCTCAGTCTCGAACCACCCTTCTTTAAACAATCTAATACACATATCACTCATCTGAAAAGCCTCAAAATGCACATCAGCACCGCCATCCTCATTCACCTCCAATTTAACCATGGCAGTCACCCACTCCTTCAAGCCACTCTCCGCGTGAAACTCTGAGGCCTGAAGAACCTCCCTATTCGACAAAGTAAAGTCTTTTTTGTCCTGGCTCACCGTCTGGGTGAATATAAAACCGACCCGTCTCATTCCCAACCCCATCGCAATAGCCTCCACCGACTTTTCCTCATCTGGGTCTCTGAAAAACACCAAATTCGCCTCAGTCCCCCGTTGGGGAGGCTCGTATATGAAATCCACCTCCACCTTTCCCTCCTCCGACACCGTACCGTACATGAATCCACCGCGCTTCACCGCGAAAGCGAGCGTGTCGTTGACGTAATGCTGGAAGGCATTGGCGCAATCGCGATCGAAGGAGACGAGCTCGCAGTGCGGGTTTTCTTGGCGGGTGACTTTCATCTGCTTGGCGATGAGGTCGTCCATGGTCATCTTGCGACCGAAAGAGCCTGCCGGGTGGAAGGTGGGGCCGGCGACGGTGCGCTCGCCGTCGTAGGCGAGGTAGACGATGGAGCCATGGGAGAGATTGAGGGCCGAGAGAGGAGTGTTGGGATTTGCCATGTCGGTGAATCGGGAGATGTCGTCATGGGTCTTGGCCAAGAGGAGGTTTTGGTTGGTGGAGATGGTCTGGTTCTGGAAAGGGATTCGAAGCTGGGTTTGGATTAGGGCTTTGAGTTGGGAGACAGTGGTGTGTTGTGGGTTATCTACAGTGACTCGTTCCAGACCGTCTCTGCTGCGAACTCTGAGCATCATCTTTGGGATTTCGCGAATTACTGTTGATTTTGGCTGACAGTGAGAGAGAGGTGATATAATAATATTCAATATTTGAAGAAAAGGTTTGGCTTTGGGGTTTTATTAATAGGGATTGAGAAGTCGGTGCTTGGAAGGGAATTGATATTGAAGAATGATTCCTGAAGAGTGTGGATTTGAGAAAGAAAGGAAGAAAAGAAAAGTTGGGGAATTTACAAAAACTTGGGGAAGGGGAAAGAGGAAAAGAATAATAGTAATGACGGAAACTGGAGGGGGAAGAGTTGATGTGGAGTGGGAGACTGTTGTGTTGCGAGAATCGGAGAAGGAAAACTACTGGTAATGTGTAAGAGTATCAATTTAGTATTTGAGTTATTTGGGCTTTTTTCTTTTTTGGGTCGGTATAGGATTGGGCTTATCCAATTTATTTGGGCTTTTTTCTTATTTTTGGATTTGGCGTTTATGCACCATCAGAAGCTTAAACCCCCAAACGTTTTGATAGTGCATTTGGTGGAGTCATTCTGTAGTGAGGGCTTTATATACGGCCCTTAAGTGAGGTCTTATTTTTTAATCGTTGAATTAAATTAGTTAACTATTGGACTAAATTAGTTAGCCTGATCTAACAATTAAGAGATAGGATCTCACATAAATGCCATTTATAGGGCCCTAACTATAGAATTCTTGCATCTTGGTGTCCCTTGGCAATGTTAGTGTTTAATCCGGTCCATAAGTTCTTGTAAGAAATTTTTTTTTTTTTTTATAGATAAAAGTTCTTATAAGATTAATATTGGTGATATAATAAAAGTATGGCAAACGTAAGTTAGACCAATTGACCAAGATATACTGACCTCTCCCTTGCACCCGAGTTCCATTACAAGTTGACAACAATATTACAGAACAGAGGCTATAGATAGAGCCACATTGCTAATTTACTAGAGACGCACAAATACTGAAGGATATATTGAAGCAAGCCCACAAGCTAGCTAGCTAGCTAGGCTATGCTTTATTCATGGCAAACACCCAATAATTGGATTGATTAATTGGAATTCACAGCCCAACATTTACTCCTAATCTCACCGGACGTGCCAGTGAGGACCTCAATGGCTCCCATCCTCACCATTGATTGAGCAAACTCTGTGAAGAACTTATCATTGTCACCCAATTCCTGTACGATATTGGCGGCACCCTTGTTTGTTAAAAGGGCTGCATCAGATTGGAAGAGTCCCTTTTGCTGCTTGAGGGTGGCATAGTAGCCAGTGTCAAATTTTAAAGAGCTCCCAGGGTCCATTTCCACAGTGGTGGTAGTGTCGTTGAGGCTCGGGCATTTAGTCTTGAGGAATGCAGCATAGGTTGCATTTAGAGAAGGGTCTTGGTCACCCTTTCCAGTGAAGTTGTAGAGTCTGTTACTAAAGGTGGGGCAGTGCCCTACTCCAATTGTGTGTGAACCTACACATATAATAATAATAATAATAATACTTATACATTGTATATAAGATTAAGATTGGCAATTTATGTTTGCTTTTAATTATTAATTTGCTAATCAACTATAGTGTATGCAGGTACGGATCAGGTCAATTGGCTAAGGCAATGTGCATGTCTTCTTGGACCTAGGTTCGATCTCACTTCCCATACATTAGTTAGAGTACTTTAGAATATCATTTTGGCAAAATAATAAAAAATAATTAATTATCATCGTCTCTGGGGTACACTATACCTGATAAAACCACAAGGTCATGTACTGTAAGATTCTTGCTGGCAAAGCTCTGTTTGAGTTGGGTGAAATTGGAGACAGGTGGTGGAATGTTGATCAAGGCCTCTCTAGTTCGTGAAATTGTGCCGTCTCTTCTACCCGTGAGCACTTTCCACAACGATCTTTTGAACTATATATATCAAAAGTTATACAACACATGAGCGCAATGCTGCAGCATATATATATATATGAATTGTAATTTGTAGGCTTTGCTTTGCTTAAGAATGTCTTACTTGGAATGAAACAGAGTCTCTGGCAGCCAAAGCCAAGATGTCAGCACAAGATACAATTCCTGGACACTTGTTCTCTAGGTTTTCTTTGATATCATCAATAACATTAAAACCTGCCAAAGATAAGTTTGGAGCTGCGTCCTTCTCTGCCGTGTTGTTTGCTGTCGAATTCAACAAAACCGATCCATCACAACCCTGCAAATATTTCACATGCATTCTTCAACAAGGTTAGACGAATACATATATCATAAGCAATATGAACATGAACAATATATAAGCATTGAAATGTTGCATGTCATGAAACCATGCATATATATATATATATATATAGCTTCAGTTGAGGCTTACCCTGACGAAACAGTCATGGAAATGCATTCTCAAGAGCTTCGCTGGCAAGTTGGGGTTACTGGAGACATGGTTCCAGGTGACATTTCTGACAATCTCCTCTGCTGAAGGACACGTGTTCTTGTAGAAATTCTTCCTCAGCTGGCCTCCTTGGCAGGCCCCTAGAATGCCAGAAACTACACAGGCCACTAACAGAATATTGACATTCATTTTAACTTGTTTCTCGTAGCTCTCCAATCTACAATGCATTGTACGAAACCAAATTCTTCCTTTTATAGGAGGAGAGTCTGTATGTATTTGATGTCGTCCCAAGTGGGGAAACAAAACGCATCTTCTTATTTTATGGGTGTCGTCAATAATTGATATTCCTTTAGTTAGGTAGCTGAATTATTATAAGATTATAATACTACGTACTGTGTTTAGTTTAGTTTAGTTAATTAGCTGCATTTTGCCAGAAGAAATAGATCAACTCTCTCTCATAACCAAAAAAATAAAACACAGAGGCTAAGTCATTGTCTTGCATGTGCATGAAGTAAGTATTGTTAGCCCCCACTTTGCTAATGCAGATTTGATGCCGTGAAAGTGGTCTAGATAAACTTAACAACATTGTGTTTGTATTTTTTTGTATTAAAATTTCGTGTCGGTGTCCCTAATATGATGGGATGGGACATCACAGGACGAACGTGGTTTAGCAGAAACACAGGGTTAAGTGTTGACTTTTTCTTTTTTCCTCGTTGACTTGCTTAGAGATTAAAAAAAAAAAGATTGTTGACATTGTGGACATAAAACACGATTAGTTGTTGTAAACGTGTCCCACTGCTGATTAGCCAAAACATGATTAATGAATAGCCGTCCGTCTCCATAATTGGATGATACATTATACCATTATAAGAAAATTTTGTCTCATAAGTTTTTTTATACGAATTTATCTCATAAGTTGATGAACTAAAGTTTGCTAAATTAGCTAACGCTATGATTAGAGATTATTCATTAATTTTTAAATCAGTCTGAGCTCTTTGGTCAAACACAGTGATCCATATAAAATGTTTATGATAACTTTGAGTTGGATTCAAATTTAATCAATAGAACCCAGCAGCCAGGAAACCAGTTATAGGGCAAGGACAAATTAACAACAAAAAGTCATTCATTAATTTGTTTCATAAGTAAGGTTCTTTATAAGTATTTCATTAACAACAGATGGCAAGGGTCAATGGTCATTGGCTGTCACTAACCATGGCAGTCTGCCACACCATGGTCAATTGGCAATGGCATGGTTACAATCTCAGGACTGTCATGTTAAATTTCTTTTTAGAGTTAAATTTCTTTTTAGAGATGTGTTATAAAACTTTTTGCTGAGAAATTCGAATTCGAGTGTAACGGGGGAATATGATATTCTAACTAGTTAGCATGATATGCATGTGTAATAGAAGTATCTTTTTGTTAAGCTAGGAGCTAAGTGAGTTTTTAGGAACTTTAGGGCCCGTTCGGTAATATGTTAAGGGTTGTTTTCATTTTCAAAGAACAAAAATGAGGCAAAAACACATTCGGTGGCCCAAAAACATAAAACACTGAGAATGTTTTCATAAAATGAAAACAAGTGTACGGGTCTTTTTCTTCCAGCAGCCAGACGAATAGGCTTGAGCTGCTGTAAAGGATGAGCGGAGGAGGTTGCCCCTGTTTCTGAGTTCAAAGACCAGGCTCCAAGAGAGTTTTGAAAGGAGTAGTGACAACCTTAGAAAACACCTTGGATTCTTTCACCAATCAACCAAATAAACGTGACAAATTAGCAATGGAATGGCTTGGCATGAGGAGCTTGTGGCATGGGAGCTAAGCTTTCACAAGTTTAGCAATTTGAGAGAGAGAAAAGCATGAGTTTAGCATAAACAGAGAGAAGGCTGTGAATTCCTATGAGGAACAGGGGTTCTAAGGAAAGGGAAGTGATTCTAAGAAGGTTGGCTAAGGGGGGAGAGAGATGAGGAGGAACAATGGGTGGTTTAAGTAAATTTCAGGTTGCTTGACAAAGCTTGGTCAAGCTCTGAAACTGGGTTTGCAGGTGAGAGAGGAAGCTTGCTCTCTGAAGAATGGGTTGGTTTTCTGGGTAGCTAAGGCCCTCTTTTATAGCCACAAAGAACCCTAATTTTATCTAACCTCATCCTCCCTTTTTCGTTGCTTCTTCCCACTTGATCTTATTTGATGCAATTTTCCTATCCAAGGCACATGGGTAAGGAGCCCTTTGTGGTTCCAAGGTTTTGACGCAGCTGGACCTCCCCCATAAGGGTGAGGCGCCACCTGCTTTCCTTGTGGGTTTTCAAGATAGAGCTTGCAGATGGAAAGAGAGATGGAGGGAGTTCTTTGCCCGATGGGTATTCCTATGAATCTCCGTTGGTTTTTGCAGTGGCTTGCTATTTGACTTGGTTCTAAGACTTTTGACAATGCTAGATATTTTATAAGGTACTGGGCTGGTCTTGTATGTACAGTGTTGGGTCTTTAGCTTGTTTCTTCTATCGTTTGGCAGGTTTTCGTCAAGCTGCTGGAAGCAGTTTGCCTGTTGCGTTTTTAATAAAGTATTTTGGGCATTCTAATTAACACAGGGTTTTCTAAGCATACCATTGTATTCTTCCTAAGGCTTTGGGTCATATTCTCTCATCTCTCATGCTAACCCATGTGTTTGGGCTCAAGAAATGGGCTTGAGTTTTGGGGCTCCCAAGCAGCCAAAAACTTCCATTTCTTGGCTCATCAATGGGCCCCATGAAAGCTCGTTACCATCCATACCACAACCCACTCAAGCAAGCCCCGGGCATTTGCGTGGCTTGGGCCCACTTAAGCTTGTAGCGTGGCTATGTGTGAAATAATGATTTCCTGCTTGGCATGGCATGTCGCTTGGCGTGCTAGAATTTTGTCGTCTTTGAAAAAAGACATAATGCTTTACAAAATAATTAGCATGAGCTTGTAGAGCCAATGCCTTTTATAGGCTCATTTTAATTCTTAGCATGATAAATTGCATATTTATTTGGCATGACACGTGATCATGGCTCGTGCAAGTGTGCATGAAGAATTTTGCATGCTCCGAATTGGGTTTCTTCTTAATAAGGTGTCGCACTGGGCCGGGAATTTATTTGGGCCCAACCCTTGATTTTTTGGGCCTCAACAACAAGTTCATGTGTACTTGTAGAAAACAGAAAAAAGTTATCATAAACATTTTTTGAAGATGTTTTCTAATGAAGACACGTTTTCATTGTTTTTGTTTTTTGAAGATGTTTTCTAATTAATCTATTAGACGCATTTTCATTTCCTGAAAATGCAAATTCATTTTCTTGTTTTCACTCTCTAAAAATATTCTAAAAAAACATTATCAAAAAACATTACTGAACGGAACTTTATTTTTTAGATTTTCAAGTGAAATTTGATAAATTCTAAAAGGGAAACAAAAGAAAAGGAAAAACACAAAAAACAAGAACTTGTATGCAGAAGATATAGTCTGCAGGCATTTTCTATATTAACATGTACAAGGGCTCCAAAAACAGTGAACATAGAATCCAATGAAACGAAAGTACCACCACCACTGATTGAGCTCTCAAATCAAATGACAAATGTTCAAAACCAGGATCTTCTTGGGTCCCGACTCCCCAGTCTTGTAGACAAAATGACAAATATTTTTTGGAAAAAGAGAGAATAATATAATATAATTGGGAAAAAAGAAACAAAATTTTAACCCATTTTCTTCACGAGACTGGCAATGGCATAAAAAGACCCTCACTGTTGGACACATGAAAGTTGTCCTTATTGGCGGGCCCGTCCCTGTTTCTCAACGGTCCGATCTTCAAATTCAAATCCCTTGTTTGTTTCCGCTTCTTTCTTTCAGCGAGAAAAGGAAAAGAATTGTTTTGTTTTCCAAGGATTTCTTGGGAAATGACATTATGGACCCATCTCATTAATAACAATGCTTCCTTAGGATGTAAATAAATGATGTAAACCACTGGAGTTAATTAAATTCATAATTAAGATTTGACTAACCAATCCAAAAGCAGGAAACGAAAGCGATATAGTGGCACTATTGTTATTACTAACCAGTTGGAGGTCAAATTACTAAAGTCTGGAGATAAAGGGAAATTTGAAACGAGTGGCCGTTTGAACTTTGGAAACAAGTTGGAACTTCAAAAACCTCACATACTCACACTGAGATTTACCTCTCTCTGTTCACTCCAACACTCAAAGAGAGAGTGAAAGCTTCAGCATTTCAGACAGTCAAAATAGTAAGCTACAACAACAGAGCAGAACAGAGCAGAGAGAGAAAGAGAGAGAGATGACAGGGCTTGTAATGGTGACAAGGGGAGGTGGGTGCGGTGGTGGTAATGGGAAAGGAACTAAAGGAACTAACAAGAGCTCAGAGGAAGAGCAAAACCAGATTTCTCTGGCAGCCCTTCTCTTAGCTGCTGTAAGGAAATCCATGGTGGCCTGCCGTGTTGAACGAGGTGAAGAAGTCATCTCTACCGTCCACAACATGGAGATCGGGTGGCCCACAAATGTCCAACACGTTACCCATGTCACCTTTGATCGCTTCAATGGGTTTCTGGGTCTTCCTGTTGAGTTCGAGGTTGAGGTCCCTGGTCGAGTTCCCAGTGCTAGGTAACCAAAGCTCTTGTTTTTATTTTCTGGGCACTCTTAGATTTATGAAATTTGATTTGGGTTGAGCTTAGAATGCTTGAATGGTGGTTCTTTAGGCTGCTTTAAAATTTTTGACGGTTAAAGTAAGTTGCTTGATGAGTGTGGATTTATGAGGGTGACCTGCATTTTGAGCTGATTTAGCTCTTAAGCTTCTGATTTGGGGTTTTAGCATACAATTCTGTATTAGGCAAATCCCTATTGCCTACTTGTTTGGTTGCTGAGAAATTGTAGTTACAAGTGAATCGTTAAAAAGGCATAGTCTAACTTGTAAATCATCTAATTTTATAGTGCAAGTGTGTTTGGCGTCTCAGCGGAGTCAATGCAGCTGTCTTTTGATTCAAAAGGGAACAGTGTCCCTATCATTCTCTTGCTACTGCAGGAGCGATTATACTCACAAGAAGGACTGAAGGTACAAAGTTTTGTGAGACAACAATACCATCTTTTGTGTGCATTTGTGAATTTCTCTTCTCAGTTTACTTATTTTTTTCCTTATCAGTCTTCTTACTAGCCCCTTTGGATGTTTTGCAGGCAGAAGGAATATTCCGTATCAACCCAGAGAACAGCCATGAGGAGCTTGTGAGAAGCCAATTGAATAGGGGGATTGTACCTGATGACATTGATGTCCATTGTCTGGCAGGCCTAATTAAAGCCTGGTTTCGAGAACTTCCTTCCGGAGTGCTAGATGGACTATCCCCTGAACAAGTTCTTCAATGTAACACAGAAGAGGAATCTGTTGAGCTTGTGAAGCAGTTAAAACCAACTGAGACCGCGTTACTCAATTGGGCTATAAATCTGATGGCTGATGTTGTTGAGGAAGAAGAATTCAACAAAATGAATGCAAGAAATATCGCTATGGTTTTTGCTCCAAACATGACTCAGGTAATCTTTTTTGCCTGGTATTGATTGGTAAATGATTAAAATTGATGGGCTAATTAATCCCTTTGTAATTCTTTCCCTACCAGATGTCTGATCCTCTGACGGCTTTGATGCATGCGGTTCAAGTAATGAATTTGCTTAAGACCCTGATTATGAGAACACTAAGAGAACGGGAAGAGAATGATGAAACTGGTGGATATTCACCAATGTCATCTTGTTCATCTGATCATCAAACAGATGAAGACTTTGATAGTCAGCAGGAAATGGATACCAGATCTGAATTGAGGGGACCGGCATCGGACTGTGATGAAAATGGCCACTCCAGCTGCAGCAGTGAAGATGAAGATGAAGATGAAGTCCGGTCGCTAAGCGAGATAGAAGCATGCTTCTTAAGACACTTAGGTGAGAATAAAGCTGTCACAAATAGCTTGGATCAATCAACAGGCGAGTTGCATGGGGAGTCTCTAAGTCCTCAAAGTTGCCTGAGTACAAGTGATGGGGAAGAGTCTGGGAAACGTATAAAGAGCTCTTCATCAGTATCATGTTCAAACATGAATGAAATGGAGATGGTGGACAGATAAGTGGAGCCTGTTTCACCCATCCATTTGTTTGCATCAACTGGACCTGTCTGATGGGCATTTCTTCTCTGGAGATAGATTTAGTTTGCTTTCCAGTCATGTTTCTTCTGTATATTAATTATATGATGTTTGTGAGTTGATTTAGTTGAACCAAGCTTGGGCATGCTTGGTTGTGGTTGATTGTGACTTGTGAGCAAGTCAGGGTTCAGCTTTGGGCTGAACTTATGCTTGATTTGTAATAGAATAGGACCTCTAACTTTGACATTCCATTTCAGATGATTTGTAGTCATAAGTCTAGTCCTCACTTATGCTTGCTTATGATAATTCTTCTTGGTGCAATCATAGAAAGCCTGAGATTCTGCTTGTTATATATCACTCGAATTCGAAGAAATTTAGTGAAGCGACCTGTTTTGTATTCTAATCCTTACCTATTTATGAAAATTTAACATATTGTGTTGCAGAGGAGATTCCTATAGAGTATAAGAATATGTTAGCTTTTCTTATGAACGAGTTTTGTTGATCAACTGCTGTATCTACCACTAGACCTTAAACCATACTTTCCTGTCAAGAAAGTGGAACTCAATCTCATCAAGAACCACTGCTTTTAGCTGCATGTTTCTTTTTGAAACCACTTTATTGGTCTAGTCACTCTAAAGACATACATACATACACCCCATAGAGAGATATCCATCAGAATCCAAAGCGCATTGCCAACAGTGTCACATAGTGCAGCACTAATGCCTATTCTTCTGTGTTCAATTTTCCAAGTTTAAATTGTATGTCTGTGTTAATATATATCCACATATATTTTGAGTGGGACAATTTCCTGGTTATAAACCAAGAGCTATTTGTGCTGATATAATTAACAACTGCCATCTCTCTTCTAATTTATCATATCCCTAACAATAATACCAGAAAAAAAGTTGGGTAATATTCCAGAACCTATAATTCTAAGTCTAATGCCAATCTAATACAACTGGAAAGAAATATATGAAAAATGATGAGAACACTGATATGATCATATCTGAATCTGTTATATACAATTTCTATATATCACTTAAAATACAGAACTGTTTAACACAAACCCCTTCTAATTTCCCAACCTGCCTATTTTTTTTAATACAGGCTTAATTTTTCCCCCACCTCTTGAAGAAAAAGAGAAACAACCTGAAAATTGATGACTCAGAAAAAAAAGATGGAGCCAGCCAGTCTTATGATGCCAAGCAAGTTTCCCAGAATAGCCTGCTCTTCTCCACCTCATTCAACAACTCATACTCTTTGGTTGAGTCAACAGAGACAGTTGATTTCAGCTGGCGCCCCATTAATGGCAATGGCATCCCAATATTATTATGTTCACCACCACCCCATCTTTGATGATAAACTGATGAACATTCTTCTTCTTCATCTTCTTCTTCCTCGTCCTCGTCATCATCATCGCCATGACGATATGCTTGATCAACAGAATCACCCTGATCATCAACATCATGTAGCTCATCATCATCAGCATTAGGAATATCAGTTGAATCATAGCTACATGATTGAGCATCATCTTCAGCCATGGCTAAACTGGGATCAGGGTAATACTGATCAGCCTCAGAATCACCACTGGCTTCAAAGAGCAAGAAAGAAGACACATCCATAGCCTTAGGCATAGCATTCTTCTGCTTCTGCACGTCCATGTTTGCCTCCAAAGGAAACCATGAATGAATCATTTCAAACACACAAAAATAAAATTCTCTTTTTAAGGCTGCAAAAAATAGGCAGTCCTAAATAAAGAGGAATAGTAAGAGACGTCGCAGGCAGGCTGTCTTGTTTGACACTTATAAAAGTCGTGGGGGCCTCCTCCTATACTATATATCTTCCCAGGTCAGGTCGGTCTCCTCTCAAAATAATATTACTAAAATATCTGGATTGATCAAAATCATGGACATGATAGAAAAATTATGGAAAAGGGAACTTGTTGAAATGGACACGTATTTATAATGAAACATGTGGCTGGCTCGCTGGCTTCTAGAAGGAAGGCAATACAACTAATAAGCTAGCCTTGTTATGCTATAAACGGCGGATCGATCAAATCAACCTAATCTTCTAGAAGGAAAAAACGCATAATGGTTTTACATGGATGGGCAAAACTTGAAGGGCAGTTCATAATCTACCCCATCCCATCCCATGTGCTGCCACGTGTCTGGCACATGGCTTTGCCTAATCTCAACTTGATTACTTGATTTACTTACTTTGCTCCATGCCTGCCCCCTCCATGAGAATTTGTTGGCGCATGTTTATCTTGCATTTGCTTTTACTGTTTGTGCGGGCTACTGAAGCTTCCTTTTCACCTTTCTGCTAAAATATTTGTTATTATTAGTTCACACACCAATCTCTCTCTCTCTCTCTCTCTAAAAACAAAATACAAGTAATAAGTCTCTTAAAAATATGGAATGAATGAATGAAATTGTTAGTCAAAAGTATACGTGTTACTAGACAGAGACTTGTCTAGCTAACAGTTTTGAGTTGACAAAATATTCAAAACGATCAAAAGAAGTAGACTTGATATAAGTAAAAAATATTGTGTCATTTAATGAAAAACTGGTTTAATAAAACTATGTACTAGATAACGTACGTAATGTTTACTCAAAGTGTTTATTTATTTATTTTTATTTATGCAGATTTCAGAAAAGAGTTTTAGTTTAAACTCTTCTAGTTAATTTGGATTTGGATATGATGTATATACAAGAAAAGTGGAAAAGTGGAAAAGTAAGGAGATTGTGGCCGGCGTGGAAGTTCAAGGAAAGTCGACCAAGAAAAAAGTGTTTAGCCTCATAATTAGTAGTGATGACCAACACAACACTTCCAACATAACAAAATTGTCGATCAAGATACGGAAATAAATGTATGTTTAGCCACTAATTCTTGGAAGAAAAAGAAAGAAAGAAAGAAATAAAGAAAAAGAGTTGTTCAAACTTGTTCAAGAAAAGTACACACCCCTTTTTTTCTCAATTTCCTTCTTGCAAGAAAAGATTGTTCATATGCTGTACATTCCAATAAAATATATTAATATACATATACAGAAATTCTTCTATGTGGACATCCGAACGTTATTATTATGCAAATGTCATGTATTTTGTACTACACTTCTTTACTTTCCTGCATTTTTATAATGAAATTCGCACGATAATAATATGCAGACATCCAAATAAGAGAATAACTATATATATATATATATATCGAAATTAATTAACTTGCCTATTTGACTGGGAATTAATTAGTATATATAATTGTTGGCCTCGACATCCACATGCACTCAAATTAAGGGTCAATTCAACTAGTGCTTGCTTGCTTGGTCTTATGTGTTGTGCTGTATATATATTAGAAATCTGGTTTGTTTGTTAGTGTTGTTTGTATATATATATATATATATATATGTAATCGTGTGGTGTGGGGCATCAAAATGTTCCTTGAAGATTGCAGGCAGACTTGCAGTGCAGATGGGGAGGGACTAGGGAGGGCACCAAATGTTTGAAAAAGTCCACTGGATGGAGCTGAGCTGTCCTTACTGTACTTGGTCATAGCCTCATATATATTTGAAACGTGAATTTTACGGCGTGGCCTCTTCACAGCTTTCAACACACAAGAATATAGATGGAGAGGGAGACAATACTCAATCAAAAATGAGGAATTTGCTGGGTGGGTGGCATACATTTTAATTTGTCATTTTCTTTCTTTTCTGGTCCAAAACTTGCTCAAAGCTTGACTTTTGTGTGGCTGGCAGTGGCAGCACACCCTTAAATTAATTATCATATTAATCGCAATTGAAAAAACCCAACTGGTCAGTATCATACAAAATTAATACAACTTGATATATATAAATAGATTATTATAAATAAACCTAATCCTAGACATGTATTTATAAAAAAACCCACACACTATTTAAACATAGAAACACACCCAAAATCAACCCCAAAATCAACAATTGTATATTTTTTGGGTGTGTTTATAAATGGGTTTTGAGTGTGTGTAATGATGGGTTTTTGGTGTGTTTATAAAGTGTTTTGGGTGTTGGGTTTTTTTATAATTTCAGCCCCCATTTTGGGTGTTTTAGTGAAACTCCCATATATAAATTTGGAGTTCTAATTCATTCATTGCAAGTGATTATGAACAGGTCAATAATTATTTTTATGAAAACAACATATGACTCTGCGATCCACTCCTATATATATATATATATATATATATATATATATATATATGAACAAATTGATTTTGTCATTCATTTTTCTTTATGGGACAAGTATTTCTGAGTGACTATTTAGTACATTTATTGTTGACTTTTGACTGCCCACCAAGTTGGAGTTGGAGTTTCTTATATATATATATATATATGATTTTAGGCAATTAATGTCTCAAATGCTTGAGAGTTCATATTTCTCATTGTGCATGGTCAAAAATAAAAAAATAAATAAATAAATATATATATATATATATAATAATAATAATAATAATTGTACATTGTAAACCTGCCAATAGAGTAGTCATACGTATCATCATGTACGGTTTGCATACATTATACATAAATACAAAATTACAATACAATACAATACAGCAGGTGTGTTACATTCAGGGGCGGAGCCACATGTAGGCCTCCCATGGCCATGGCCCCCCCAAACTCCCTGAAAACCCCATTATTTCTTAAGCATCAACTACAATATTAGTTAAAATATAACTCAATATAATCTTGCATTTATAGTACTGCCCCCCTACCGATTAGCTTCTAGCTCCGCCACTGGTTACATTACACATGTAATAAAATGAGTTCATTGTTGTTGAGAAAAAGAAAGAATACTGGCTTTGTCTCTGTGTCCTGTAATTAAGTACAAAAGGACTTTTCCAGAAAGAAAGAAAAAAAGTAGGACAGGATGAAATGAATGGCAATTGACTGACCCAAAAAAAATGTATATATAAACAAAAGAAGGGATTAAAAAGAAAATAATGAGTTGGTACTAACGGGATCTAAAGTTTTGAAATTCGAATAATTCTCAGCTCAGGGCGGTGGGGCCCATTTAGTCGGAACAATGTCGAATCGAATGTAACAAAGATTCAATCTGGTTCGCTCCTCTTCATAGTAATAGTAACTTGGATTGGAACCATTCAATTTCAAACGTCGAACAAGAAATATTAAAACAAGAGTTTTCATGTGTATGTGTCCAAAACAGGACAAGCTTATTTACAATGGCATTGGTGGATGTGGATCTAAAACGTGCAAAATGACAAATATTTTGGAAAAGAAAGAAAATGATGATATGCCTAATGCAATATCACAGACATTTGATCCAATTTATTTCCTTCGATTATCTCAAAGTTTTGTGCTTTATTCGAGTTGAGGAACCAAATACAATCATCATCTTCAACGGTCATATCCCACGAATTCAAATTGTTTTGTTTTTTTTTTTTCACCTAAGAAAGAAGGAAAAAAGGAAAGAAGGAAAGAAGAAGAATTTGCTTTGGCTCCAAATTCCAATGAGCATTATGAATTCCACCTGATTTTCTGATGGCTGATGGCTGATGGAAGGTCATTTCATAATTTCACTTTACTAATAATTTTCTTTTGTTTGGTTGCTTAAAATACAATAATAGACCCTGTTTTGATCCAATTACAGTAAGGTTTTAATTGATTTCCGTATATATATATAAGACACAAGACCGGGGGCTTTTTTAGCCACTCGTAGAATGGCACCTTTGTTATTACCATCAACTAGGAGGTCAGATTACCCAAGATGGTGGATAAAGTAAAATTTGAAACGGGTGGCCGTTTGAGCTTCAAACAAAACCTCACACATTTAAACCCCTCCCATGCTGAGATTTGAACCCTCTCTCTCTCTCTCTCTTCACTGCCAACACTCACTCATTCTAGAGAAGAGATAGACTAGAAAGACAGAGGTAAAGATGACAGGGCTTGTAATGGTGACAAGGGGAGGTGGGTGTGGTGGGAATGTGAAAGGAGCCAAGGCAACAAAGAGCTCAGAGCTGGAAGAGCAGAACCAGCTCTCTCTGGTAGCCTTTCTCTTGGCTGCTATAAGGAAATCCATGGTGGCCTGCCATGTTGAGCGAGGTGAAGAACTGATCTCCGCCGTCCATCACTTGGACATCGGGTGGCCCACAAATGTCAAGCACATTACTCATGTCACCTTCGACCGCTTCAATGGCTTTCTGGGTCTTCCAGTTGAGTTCGAGGTTGAGATCCCTGGTCGAGTTCCCAGTGCTAGGTAACCAAAGCTCTTGTTTTTGCTTTCTGGGCACTCTTTGATTTGTCAAATTTGACTTGGGTTTTGCTTAGAATAATGCTTGGAAATGGAAAAACTGTTCTGAATTAGGCTGTTTTTAAATCTTTGAGTGTTGCTTTCTGAGACTCAACTGCATTTGAGCTGATTTAGCTCTTTAACTTTAAGCTCCTGATGTGGGATTTTGAAGTTGGGGAAACACACAGTTCTTTACTTGGGGCAATTGCTTGTCCCTACATTTTTGGTTGCTGAGATAGTGCCTTATAATGGAGATGTTCTAATTGAGCTAACAAAGGAAGGTAGAAGTTTATTTTTACATGTAGTCTAACTTGTAACTCATCTACTTTTCACAGTGCAAGTGTGTTTGGCGTCTCAGTAGAGTCAATGCAGATGTCTTTTGATTCAAAAGGGAACAGTGTCCCTACCATTCTCTTGCTAATGCAGGAGCGGTTATACTCACAAGGAGGATTGAAGGTACAAGTTTTTGTTTATATATAAAATATATACCATCTTTTTGGGGTTTTTCTTCTTTCTGTATCAGTCTTCTTACTAGTCCTTTTGGAATTTTTGCAGGCAGAAGGAATATTCCGTATAAACCCGGAGAACAGCCAAGAGGAGATCGTGAGAAACCAATTGAACAGGGGTATGGTGCCAGATGACATTGATGTCCACTGTTTGTCAGGTCTAATTAAGGCCTGGTTTCGAGAGCTTCCTTCGGGAGTGCTGGATGGACTATCACCTCAACAAGTACTTCAATGCGAAACAGAAGAGGATTGCGTTGAGCTTGTGAAGCAGCTAAAGCCAACTGAGGCTGCATTACTCAATTGGGCTATTGATCTGATGGCTGATGTTGTTGAAGAGGAAGAATTCAACAAAATGAATCCGAGAAATATCGCTATGGTGTTCGCTCCAAACATGACTCAGGTAAATCTAAAACAGGAGAAAAGAGGTCATTCTTTTGCCTAATATAGCTAAATAGTAAAGATTGACGGATTATTTCGTTTTGCAACTCTTTTCCATACCAGATGTCTGATCCTCTGACGGCCTTGATGCATGCTGTTCAAGTAATGAATTTGCTTAAGACCCTGATTATTAAAACACTAAGAGAACGTGAAGAGGCTGATACTGGTTCGTATTCGCCCATGTCATCTCGTTCATCAGATCATCAAACAGACGAAGACTTTGATAGCCAGCAAGAGATGGAGATGGAAAGTAGCTCTGAGTTGAGTGGACCAACATCAGATTATGATGAGAATCCCCATAGCAGCCACAGAAGCGAAGACCGAGATGAAGTCCGGTCACTAAGTGAGATAGAAGAATGCTTCTTGAGACAACTGGATGAGATTAAAACTGCCACAAGTAGTTTGGAAATATTGGATGAACCAACAGGTCAGTTAGATGGGGATTGCCCGAGTCCTCAAAGCTGCTCCTGCTTCAACGGGGAGTCTGGCACATCATTTTCTGATAGCAAGAATGGGAATTCTGGTTTTAGTACAAGTGGCGGGGAAGAAGACTCGGGAAAATGTATTGTAGCTGTGGAACAGGACATGGATACAGAGATCCCTGTATCAATAGCCTGTGCTAACATGGATGAAATGGAGATGGTGGACAAATTTGTGGAGCCTGTGCAAACATCGATTGCATCTAGCGGATCTGTTTGACCAACATTTCATCTTCTGGGTGATTCGAACATTGCTTTCTCAGCGGATTTTGGTTTTCTGTCAACGGTCTTGTTTACTTCTGTAAATGGTATGATGGTTTGTGAGAGGATTTAGTTGAACCAAGCAAGCTTGGGAATGCAATGCTTGCTTTGTAGTTGTTTGTGACGTGTGATTAGTCAGGTTCAGCTTTGGGCTGAACTTATGTTTGGTTTGTAATAGGATAGGATCTCTAACCTCAACATTCCCACTAGAATGTGCTTTAGTCAGAAGTTTAGTCTCACTACCATGTTAGTGGTGATCTGTGTGTAACTCTGTTAGTTTATCTTAGGGAGCTTGATTCAGCCAGTCTGAAATTGTGTGTAACACTGTTAGTATGTTGTCCCCGACATGAAATTTGGATAAGCACATATTTGTTAAGGTAAGCTAGCTATCTGTGCATTCTTTCTTCATTCGTTTAACAGCATTCAGAAACTGTCAACCCTACAAGATCCCCGTGGGATACCAATATTCCGAGGATCAAAACGAAAACTTAACAGCCACATTACAAGGAAAATCAGAGAACTAGGTTGAGTATAATTATGCCCTAAATCAGCTAATGAAGGTCCATACTCATCAAAGAGGATTTTAAGAAAGCTCAGGCTGACAAGCGGGAGCCTTGAGCCAATTTGGTTTGGGATCAAACTAGCGCCCAAAATAAATATGTAGAGATAATATCATATCCGACTTCATTAATTCCAAGTCCCCACTACATAGAATGAATCTTAAAGATGCACACTTAAGAAGAATTACGTGATAAACCTCACTCCCACAGGGTAAAAAGGTCAAGTCAATTACAACAAAACGAAACAAAGGAACATGAAAATATATTAACTTGTGCTTACAAGAGGACTGGAAAGTGAAACATTGGGACGAACCAAGAAGCACCCATGACTGATATCTGAGACTTCATTGTTGGGCCTCAGAGATTCATCGATCATTAAGCCAAAAAGGCTGGAAGGATGCCGCATCGAGCTGAAGCATCACGAAGCTTTGCTCGCTGCACAGATCAAACTACAGATAAAGAACATTCAGAAATTGGTCCTACCGCAGTCTAACCAACAACCAGCGCTCCATAAACAAATTATCTATTTAATAGACCTCCATGCATGTCATTTCAAAATTTCAATAAAAGATCCAAAAGAAGGGGGCAGAATATTACCAAATGTAGCAGAAGAGAAACAGTGCTCAACATCCAAGCATGATGACACATCGGAAAATTTATGAGCCTACTAGTGTTCAAAACTAGACGTGGATACCTGATTACAGCGGAAGAATCCAGTTGGATAAAATAGACTAGATTAGATTTGAACATAAAACATACCCAAAATGATCATGAAATAATTATGGCCGACTGCTTTATACGCATACCAATGTCATAATGATGATAATATGCACGAATAACTACCAGCATCATATAAATACTTTTTTAATAAACTAGATTATATCTGAACATAAAGCATACCCGATGATGATCATGAAATATGTCGTAATTATTAAAATCCACGTAATATCAAAAATAAAAATTACATTCATATGACAAACAACAATGTCAATCCAGATTCTTCAACTTAGGTCATCCTGAACCCTACTCATTACTCAATCCAAGTGGTCTAAGTTTCTGCATTTCTCATTTTTTTTTCGAAGTCTTCAGGTTAATATGCTCCATTACAAGTTATTTTAACTAGGTCAACTCACAGAATGCTCTCCATGATGGCCACAAAATCTCATCCATTTCAAATGCAAAGGATTTTATCACAGGTGAAGACACTTGTCATCCACCAAAGAAAACCACCACCAGCTATTACATGTTTATGTGACCAACACACATACACACAAGTCAAACTTTGAACTTGTTCAAAAGTGCCAAACTCTTGACTACTTATATCAAGGCACAGAGGCCTTGTTTGTTAGGGAGGACTAGACTGGACTGGATTAGACTAGTAAAACGCTTACATTTCATGTGCAATCAAGGCATAATATGGATATTGTTGCCTAACTTGGAGAATGAAGGAGGACTATTCATAAGAGGTTGATGACTAAAACTTATCCCTCATAATCACACCATTTTCAAGGGGATTGGGGGGGATAAGTTTTAGTCATCAACCTCTTATAGATAGTCCCCATTCTTCCTCAAAGTTAGGCAACATATCCATATTATGACTTCAATGCACATGAAATGTAGGTATTTTTCTAGTTTAGTCTAGTCCTCAACAAGCCCAGAATGTACATAAAAGGGTACTACAGGAATAAATATGAGAGAGAGAGAGAGAGGATATCAAGAGTTCTGCTAAAAACAAATAATAAATACTCATCAAGCGCACCAAAAGGAATTATTGAGGTTTCTAAGGTTTATGGCATCATACCTTCATCAACTACAATCTGGACCGCAACAATGGTGCTTTAAATTCTTGCATCTGCAACTAAAATATGGCTCATTCTCACCTGATAATTTGACAGTTCATAGCAAAGAAGCAACAACTGAGACCAGAGATGCAGACTCTACGTTTACCCTCCAACAACAGCAATGTTTACGCAGTCTAGTACTGATGAACAACAGCTAAGAATACATACAAACATGCTGAACCTTCAATCCAGTGCTCCTACATCTCAAAACAAATGAGCCCAGGGAACACATCTCCAACATTACAAAACAGAGAAAATCAGCATGCTGGATGCTAACTTGGAAAAGACCAACACCTTGAATCACAACAGTCTCATCAGTAAACTCTACGAAAGATTTAACATAAAGAGAAACAAGTACATATTAATTGGTAGGCAACAAAACTAGAGTCAAATTCATCCTAAATGGCAAAAATTATTAAATATAGATAATGAACAAGAGAATATAAAATATGGACTAGCATTAAAATATAAATCAGATACACAACATTTAAATTATGATTTTCACAATGGCACAGACAACCACTTTATCTAACATGGATTCTGGTACGCCTATACAACAACGCACCTTTTCTACTAAAAGAATGCTTGTTTAGCTACTTAATATCTTCAACTTCAAGGTATGCCACATAATTTGGAAAACAAACTCTTACAACAAGAATGCAGAGGGTATAGCTTGCTTTATACTTAAATAAGTCAGGATACAACAAGTGCCTAACCAAGAAATAAATGAAAATATGAAATAATGTCTTTGAACTCTGGAAACAAAAGAATCAGGGATCAATTATCATGAATGTTTCAACAAAATTATACAACCGGATGTTCATGAGGGAAGAATCAATAAATTGATAGTTACTGTCTAAATGAATTTTCATGATTCACAAATTACAGATTGTATTGGCACAGTATGCACCATGAATTACAAGTTTCAGGGCTTTCATTCCCTTGAGGAAGTTACACGTAGGATGGAATAACCCATATAATTGCAGATCAGCTAATTCCACCCTACAATGTTGATGAAGTTGAGTTGACTCCCATACATTTGGTTTGCATGCAGCCAGAGAAATTTTGTCCTTGCATCACTCACCTCCAAATCAATATGTTTTGTTCTGTTTGTTGTCTCTCTTAAGCTGAACCTTTAATTTCTTACCACCTAATTGGTATCCATTCATCATACTGATAGCAGATTGAGCAGACTCTGGTAAATCATAACTTACAAATCCTGAAAATTGAGACTGATTAGAGGTAAAGATTTCCACATAGCTCACATGACAATCACAAGTAACTAGAGAATATTCTTACCAAAACATTTGCTGACGCCGGTTGCTTTATCAACAAAAACCTTGGCACTCAAAACCCTACCAAATGCTTGAAAAGCATTGGCAAGCTCTTGATCTCCAAATTCTTGAGGTATGTGATAGATAAATAAATTAGCACCAGGTGGACCTAAGTCAGAGAAGATAAGAGTAATTGACAAAATACCACCACCAAGAACTTTATTCTTAATTTGAAAAAAAATAAAAAAATCAATAATACGTGTATAGCTAACAACCTTCAACCTGACCCCCAGAACTTCTACTGGTGCCTGAGGATGTTGCTGGGTTGCTGTTCACAACTGTAGGTGACACTGAATCAGGTGAACTCAATGGCCGGTGACTCATCATTCCTCCAGGATACATCATCGGATGCTGAAGACCTGGAACTGCAGGATAAACAGAGCCCACATAACTTGCAGGAGGCATAGCAAAATTTCTGGGGGCGATATTGCGAGGCCTGATACCATGCAAAGCATTTCCTTGGTTTACAGGGCGTATCATATTATGGAAACCTGGTTGGTTCTGCAGTCCAGGTAGGCGGTATTGCATGAGTCCATATGTCCCAGGAGCCTACAGAGGAAATGAAATGACATTACTCCATTACTATACAAGACAATATAACAAAAAACCAGAATATCAAGACATTAAGTCAGGAGTTCATATATAGGTTAGGGCATAATGCCAAAGAAAAGCTCCAAATGTGCTAATGGTTATGCTTTCTTCTTACCATGAAAAAAGAAGAAGTTTACGGAGACATGAGACTGACCTGATAACCATAACCATTATATGAGGGAACATAACCCATAGGTAAGGCTCCAAATAACGAAGGATGTTGTGGATCAGCATTTGGCACATTAGCAGCCTGGGAATGAGCTTTCTGAGCTCTCCGAGCTAGCCTTTCTTTTTCTGTGTCTGCCCACTTGACAACTAAAGGAACACTTGAACCCTAAGAACACAAGCCATAAGAGTGGATTATAGAGCATTGTACCAATACATCCATATGGTCATTATCCATAAGCAAATGTCAAAAATGATAAATTCAACTCAACCAGTCAATTAGTAAGCATATAAGCCTTTTCATTAACTTAGCCTTTCTTTTTCTGTGTCTGCCCACTTGAAAACTAAAGGAAAACTTGAACCCTAAAAGAACGCAAGCCATAAGAGTGGATTATAGAGCATTGTACCAATACATCCATACTACCAAGTTGTCATTATCCATAAGCAAATGTCAATGATAAAATTCAACTCTATCAGTCAATTAGTACGCATACAAGCCTTTTAATTAACTTTCATAATAAGACAAAGTCTTCAATTGCTGACTCATTATTCATCATTATTGTCCACTCACTCAGAAAAGAATATATGTTTCTGCCAATGCAGGTGTCTATGTAAATATTTAGAAAGGGGGGAAGCCAGCCAGCAATAGAAAACAGAGCATCCAATACGAATTACATAAACAATTTTCAATATACATTTCCAGCCACCAAAGCATGTATTAGACACAAACCTCCATTTTATACTTTCCATTCATGGCTTCCAGGGCAGAAAGAGCTTGTTCTTTTGTCTCATACTTTAAGAATGCACAGCCTGCCAGAAAGAGAAAGACATGGTAAATTCATTTACTAGTTGAGGACCAGTATATTTTAGAGATTCCCTAGGAATAAACCAACCCTGGGGGGAAAAGTTACCTTTGCTCGTTTGCTGAGAACCTCTTAATATCTGCAGGTCCTTTACTGTTCCATATTTAGAGAAAAGAGTAGAAACTTCAACTTCGGAAACATTCTTTGGAAGCATACCAACAAAGAGCTTGTGTTCTGGATTGAAGGGGAAGGCGAAGATTAGTAATCAGGGTCCATATAATAATAAATAAATAAATGGGATGAAAGAAAATACAATAACCATTGGTTCAACAAAACTTCATAGGAAACATCAGTAATTAAATCATGAAAATATATTACACCTAATCTTTCCAACTCGCCATCAGCATACTTCACTTGCAACGGACTAGATGCCTGAATTGGACAAAAGAACAGGGTGGCTTTGAATCAGAATGAATAACAAAACACATCAAGAGCACTAAAAGCACAAGTTGTGAAAAGTTAGCACTAGCCTAGGGAAATAATGCGGACAGCCAAAAATATTTTGGTTAACTTTATGTTTTCCATCAAGTAATACAAACGAGTAAAGTCACACTAATCAGTTGAATCACAATTCATTAGCAGGCATAGGCAAGAGCCCAACTGAGAATCTTGCCTGGGCAACCACTTGAAGGTCCAGCAAGGCCTACATAGGCTCCCCCAGTCGCTCTAAGACCTATGCCAGGAAAATTCCAAGTTGCATAAGCACATATTTTATAATAAGTTGTCCAAATATCAATCTTCTAATCATGATTTCTAGTGGATATACTGTACCAAAAGAAGATTGCCTAAAATGTGGGCCAAATGGTCAATAGTTTACTCACATGATCTAACTAAGGTCACTGATATTCGTATCTTCTGAAACAAGCATGCAACCTTCTTTGTTTAACTATTTTGTAAATTGACACCACAGCTATATTTAAGCTTGGCTTGATTGCATAAATTTTTTCAGGGTACTATGGCTTACTAATCATCATGCCCCTTACAACTTTGACGGGGCAGAACCAATTTTTCACTTCAAGAAGTTCATATGAAGAGATTCTGCTCTTATTTTGTGGGACATTATACCCCATTTCTTATTTATGGTCATGCTCTTCCACTGCAAGATGTTGGCAGGATAATCTGCATTACCATATGCAAATTATAATATACAGTTCATCAACTACATCCTACAGCACCTCCTATGTGATTGGCAACATGTTCATTTTGCATATAGAAAGTACCTAAAGTGAAATTTGGCTAGCCCTCTGTAAAAAGGATGAAATTGTTGCCAAAGGAGCCTATTGTAATTTAACTAGGAAAAAAAAACAAAGGAACTTTACTATGAGGCAAGTCATTTCACTTTTCCTATGGAATATTAATTGCAGAACGTTTTGGTCACAAGCGTCAACATTGTCGAATTAAGTCAGTGGGTATGGTTTAATTACTATTAAATGTTCAAATACACACAAGAAAGTATAACAGTGAATCTGTGATCGACAACTAGTCAAAGACTACACGCCTGCTCTTCCTGTATAATGTCAAGTGTTCAATCATTAAAAGATAGCTTACGGATGACGTATGAAAATCATTCTAATCATAGTTTAGAGGGGGCATAGATTCCAATCACATTCTCCGAAGTTTGAAGTTACCAACTAGAACAACAAAAGAAGCACATCAATCCATTTAGACAGATACAAATTGCACTAACCCCGGGCAGAGTCTTCTTATTATGACACGCATCGACCGCTTTATCTGCCTCTTGCCTCGACGGACATATCACAAAGCAACACCCTGCAAACACACACAAACACCGAAGCAACAAATTAGGGTTTGAAAGACTAATTCAGGCACTCAAACGCCACAAATCTCAAACACAATTTTCTAAATCGCGGAAATCACACACATTCTCTACCAAAAGCCAAACCAAGAACGCACATTACTCTCCACTCAAAACCAAATCACGAACTAGTAGAGAGAATGCAAGAGAGAGAGAGAGAGAGAGAGAGAGAGAGAAAGAGAGAGATTTGAAACCTCTGGAAGCGCGCGTCGTCTTGTCCTTGATGATGTTGACTTCGTCTACCAGAGCGAACTCTTTGAACATTGCGAGGAGTTGAGCTTCGGTCAAGTGCTTCGGCACTTGACCGACGAACAGCTTCACGCTGTCTTCACTGTTCAACTTTCTCTCTTTCTTCCCCTCCGCCATTAATGACTTCACTATTTCTCTCTCTAACTTCTCGGTTCGTTTGTATTTATTTTCTGTCTTGTTTCTCTCTCTAGATTTTCTCTCCGTGTAAAGGGATTTTGATTTCTTTTTCTTCGTGGAGTCGTCGAATGGAAAATTGGGGTGCTCCTGGATGGCAAAGTTGGATCTTCATTAGATTTACTTATTTATCAAAATAGCTTTTTACCCTCGGATTCCAATTTATTTGCGGGACTGCCACTTTAGAGCGGTTCCAGTTAAGTCATCTAGCTATGCGTTGGGGTCAATTTGTACGTGGACTGGTCGCAAGGAGTGTGGACGATTTTACCTTTATACCCTTACATTGTCGTCAGCGGAGGAAATTACGATGCGCCCAAGTCTACGTGTATTTATTACACTTCAAAAAAATAAAAAAACTTCCCCAATTTAGTCTTGTCGAAACAAAAAGAACGAAAAAATTCCAAAAAATTGAGGGACTGCCCAAACATGACAGCCCTCACTCAACATCAACGTGGCAATGTAGACAACAATTATATTCAAAAGACGAACAACAACAACAAAAAAAGGACAAAGGACAAAGTTTTGCTAACTCTATATTTGTGTAAAAACTTAATTATTGTGAAAGAAAGTTCTCCTACCTGTTTTCATTTTAAAATTAAATAAAACAGTGGCATGTCAAAGAGTTGCTCAATTTGGGCATGTGAATACGAGCTACTCCGACCAGTTTATCAATGGAATGGACAAAAAAGAAAGACACCCTAATTCCCATGTCATGCCCATCCCCTTCATGTATTTATTTAGTCCATTCTCAACATTCCTCCTGCATATGTAGCAACAGGAAGACATGTATATAATAAGCCATAAAATACATGTATGTCCCGTTCAAAAACTTTTGGATCTTGTCGTTATACTAATTCACGTGTTATAATATATGTAAATAATAAGTTTATATTCTATGATATAATATTAATGAAAAGAATACTTGCATAAAAAAAAAACTGTGATCATTATAATTTATAGCATTTCGAAAATATTTATTTGAAAGAAAACTTCAATTTGGATTAAAAATAAAGTGATGGGGTTTGTTTGTTGAGTCGTTGAGTCGTTGAGTACTGAAGATGGGGTCGTTTTCACAAGAAAGGCCGCGTCTTCAGGAAGAAAGCAGGTGAGGATTTCGTAGGGGAGAGGGGGGGCAGGATGGTAAATAAAGAGGGAAGGGTAGGAGAGTAGTTTAGCGTGGAAATCGTGGCGAAAGGATAAGGACGCCAGACTGTCCCGCCAAAGGCCAAGGCTACTGCTGCTTCTGCTTCTCCTCAAAAAGGCTCCAAGGTTGTCCAACAACAGTTACAGCGCCACATCACTGTTTAACGTTGCAACTTGCAGGGCTTGCGTGCACAGAGACAAAACCACCGACTTTCACTTAAACTTAGGCATGCATGGCTTTTGTTTACTTCTCCAATCGTAATATATTATCTTTTCCACCAAAAATATTTACTTTAAATCCAAAGTGAAAGGTAGTTTCCTTTTAAGAAGAAAGCAAAGAAAACATTTTATTGATGGAAAAAGGAAAATATATCCTATTTAAAATTCAACATATTTTTGCTCACCACTTTAACTCAATGTGTATTCACACCATCATTTTCAACACTTGACACGTGTCCCTTGACATAACTATAATTAACTTTTTATTTTATATTTATACAACCATGAATATGTTAATAGATACATTTCAAATATTGATAAGGATGATGAGTGTACACCTTGTGTTAAAGTAGTGAGGAAAAATGATCCCATTTAAAATCCACTCTCGATAATGATTAGGAAATATATTTATTGGACGCCACCAAGAACCAGCTCACATGCTGGTGGGACCCAAATCCTTGAATGCCACGTGGCAAGCCGGAATATCTCCTGGGTCGGGGTCCAAAACTGCTAGAAGTGGGCCGACGGTTTGTTTTGAATTAATTTGATCTGCTATAAGATTTGAAGTCTTTGACTGCACAAGTATGCAGAACCACGACCCATTTGGCAAAACTCTCCTTAAAGTCAAAATACAAGTTGGTTGTACCTAAATCTCTAATCAAACACATACAATGGGGTCTGGCTGGCTTGCATATAAATCTTGTTGCTTAACAGTAGATAGATAATGGAAAAGTAACATAGATTAATGAACTTTCATTATTCGACTGTTTGCATGTATCCGGAGCTTGTTACACAAAAAATATAAAAACCATGGAGTGATGCAATGAATCACCATTTCTTTTATTCTTACACAACACGAATGCAAGGGACAAGAGTTACTGGAGATACACTGTTCAATTAGATACACCCAGGTTCGAGCGAAAAAATGTGGGATCACGGTACACAAAACAACGTGATCAAAATAATTGGTGCCTCTTCCTAAGGGCTATAATGACACGCAGACCTTATTCATAATGATCTCCTTAATAATGCAATGGTACTGTAAAACCACCTAGAAAACTCAAGAACAAAGCTAGTATAGTAAAAAAAACTCCCCTTCCCCTAAATGGGAAGTTGTGGGAATGTGGTGTGAGCTTATCTTCCACTTGAAAAGAACTCATTACAGCCAGAAGAGTCGGCGATGGCGATTGCAGATTGCTGATCCCAAGGCTAGATTGCGTTCAATCCAGCAAGCTCACGCAACTTCTCACACAGTATGAAGGTAATTGTAGTTTGTGGACCCAATCTTGCAAAAGTTGCAAGGCTCCTGACAAGTTATCACCTTATTAATATTGTACTCAATGGCATTCTAAGAGATTAGGCACCACTAATTCTCTGTAGTTACTCAATCCCAATACATTCTAACAGATATTGGAAAGTTTGAAGCTTTTCAGCAAAATTAACTTTCAACAAGTGAGCAATAAGTGCGTTTAGATTGTATGGAACCAGATGTGTATTCGAAAAAGCACCAGTATTTAGGACTGAAGAGAAACTCACCCCTTGTAAAGACCCTTGGGGCCTTCTGTAAGCATAACCTGAAACCAAATATTATAGAACATTAGATAAGAAAGATAGGTAACCCTGAGATTCAATGAAAGTCATAGTCTACAACGAACTATGTAAAATAAAAGCTACACTGACAAGTAAAAAAGGACCAGGTTATCATGTCCAATTACACCAAAAAAGCATCATTAAACTGCAGTAGAAAAGAAGAGAAAATGTAATGTATACCTGGTATGCACAGTGAAATCCATTTTTATAGCTTCCCATCCTTTTAGATTCCTTCTGCAACATCAGACGGGTTTTTATCATGTCCACTGGTGCAGTTATGAGGGTACTCGCCATGCCTGCGACAGCGCTTGAGCTTCATAAGGTGCAAAATATGGTTAGTTTTTATCAATATATTTGAAAAAACTACAAAGTTGACAGACTTTTCAAATTACATTCTAAGATGAGCTGCTTCTGTTTTAAACAAGAACAATATAAATAATCCCATACAGAATGGTGGTCAACCTGGAAGAGAATCACCAGGCTAGCTCTTGGGATTACCAGTTTATGGGAAAATTCAAACAAACATGAGACTTTACAAAAAGCTCCTATTCTGTTAGTCATACAACTTCCAGATCAACTTATATGTCCCAAATAAACATAATCTTGATCCTTCTTCAGTTTATACTTCTGTGTGCAACTGCATGCGTTTTAGTGGCAGCCACTTTAAAGTGTTTTCAAAGTGACAAGTTCTCAGAACACCAAGTTAATCGACTTCGCTTGAAGAAAATGAAGGATCTTAGATAGACAATAAGAACGTTCACGATAGTGTCATACATACATGAGATGTAGATTGAATCCTTCTTCAAGTGATGTCAACCCGATCAATATCTGCAATCATAGGAAGTTGGGACAAAACCTGAAAGTCAGACAGAATTAAAAGAAAAATGAAGACGGATTCTTTTCATACTGCCAATCAAACATTAATGATTTAGAAACAGTGGAAATTACTTCGTGGATATTCAAAGCGAAAAATAGCATGCTTAGAACTTGACCCGCTTGGTTTCATCATATGTTGCAAGTTGTGATGCAGTCAACGTAGCAGCTCTGGCCATAGCAGGGCCAACTCCCTTCCAAAGAGCTTTCAATCCCTCTTCAGAAATCATCCTACGCAGTCCTCCCATTGGCCCACCTTTACTCAAGTGTGGATTCATCTGTAACCGCACCTAATGGAAGGGAGCAAATGATCTTAAAGTGAAGTCTGAGAAAAAAAGAGAGAATATGTTCAACTAGGCCCTCCGTGGCGGCATTACCTTCAAAACCTCAACTGGATTTGTCAGTGCAGTTGCAATTGCACCGCCAAATCCTGCAGATGCAATCTTCGTAAAAATATTGGTCGACCCAAAAGCCCAATTGCAGGCATACTTTGAGGGCTCATACAAGCCTAAACGGAGACCCCCATAAAGAACAGACCTTGTCAATGCTGGTGCCAACCCCAGATACAAAAATCTTGGCCCTTCGTTTTTCAAAGTTTGGAGAAACAATCGTCCCTGTATATCAACCCTATCACAATCTCCTCTGATAAATTGGATGAAGATATGCATGAGCTAAAAAGAGCTGGGGAATAATACCATTCCAGTAAGGGGGCCTTTCTGGCCAACAAGTTGCATTTGCAGCCTAACTTTAAGAACATCTGCATCCCAATTTGACATTAATGAAAAATCTTTACATTTACCAAATTTAATACCATAATCTCTATGACACTTGGAGCAATCCCAAATTTATGCAGACCAACCAAACCAGACTTTGGAGAAGACAACAAGCTATGCATCACCATATTAACAACAAAATTATGCTATAACACTAAGCACACAATGAGCTCTGATTTTATCCATTTAGCATTCACATTTGACAGTAACCAATTGATTACAAATTTCAAGCACCCACCACAAGATTACAAGTGCAAAATTCACCCAGGCAATCGAACATATTGGAAGCTGAAAAAGTAAAAGAGTACATTTTTTTGCTTTCAGAAATTACCTAGAGGATGAGTTACCGCGGTGGCAGCCGCAACGGAAAGTCCACTCGTACCGAAATGATAAACAACATCGGACTGCGACACCGCCCAACTCTGCTTCTCATTCACTTTCATCGTCCCCTGAATATTTCAATTAAAAATATTACAAAAGTTACAAGAAAAAAAAAAAGCGAACATTTTTATTTTTGGACTGAGAATTCTAAAATGTTTGCGATCCGAGAAAATTGAAGCTTCTGGCTAAAACCTTTAACTATTTGGCTTAGCTTAACTTCCACTTCCATGAAAAAAACAACATTGGAACACATATTCTGTTTCTTTTTTTCTTTTCCTCAGTTTTCTCGGGAATCAAACAAAAGTTAAGGTCTGACGTAGAAAGAACCTGAAAGCAGAGTTTCCGGAAGCGGATTTGCGTTCGATTTCCGACTTTGGAGGTATGACTTGCGCTGTTTATGTCGAATGGGAAAGAAACACTGAGTATGATAAATAAAAAAAACGACGAGTCGTTTTGTAACACGGACTCCATTTGTTTCTTCGTTTAAATAAAGAGGCCCACAGCCCACTAAGTTAAAAACCTTGGTCTTTCTCTCACCGGTAGCCAGAAGCTTCTTCTTCTTGCTCTACCTAGGGTTTTCTGGATTAGTACAGCTTCACTACTTCTCGATTCTCAACCCAATTCCTGCGACGAATTCAGAGCAATGCCTCGGTAACACCTCTATCTCATTCATTGGATAGCTTTAACGATTCTGATCCATATGACATGAATTTTTTATATCTTTAATCTGTTTATGGTTCTAATTTTCAGGTATTATTGTGACTACTGTGACACTTATTTGACCCACGATTCGGTAACACCTCTCTCTCTCTCTCACTCTCCTCTTTTTTGTTTTTGAATCGTATTTGCACGTATGATTTTACTTTTTCCGAGAGCTTTCAATTTGCTTTTTGATAATTTTTTGCTAAAGTTAAAGAGTTAATCACATTGAGCGGAAATTTTTTATATGGGGTTTATGAGTCTGGGTTTAGTCAAAATAAATGGGAGAATAGAGTAGCGGCTAGTTGATCGACGTTGGGAACTTTCGGGTTATTGCCATCGAGCTTTTTTTAGTTGCCCATGTGTTCATCACTTGCAACTCAGAGATATCTAATTTTCTTTTTCGTATGCATGCATTTAAAAATAAAATTCTGTGGCATCTTTCATGTTAAGCACACTGTCCGCAATGAGGAAGTGAAATCATGATCATCTCTATTGCTGACAAGTACTTTTCCTATTTTTTTTCAGCCTTCAGTTAGAAAACAACACAATGCTGGTTATAAACACAAGGTATTGTTGGTTTCTATGTCATTAGAGTAACTCACCACTTCCTTTTGACCTTCCCCTTCACTGATTTTGTGCATAACTTCAGGCAAACGTGAGGTTGTACTATCAGAAATTTGAGGAGCAACAAACCCAAAGTTTGGTTGACCAAAGAATCAAGGAGCACCTTGGCCAGCACCTTGGCCAAGCTGCAGCTTATGGGCAAGTTGGTGCAGCTTACAATCAACATTTAATGGCTCAGCGGCCCCGTCTTCCTGTTCTACCAACACCTGGTATGCCACAAATGCCTGGAGGTGCACAAATGGTCCCAGGGATGAGGCCTCCAGTTTTGCCAAGACCTATGCCTGGAGCTCCAGGTAATATTGAATACAGTATATCTTCATTTCTCGTTGGCATTCCATTGTAGTGCTGTTTCTGTGATTTATTCGTGTATGTATTTTGCATGTTGGCATGCATACTTTTTGCACGGCTTGACCAAACCAATGTTTTGCATTATTGTTCTGGTATTTTTCATTCTGGGTTTTTAATATATGTAACTCTGTTGTTATCGACTTGATGGATTGCTAGTCCTGCTACCTACTTGACATGAGACTTCCGTTACTTGTAGGCAGGGAAAATGGAATGCCTTTTTGTGCTCACTTAATTATTGTCCTTTGGTGACCTGTGTTGTTTCTTTGAATCTAATCTTGAATCAAAAAATTTATGCAATCAATTGGCATCCCTTTCTCCATGGCTCTGAACAATTGCAATGGTGTGTTACCTTGTGATGCAGCTGTGTTCTAGATCCTATTGCTACCCTGTTGTTGTAATTATAATTTTTACTGGTCAAACATGCATCAATATACTGTTGGCAGAAGAATTTTACTATATGATCGTAATAATGTTTTGTATTGAATCTTTTGCTTTTTCCTGGTGTTGGCAGGAGGATATGGCTCTGCTCCACCCATGATGCCAATGATGGCTCCACCTGGTGCTCCTGGAATGCCTGGTCAATTAAATGTTCCGATGAGGCCTCCCACTATGAATCCTCCACCAACAGTTCCTGGCAGCACAGCACCAAATGCTTCTATTGGTGTCCCTTCTATGGCTCCACCTCCAATGTATCAATCCAATCAAACAGCACCAACAAGTGGAGGCTACGATGGTTTTAATCCCAATACCCAACCTCCCGATTCTAGTCAGTAATCTGGTCAAATTGGTATGTGGTATTTCTGTACTTAAGAAAACTGAGGCATCTTGCAACAATGTGTAAGTTAATGATGTAGGCACCAAATATATCTATTTGCATCTTGTTTTAACAAAAATGCAGTGCAAAATTCTGTGGACCTGTGGTTCATATGATTGTTGGGCACAAATGAAGCTTTCAATTTCTTTATAAATCAACTGTCAAATCCAAAGTTGCAACAGTTTCGATCATTTTTATAAGTTCTCCAGTATAATATGAGTACCACTTAAACTTTTCAAGATAAAGGAAAAACTAGAGAAGAGAAGTCTCTCGTTTCAACAATTATTGCATTTTTGGATTTTATAGTGTATGAGTAACCATGTTACCCTATTTTATGGGTGGGATATCATGTAATTGGGACTTTCTGGTTTTCTCATTGGACTTACATGGTATTTCTCATCACAGGCAATCACTAGAAAACCAGGGAACATCACTGATGTTGCAGCACCTTCGTTCGAGAAGTCTTCTGCCATAATTTGGTATATTGTGCTTTCATCATGTGATGTGAACCAAGACCTTGTCATTTGTTGTTAAAGGTGGAAATTGTGGGATCGTGAGAGGATCCTTCCTGTAATAGTAGTGGAAATTGTGCAATTTAACATTTTTGTAGGCCAATTGTATCTCTTCTGAAAATCGCACATCTTATTTGGACAGTTCGTATTTGTAAGAGCATTTTGTAAAAAATGTGCAGTCAGATACAAAGTTCAAATGTGAGGCCAATTGCGAGAGCATGTTTTGGGATCTGATGGTGTTGGCAGTGCCATATGGATCTTGTAAATGATGTTGGATTTTAAGCTTTTCTTCCCCTAACTCATTTTGATCGTCTCTTCAGCCCTTTTCATTTCCTTATAAAAAAGTAAAAAGAACCAAAATGATAGAAGGATTGATCCTTCCGACATCCAAACAATTTCCAGGACTGTCTACCAGGTTAAACCAGAGCCGTCGTGCTTTGGCAGCTTCACTACAATCTGGAAAACATTATGTAATCCGAACCGATATGATAAAAACAACACTAATTACATGATTTTACAGAGTTTTATTGGTTATGCGGAAAGGGCCCAAGGCTTAAGGCCTATGGGCGATTCCTCTTGCCAAGAGCTGTGAAGAGCCGATGTCTGCAGAGCCAAAGAAATAGAGAAACAAGGACTTGTTAGACTAATTTCCCAAAGCACACTAATTAGGCTTATGTTTCTTTTACAAGTATAGTATTGACCTCTTGTATTCCAGTCTCTGAATAACTATGCCATTTAGCACGAGTTCTGAACTGTAAACTGCCGCTCCTGCAAGGCATAATATTTTACAAGAGTCTCAAGTTACCAACCGAGACAATTTTATATGAAAGAAAGGATCCTCTGAAAGGATGGATGAAATGCCGCTACCTTTCTCAAGTAAAGGCAGACAGATCGCACGATCTTCTTCACAAGAAAGAATCAAAAGATCCTCCAAACTCTCTTTATCCTTTGCTGCAGGTATCTGAACCTTCTCCACTGGCTGAGGAACATATATTTATTTAAATTTAAACATGCATAAAAAGGGTAATAAAATCATGGAAACCAACAATGAATACTAACTACTACATTATGTATGTAATGAAAATACATATACCTGGCCTTGAACTGCCTTCACCAAGCTAATCATCATTTCTCTATCAGGTTTTATGTTTGGCGTGATGAAGACTTTTCTACCCTGCTAGTTAACCAGAAACTATGTTATAGGCAGCACAATAAGGCCAAACAGGTGAAAAGACATACATCAGTATAAGAACACCGAGGAAAGAAAAACAGTATTATCTTTAAGTCAAACGAACAACAAAAGCTTATACATTACCTTTAGAAGCGGACACCGTTTTGCGCAATCCAGTGAAACAAGCATGCTAAAGCCAATTTCCTTTTCCTTTTTGGCATCCCTCAGAATGTAGCTTTTCTCACTAATCAAACAGTTTGCTTGCCCACAACTCTCAAGCCACAAATGTGTTACCACTGGTTTACCGAGAGCAATGAATTCCAACATATTCCTTGTACGCGCAAATTGATCTGCCACAAAGTGTGTTGCATCAATAGAACATGATGCAATGGATAGGCCCAGTCGTGCAATGACCTATTAGGAGAAAAGAGGAAACATTAGATGTGGATCATATAGCTGTTTCAAAATCAAGCAAAATCAAAATCTACCTTTTTCTGTTGCTTAATGATATCATCATCCAAGTGCTGGCTAAACAGGACTTGAACATATGCCATATTTCTTCGCCTTCTCAAATCTTTCCACGTGAAATCCATTATTGACTCAGGGATACCTAGTCCAATAAGCTCTTTCAAAAGGGATGATTTGGGCAAGTTTTTGTTGAATGGCTTTCTGTGATAATCATGAGACACATATTTTGATGATCGCACGTTTATGCCAGTGGTAGAGTTGGATGGAGCAATGTGTTCTGAACCAGATGATACGACTGATATTTGGCTTTTTACATCAACCAGCGATGTAGGATCTGTGCTATCTAGCTTACCAGATTGCAATGCCAGCAAGGTTCTGTCAGAATCTTTATTCGAAGAATCCTGAGGTGGGCAACAATATAACAATAATGATTGTGCCTTCCCCTTCATATTGTTGCAGCTTTCTGGCATTTCATCACAAGGGGAACAGCTGTCCTTTCCATCAACTATTGAAGGAGTAAAGAAGACAGTAGTTCTGCGAGAATTGCCCTGGGCATTGAGACGTGTTCTTTTCCCTTTGGGATGGCCCCATAGATCTAAGATTAAACTACTGGCTTTTATGTCTCTATCTCCTTCAGACGAAACACATAATTTGGGACAATTTTCTTTGGCGCTGATTCTCTTCTTTCTCCTGTAGGTAATAATATCATCCTTCTTAACATTGTTCGTCCTTTCTACTGGCTTGTTAGATCCACCCTCAACCCCTCTGATTGTTTCAGATGGATGAGCATTTAAACATCTCTTCTTTCTTCTGTATTTAATAATACCATCCTCCATAACATTGTTCATCCTTTCTCCTGGATTGTTGGGTCCATCTTCAGTCCCTAGTAACTTACCCCCTGACTTTGACTGCCTAGTCTGGCTGGAAACAGAAGAATAATTCTTACAATGCCCTTGAGACTGGCCTTTACCAAGCAAGCTGCGCCCAGCTGATATGGGTGAACTTAGAATGTTCTCCAACACTCTAAGGTTGGACTCTCCAGTAGCTCTCTCTAGCTTTCTATTCTTGGTAGGTTTAGGAGACTGTCTACACAAATTTCCGTTGGCATCAGCAGAATTACTACAGTATTCAGAAAAGAATCTGCTTCTTTTCACTGTTGTTTGTGCTGCCAAATCAGGATCTAACTCCCGACTCTGAGATTGCTTTTGAGATGAAGCAAATCTTCTCTTTACTGTTCTAGTGGAACGCTTTCTTCGCTTTGCATTCATGTTAATGGCTCCTATCTTCGGAAAATCACTATTTGGAAGAGAAGGATGTTCCAAAAGTGCTGTATTCTTTGTAGCACCTCCTGAAACAACATCTGCAGTGTTCTCCATACCTTGATAAGCATCAGCAGTATTGCAGTCAAGATGATCCCCATATGCTAAGGCCTCCATAGCTTCAGCAGCAATTTGAGTGTTAAAGCCAACATCAAACATGTCAACTCTATCTGTTCCTATGGCACTAGCTTCCGACTGCAGTCCTGTCGATTTTGTATCTAACTGTTCTTCCGAATCATTAACAATTTCATTTTCAGTCTTCTCATCAGATTCCATTATTTCCTTACGGAGGCTTTGAATTATTTTCCTCTCTTTGCTCTCACCACCCGAGCTAATGCATATGTTATCATCAACAAGCCTGAATTTCTGATG
This sequence comes from Prunus avium, assembly GCF_965620075.1. Taxonomy (NCBI): domain Eukaryota; kingdom Viridiplantae; phylum Streptophyta; class Magnoliopsida; order Rosales; family Rosaceae; genus Prunus; species Prunus avium. The sequence goes on from NC_142291.1 coordinate 39,358,193, forward strand.
CCCAACAATAGATCTCTGGTTGCAGTCTACAAAATCAATAGATGATTGTACCTTCTTGTTAAAGAGATACACCCCTCCATGCTCCTCAGGAGGATCAACCCATTCAAAGGTTTTTGCCCTTTCAATTTGAGACTCAAGTTTAATCATCCTAGCCAACCTTTGAGACCCCTTTGTCCTTGAGACAGGAGGGGATTTCTCCTTGATGGTTTTCCTGTGATCAATTTCCGGAGAGCCACCCAGATCGTCATTCAACGACACAAAATGATCCACAAAATCAAGTGCATTGGCTTGGGATGACTCCCCCCCAGGTTCCTGAGTGCCAATGTAATTTAACCTTGTGAGCGGCGGAGATCCCTCATCCTTTCCTCCTTCAAAGTATTCAAATAAAAGAAAAGTTTTCTCAAAATCAATTACTTTCATTAAACACATATTCCACATAAACATTAAGTTATATAACACCAACCGTGATGTGATGAACAAAAACAACACAAAAAGAAGGCCCCATGAAAAAAATTGAAAATTTTCACAATTTCACCTCCAGTGCAAATAGTATACACTAACCTGGACCGCATTGCAGACGATGAAGACTGAGCTTTTGATTAGACAAGACATGGGCTTTAACACTCAATATTCTACTTCCATTTACTTCCTCGTCCTCACTGTCAAGCACCACTTCTTCCTCGTACTCATGCATACCAGTCCCTGTCTCGTCACCAAAATCCGAATGATCCAGTAACTGGGTTTCCTCCATGGATTGGCTATCGAGCACAAAAGTATCTTCAAAGGGCACAGTGTCCTGGAACTGTGGCTGCTGCTCCTCATCTTCATCGACACATTTGAGTTTATTTCCTAATTAGAAGCCAACAGAAACTCTAATTAATCAGACCTAATATTCGAAATGCAAATCAAAACAGCAACATACGGATAAAAAAACACCATTTCCATGAAGAATTGTCAGGAAGAGAATAAAAAAGAACAATCTTTGAAGATCATCATTACCAGATGGATGAGACGGAAAATCAGAGGTCTGAGCCTCAGTGTGAGAAACAGCCATAGCCCAAAGGGGTTGGTCAAGCACTCTATCTTTGAGAGAACAAATCACTCTTTCATTACCCAAACAGACTGAAATTTGGTTGCTTTAGTTGTGTTGGGGAAGACATGATATAAGCAGAGAAATTGAATTGGAATTTGGAAGGTTTTGATTGGAGGGCTTTTGTTAGGGTTTGGAGGGAAAAATCAAAATTACAGACAGACTGAGAGGGTTTTATTTTAGCGAGGGTTTTTTGGAGGGAAAATATCGGATTTTTATCTATTATATCAAATAAAATTGCCAACCAGTAGCATGTGGGCATTTGGTCTAGTGGTATGATTCTCGCTTAGGGTGCGAGAGGTCCCGAGTTCAATTCTCGGAATGCCCCTCTGATGTTTTTGCTTTTCGCTTTTTTAATTGAGCTGAAATAAAAGGACATAAATACCCCCCCAAGAATTCTAACTAAACTGGGATACTTTGATGATTTTATCCTTTTAATTTCAGTTATAAATTTATATTTTTACGGGCTGTTTGTGAACTAATGATCTTACGACTGTGAGTTGTATAGCAATCTCTTCTCCCCTTTGCTCTACTTTGTAACCCAAAAAAGAGGTATTAGTATATTTTTCTATCTCTTCTTCCAATTCCATTGTTGATTTCAAACAAGAGTTTACTATAGAAGCAGTTGATTTCTTCTTCTAGGCTCATTTTGTGTTATGTTTCTTTGTAAGCTCGCAATGATTATGATATCCAGCATTTCTTTTCTATTACCACTTCTATCTCAACCTATGAAAATATGATTTTATTTATTTATTTATTTTATTTATTTATTTTTGTAGTGGTGGTGGTGATATCATGTTTAGGTCTAAAATGGTTTCGCTTTGAGATTCATGGTTAAGCATTCAGATTTAGGGTTTCGTATTTAGAATATGAAAATGTTTTGTTTTAATGTTTTTATAATGCAGGGTTTTGGTGAACTTGAAGAAGTTGTTTGGCGTGTAGGTAGGTATTTTTTCTCCCTTTTAGTTTGTAATTCTCGTTATAGTACCTTCAATTTGATGTTCTTTAAACCATTTGAAGTATTTTTTTACTCTGGTTTTTTTTCTTGATCCAGTGTTAGAAATACTATATACATACACTATGAATATAAACACCAAACCAAACATATTAAGAAAATTGCAGACCTCCTGTTTTTACAAGTTAACAACTTGACTATCTATTCGCTGCTAGTTAAACCCTAATTCTTTTCCATGTTTGTTAGTTCCTTCGACTTTAACATATATGTCTCTGTATCAAGTTGACAATTTGATGTATGCTTGTATGGAGCAGCTAAGAAAATACATCACATGGGTCAGTGCTTTCGCAAAATGTCTGTGGGAGACGAAATGCAAATGCAAATGAAGCAACGGCCGCCATGGTCCGATCTTCCTCCTAAACTTGCGTCAAACATAGCAGAGCGTCTAGGCCCCATCGAGCTTCTGAGTTTCCGTAGCGTCTGCAAGGCTTGGAACTCTGCTTCTTCCACTGCCTCAGCTAAAATTGAATCCACACCAGACTTTGAACCTTGGTTTCTACTGTATGATGAGGATTCTGATCATAAATGCCAATTGGTCACAGAAACTGGTAAGAAGTTCACCATGAGACTTCCGGAACTGGACGGAACAACTTGCCTTGCATCAAACCAAGGATGGCTTCTTTTGTTCAAGAAACAAGGTCTTGAAGGTGAAGCTGTTGGTAATTGTGGTGGTGCTTCATCAATGTTCTTCTTTCAGCCCTTCTCCAAAACAAAAATAGACCTTCCGGGATGCCCTTTCTCTGAGCTCTCGGATCATGTTGCAGCATTTTCGTGTGCTCCAACTTCCTGGGCTTGCGAGGTTTGTGTCATAAACCGCGTCAATGATTATGAACTGAAGCTGCATTTACTTCGCCGCGGAGACAAGGAATGGTTCCAACACGACATTCCTTGTTCAGGAATCGATACAATCAAATGCGCTGCTTACAGGACTGATGAACAAGAATTCTACTTTTTCGACAATAGAGACCGGTTGTTCGTCGTATTTACTGATCATAACCTAGTGGGCTGGAGGTTTTCCAGATGGTCTCCTGTGGATCCCACGGGACCCCAGCCAAAATTCTTTGTCAGCAAGAGTTATTTCATGAACACTGACATGAAGAAGAAGCTGGGGTTGGCAATGGCAGAACATGAGGATGTTTCGTTTTCTACTTGTGGGACACAAAGGAAGTCTGGTGGCAAGGATAGTTTCGTTTACAATGAGAGCATATCTAGCAACAGTATTGAAGAATCCAAGAGCCGTCAACTCAAAGGGGTATGGATCTACCCAAAATTCTACCGAGTCCCTCCAAAAGAAGAGACTTGGTGAATTGGCTCCATCACTGTTTTTTGCCTAATTCTTGTTCGATTTATTCCTAGTACCATTCTTCTCTTTATTTCAGCTTACTATTGGTAGATTTTGATGTAATGCTCAATTGGTTTTCTTCTGGTTTTTAAGGTAAGGTAGGGGTACTTTTCTTATAACAATGGCTCTATCAACTTCAATTTCTAGCTCTTTGGGTTTTGCTTCAATTTTGTTGGTGAACTTGGTTTCTGGTTTGCTTGCATGGACAAAGTTTTCTTTTTCTTTTCACTTTGTGCAATCTGATTCTATATCAACCCTTCAAATTTGAACCCTCAAACCCATATGCTCTGGAAGAACAGAGCACTGATTTACATGTAGCATCTACTCATCTAAATCATTGGATTAGCTTCCTATGAATATGTAACAAAATCTATAATAATATTTACCAAGAAATAAGAATTTAATCTGGTTCTAATCCTTCCAAAAACAGAGTTTGGTAATTTAATTAGGATTTACCTCACTAATTTTCTTTCTTAAACTAGTAACCTCTATACTCGATACAATGTAATTATTGATGCAATGCAATACACAGCAAGCACATTGACAGCAAGCACATTGACAATAATAATAAACTAGTAACCTCTAATCCTTCCACGCCCACATGCTGCCGTCCTTTTAAAATGATTCTCAACCAAACAAAAACATACACAGCAAGTACATTGACAATAATAATAATTCGATGGCATGCAAAGATGAAGCTCAAAGGTAGGAGAAGAAAGAGGGGTGTGAAGGAAAAAAAGAACCATCTTTTCTTGAAGAAATTAAGTATGTTCAGGGTTAAGCTTCCCTTCTTTTCCTTTCGATTATCATTTTGACTTTTGCAGCATAGCCAAATATCACTTGAAGTCTTTTTTATTTGTTCTTTTGCCTCTCTCTCTCTCTCTCTCTCTCTCTCTCTCTCCTCTTATTTTCTTTCTTTGTTCATTATTTGTCTTGATTTTGATTTTTGTGCAATACTGGGCAAGCCTTTTGTTTTCAATTACCTGTGTTCACTCCTTTTTGTTGCCTGACGGAGCTGTTGAGCTCTGGAGGTGGCGGTGGAAATATATATATATATATATATATATATATATATATATATATATATAAAGCGTATAGCCGAGCGGCTATACTATTTAAATATATATTTTATTTAAGCCGTATAGCCGAACGGCTATAAGCTTTAAATATATTTTTTATTTAAGGGGTATCGCCGCGCGGCTATACGTTTTAAATATAATTTTTATTTAAGTAGTATAGCCGAGCGGCTATACTGTTAATTTTTTTTTTTTTTTTTAAATTTAAAGAGTATACCCATGCGGCTATATTTTTATTTAAGGGGTATAGCCGCGCCGGCTGTACTATTTAAAAATATTTTTTTATTTAAAGAGTATAGCCGCAAGGCTATACTATTTTTATATTTTTCTTATTTAAGCGGTATAGCCAGGCGGCTATACGATTTTTATATTTTTCTTATTTAAGAGGTATAGCCACGCGGCTATACGATTTAAATATATTTTTAGAGAAATTCACATCTCAAGTTCATCTCAAATATACCCGTCTCGGAGAAATGCACATCTCAAGTACATAACCATTGTTGGTGATGATGAGTTTCAGTTCAGGTATGCTATTTATCTTTGAAGTCCAATTGTTTTTGTGCTCTCTCTCTCTGAGTTCATTCGAATCCTGACACTTCAAAAGGAACTACTCGGTCTACAGCTGATCTACAACCAAACCAATTGAGCACGAGAATTGCCTACTTTTGAGCTCCTTTGTTAGAAGTCCTATGGAAAAATTTTTAAAAAAAAGACCAGAAAGAGGCAGCATTGACCAAACTTCGAAGTTCTGCGTACAATAATACTTCTATGTTTGCCTTCCATTATTTCATATTTTCTTGCTTAAAGTACCCATCTGTTTGAATCGTCTTCTCCTTGCAATTTATACAGATTCATAGACATACAGGTGAGTTATATATAATCAGGCAGACATGGCCATCAAAGAGCATGCAAAGAATGATGCGCTGGAGGAGAAAAGAGAGCCATTAGTGAGGGTGGATAATAACTTGGCTGCTGGAGATGGATCCGGTCATGGAAGCACCAAGGGGATCAATGGATGGTTTACCTCAGCACATTCGTTGCAGTTTGTGGCTCTTATGAATTTGGATGTGGTGTAAGTGCTTAGTATGCATTCAGCTTTTGATTGGCAGAGCAGAAAATTTGTGATCTTTGGACCGAAAATTTCATTCAATTGTGTTGTTCTGACACTCTTTGTATGGCTTCCGGTGGGTTATTCATCACCTACTTAGTCTGCCAACAGGAAAGATCTCAATTTATCATTAGCAGAGGTATGAAGGTGACTAGGACACCTATAACAATATTACTAACACAGCTATTTTAATGGATATGTAAATGCATGCATGGTATTAGGGTGAACTTTTAGATTCAAGAAAACAAAAACAAGATATAAAACTAATTCCTGAAATGAATTAGATTCAAGAAAACACACCTTGGTTATATTCATTGATATTCTGTCTCTAACAGTATCTAAACTGTAAACTTGTATGCAGGCCTTGAGAATGTCCTGTGTTTTTTGTGTTGCAGGTTGGCTTGCAATTTACTTTTCCAAGGTTCATACTAATTTTACTCTTGAAATTTCTCTGTGCTTTCACCTACCAAGCAAATATTCTCCTCAGATATGTAACCTTATTCATGTTCTACTGAAGGGGGCTTTGTCTCTGGACATTGGGAGACTGGCAACCGGGTACGGTAGTGGAGCCTTTTCATACTTTGTAAGTTACTATCATTTGACTTTTTTGTGAGACCAAAATATAGTGGAAGTACCTTACAGATGCTATTTCAAGTTTCAACATATATGTTATTAACCAAGTTTGATGCAATATTGGAGGATGATAAGGTACCTGTTTTCATTGCTGAAATTGCACCTAAAAATATTCGAGGAAGACTAACTGCTATAAACCAGGTAAACATGTAATCAGAAATGCAATCCTTGAAGTTAACTGGCAACAATTAGTTACCAAAGGAATTGGGGCTGTTGAGCAGTGACGGAGGAGAGCTCGATTCTTCGGAGCTGTTGCCCTCTGGAGGTAGGGGTGGAAATATATTTAAATATATTCGAATTTTTATTTAAGACGTATAGCCGGGCGGCTGTATTCTTTAAATATACTTGTTTATTTAACGAGGCTATACTCTTTAAATAAATTTTGTGTTGAAGGAGTACAGCCGATCGGCTATAGTCTTTAAATATATATTTTTCTTTAATTTAAATATACTTTTTATCTAAGGAGTATAACCGACGGCTAAACGCTTTAAATATATATTTTTTTGTTTAAGAAGTATAGCCGCCCGGCTATACACATTAAATAAAAATATATTTAAAGAGTATTTAAGGAGTATAGCCGCGCGGGAATACTCTTTAAATATATTTTTTATTTCAGGAGTATAGCCGCTCGGCTATACGATTTAATTTTTTTATTTATTCAAGGAGTATAGCCGCCCGGCTATACAATTTAAATATATTTTTAGAGAAACGCAAATCTCAAGTACATCCTAAGAATTCTAGCTAAACTGGGATACTTACTATGATGATTTTATCGTTTTAATTGCAGTTATGTTTTTATATTTTCACAGGTTGTTTGAGATATTAGAACTCTGAGTTCTATATATTAACTACTACACAGTTGTATGGTAATCTCTTCTCCCTTTTGTAACAAAAAAAAAAGGGTATTGGTATATTTTTCCCTCTTCTTCCAAATTCCAATGTTAATTTGAAAAAAGAGTCAAATCTAGAAGCAGTTGATTTCTTCTTGTAGGCTCTTTTTGTGCTCTGTTTCTTTGTAAACTAGCAATGATTATGATACATCCAGCATTTCTTTTCTATTTTGTAGCGGTGATGATCATGTTTAGGTCTGAATTGGCTTCGCTTTGGGGTTCAGGGTTAAGCATTCGGCTTTTGGGTTTCGTGCTTAGAATATGAAAATGTTTTGTTTTAATGTTTTCATTTTTATGGTGTAGGTTTTTTGGAATCAATAAAACACTGGTGAACTTGAAGAAGTTCTTTGGCGTGTAGGTAGGTTTTCTTTCTCACTTTTAGTTTGTAATTCTCGTTATAAGGTACCTTGAATTTTATATTCGTAATCCATTTGAAGTATTTCTTACTCTGTGTTTTTTTTCTCATTGATCCAATGATAGAAATACTATATGCGCATACTATGAATATAAACACCAAACCCAACATATTAAGAAAATTGCAGACCTCACAGATTGCTGCCTTCTTTTACAAGTTAACAACTTGATTATATATTCACTGCTAGCTGCTAGCCTTCACTTATTGGTTCATAAACCCTAATTCTTTTCCATTTTAGTTCCTTCGACTTTAAGATATATATATATATATATATATATATATATTTATGTCTCTGTATGGATGTATGGTATGGATGGAGCAGCTAAGAAAGTAAATTACAATATGGGCCAGTACTTTTGCAAAATGTCTATTGGAGACCAAATGCAAATGCAAATAAAGCAATGGCCGCCATGGTCCGATCTTCCTTCTGATCTTGCGTCAAACATAGCAGAGCGTCTAGGCCCCATCGAGCTTCTGAGTTTCCGGAGCGTCTGCAAAGCTTGGAACTCTGCTTCTTCCACTGCCTCAGCTAAAAATGAATCCACACCAGACTTTGAACCCTGGTTTCTACTGTACGCTGAGGATTCTGATCATAATTGCCAATTGGTCACAGAAAGTGGTAAGAAGTTCTCCGTGAGACTTCCAGAACTGGACGGAACAACTTGCCTTGCATCGAACCAAGGATGGCTTCTTTTGTTCAAGAAACAAGGTCTTGAAGGTGAAGCTGTTGGTAATTGTGTTGGGACTTCATCAATGTTCTTCTTTCGGCCCTTCTCCAAAACAAAAATAGACCTTCCGGGATGCCCTTTCTTGGAGCTCTCTGATCATGTTGCAGCATTTTCGTGTGCTCCAACTTCCCGGGATTGCACGGTTTGTGTCATAAACCGCGTCAATGATTATGAACTGAAGCTGCATTTACTTCGCCGGGGAGCCAAGGAATGGTTCCAATATGACATTCCTTGTTCAGGAATCGGTACAATCAATTGCGGTGTTTACCACACTCAAAAACAAGAATTCTACGTTTTCGACCGTAGAGACCGTGTACTCATTATTGCATCTACTATTCATAACCCACTAAGCTGGAGGTTTTCCAGATGGTCTTCTGAGTATTCTGTGGGACCCAAGTCAGATTTCATTGCTTACGCTAGTTATTTCAAGAACACTGACATGAAGAAGAAGCTGGGGTTGCCAGATGATGTGGACGTTTCGTTTTCTACTTGTGGGACACAAAGGAAGTCTGGTGACCTGGACAGTTTCGTTTACAGTGAGAGAATTTCTGGCGATAGTGTTGAAGAATCCAAGAGCCGTCAACTCAAAGGGGTATGGATCTACCCAAAATTCTGCCAAGTCCCTCCAAAAGAAGAGACTTGGTGAATTTGCTTCATCACTGCTTTTTGCTCTTTAATTTATTCCTTTCCTTTCCTAGCTAGTATCATTCTTGTCTTTATTTCAGTTTACTATTGGTACACTTCGATGTAATGCTCAATTGGTTTTGCTTATAAATAGCTCTTTGGGTTTTGCTTCAATTTTCTTACATGTAGCTTCCTTTGAATTTGTAACAAATTCTATAATAATATTTACCATGATAAAAGAATTTGGTTGTTCTATCATCAAGATTCAAATCCTTCCAAAAACAGTGTTTGCAATACTGGGCAAGCCTTTTGTTCTCTATTTTGTTCTTCTTTTGTTGCTGAAGCAATTCTTTTTTCCTATTAAATAAAATTTTAAAGCTTTTTTTCCTTTTGTTGCTGGCTAACGGGGCTTGAACTTTGTTTCAATCTTCAAGATGCGATTTTCATCCTGAATTATCAAAAGATATATTTACAATTTTAGATTGTAAATCAAGAGGGCATTTGGTCTAGTGGTATGATTCTCGCTTAGGGTGCGAGAGGTCCCGAGTTCAATTCTCGGAATGCCCCTGGTTCTTAGATATTTTTTTGCATTTTTCCTTCTTTCACTTTGGCATGTGAAACGGGATGTCGTTTAAAACACCTCCAAGAGTTCCACCCACACCGGGGCACTTTTATGATTTTATCCTTTCAGGAGTTCCACCTATATTTATTCATTCATTTATTTTGACAGTTCAAAGCAGTAGTGAACTACTGAAATTAGAACTCTCCAATTGTAGTTCTTCCAATGACTTTGATCTATTCATGAAGCGCTTCTTCTTGCTTAATCCATGATCAATGACTTTGATCAGATTGTTCTCAGAAATCCATGATCAATTTCAAAAAGTTTAGAAGCTGTTGGTTTATCCTTTTTCGGTTTTGTTCTTGCGTTCTCATTCTTTCGAAACTTGCCATGATAATGATCTCCAATGTATCTTGATTTTGAGAAACAAAACAAGAAAAACAAATACAAAAACTGATCATCATTTAGATTTGAACTTTAAAACTTGATATGCTTTTTTGATACAAGGAACATTGGGGGACGGGAAATTCGAACACATGACCTAGGTGTAGGGGGTAACTACTCTTAAGTCTTAACTACGTGGAGCTAAAAGCATAAGTATATACATACTATTTTGTTATAAGGTGTCTTAATATGATTCATGAATGGATAAACCAACAGATCTCAAGTGTGTCTTGTTTCTCCTTTTTGTTCTTGCTCTGTCTTTTTCCATGTTCCTTAAATTTGAGATATGCAGCAGCCACATTTCATGAGCAACTGTGCCAAAATGTTTAAGAGTCAAAGGCAGTGGTCCGATCTTCCTTCTGAACTCGTCTCAGACATAGCAGACAGTCTAGGCATCATCGAGCTCCTGAGTTTCCGTACTGTCTGCAAGGGTTGGAACTCTGCCTCTTCCACAGCTTCAGCCAAAATTGAATCTACACGAGACTTTGAACCTTGGTTTCTTCTGTATGGGATGAATGGGGATGATGATCATAAAGATTCTGATAATCAATGCCAGTTATTGGTAGCTGAGAGTGGTCAAAAGTACACCGTGGATCTTCCAGAATTGGATGGAACAACTTGCCTTGCCTCAAACCAAGGATGGCTCCTTCTCTTCCAACAAGGAGGTTCAATGCTCTTCTTTCACCCCTTCTCTCGCACGAAAATAGACCTTCCGAAATTCCCAGTCTCGGAACTCTCTGACCTTGTTGCAGCATTTTCATCTCCTCCAACTTCCCAAGATTGCACAGTTTGTGTAGTCAGCCGTAGGAGTGGTGATGAATTGGAGCTGAATGTACTTCACCACGGAGCCAGTGAATGGATCCAACACAAGTATGATCGTCCCATAGATACAATCAAATGTGCTGCTTATGTCAAAGAAGAATTCTACTTCTTAGAATAAAGTTCATTAATTTGTTCTTCTTTAGTTTGCTTTTGGTCGACTTTAACACTGGTTTTTTTTCTTCTTCTGGTTTTCTGTTCTTACAAGAATGAAGAGTTTAAGAACTCCAACTACTTTTTGGGTTTGCTTTCTGGTTGTAGAGTTTAAGCAGGTGATGACAACAAATGCAGAACATATACATATTCATCAAATTCAAAACGCAAAATCTACTTACAACTACATCGTTTCACCAACTTTAACTAAACCAAACTATAAATAAGCTCAAAGTCTAAATCTCAACTTCAAAATCTAACTATAAACAATAAACTTTCTTGCATCTTTTCTACTGTTTTCATGATCAACCAAAGAAGCAGAGTTGAACCAAACATGCCTTTGCAAATGCCCACTTCATCAGCAACAGTTCCTTCAGCCATTTCTTCACAAATGTACAACTTTCACCTCCCTTCGCCAAATCTCACATCTTCAATGTCAAATTGTCATCACCCAGATCATTATCAGACCGAAATAACTCAATAGCCCTATAATTTATTGCTCCAAATCCATAATTACCCGAACCCAAATAACCCTTTAATTTGTTCAATCCAGTCAAACTGAGCCACGAACTTCTATCCACAGTAGCTGCCCAGCAGACCATCGTCGCAATTCTAGCGTCTCTAACATTTCATCATTAAGTACATGCAACTGACCCAATTTAGGGCTAAATAAGGTAAGCAGTTCTAGTGCATTGTTGAGTAATAAAAGGTAGGTATAGGAGTTTTGGTAGGTTAATGAATAACATGGATTATAAATCCATGTTGCACTTGTATAATGAGTTTTGGTATCGATATCGGTTGATAGAAGTGTACATTTTATTGATGACTACAAAAAAAAAAGTTCACGTTAATCCACATCACACTTATTTAGTATGATCTTATCCTTCGTAGCAATGTATAAAACACCTACACTCAAATTATTTTATTTTATATTTTAGTATAAGTGATTGTCTAAGCTACTGGGGATGAGAATTTCTCACACACACACAACTATGATGTCGTGGGGATTCAAACTTGAGACTTCTGGTATGCAAATCAATGCTATTTTTCACCGGGCTAACCCGTTGGCACCACACCCAAATTTAAACACATAGATTAGTCTGATTCCGTATAGTAATTCACACAGAGACAAATTTAGAAAGTGAAAAGATGAGTTCCTTTTGCTGATTTTCATATCCATATAAGTCCAGATGCTAGAATTAAATTGCATTAATTACCCATAGAAAAAGAACAAAAGGCAATAACTGAATAATTAAGGGAATCCAACTCCTAGATAAAATAGGAAACTAATTATTTTGTTGGTTTATGGAGTGTTTGTAGACTTATTTTATTTATTTATAATCAGACTTGTAAAACATCCAACATTGTTGTATTCCGTTTGTTTATTTATATATATATATATATATATATTTTGGAGAAATATTTGTATAATATTTATTTGTTACTTGTTACTTATGAGTGGTTGCTTTAGCGATTTCATAATGAAAAATCTATTTAATATTTATTTTCCGAGGCCCAATCCTAATCAAAATAATATATCTAAATAGGGCATTTGGTTAGTGTTTTAAGCCGAGGACCAATTGAAAGCCCATTCTCCTTCTGTTTTTCTCATCAACATGAGCTAAGGCCCAAGTTTAACACGAGCGTCTTCCAGCTACACCCCCCCCCCCCCCCCCCAACCCCCACCACGCGACCTCTCATCTTCTTCAATCCTCATCTCGCCACCCCAAAATCTGAGCCACCATCATCATCTCGTCCTTGACCTTGGAGATTCCACAATGGCGTTTTTTTTATGGGTCAAACCCGCCCAGCCCGCCTAGCGCCTAGTCGCCGCCTAGGTCAATTTTTCGAACACTGCCTGATCATCAGAAACCTCCGCAGAAAATAATATATTCTTATAGCTCCCAAAATCTGAGCCACCATCATCATCTCGTCCCTGACCTTGGAGATTCCAAAATGTCGTTTTTTTTCTGGGTCAAACCCGCCCAGGCCTCCCAGGCCGCCTAGCGCCTAGTCGCCGCCTAGGCCGATTTTTCGAACACTGCCTGATCATCAGAAACCTCCGCAGAAAATAGTATATTCTTATAGCTTCCCGATGCTAATTCCTTGCCTAAACTCCTTGAAAACTTCCTCATAGGAAATCATGCCCGCCCACCTGAAAGCCATTGTTTGTGAATAATTTCTGCATTCATTTCCTTGCACTAGTCTAGGGAAGAAAACATGTGGTGCGTTTCTTTCTTGACGGAGAAAAGCAATTAAAACACTTGAAATAAGCAAACTGACGTTGATCCCAATCTATTTCATTCAGTTTCTGCCAGTGCCAACCAAGCAGGCAATTCTCTCAAGAAAAAAACATGCGTTCATGGCAGAACCAGTTACAGTGAGCAATGACTTGCCAATATCATCAGAGGGAGGCCCCACAACAACATACTAAAATGATGAATTCCCTACCCTCCATAAAAGATAATTCCAAACTGGATGCTTATTATATTACACCCAAGGGGAAAAAAGTGAGAGCCCAAAATGAGATAGCAGCATTTTCAAAAGAAAATCCTATATACGAAGGCATATCCGCTTCAGATTTCGACTTTGCAAGCCCAAAGGTTATGGAAGACATTATCCCTGAGATTGTAGGTAAAAAGGGTTCTGGTAGCAGCTACAAAAAAATGAGACCTCTGAAGGATGAGGAGGAGACGGGCAGTGTATGAGTAGTGTATGTAGAAAGATCAACGGTGAAAATTTTCTTGGGAGGTTTTGCCTTGAGTGGAAATGATGTCTGTTTGTCCGTACTGATATCATGTTAGAATTTTGATGCTCTAGCCGCACTTGTGTTCTTTGTATTTCTATTTGTTCACTTTACTAACGAAGACGATTTGAGGAGAGCCGCAATGTTATTCACATAGATTGAACTTGGGTCGATTTCGGAAAAATGATACTTGTAGAGAGTTGCATTGGTTGAATTTCCATCGTATTTTTTGTTTTCTTTCTGTAATTTTTAGGATATAAAGTAGTTGTTGCTAGGGCTGTATATCAAAATTGTGACATATATCTTCTCGATGACATTTTCAGTGCTGTTGATGCTCATACTGGATCAGAAATATTTAAGGTGACATTGCATTAGATTTTCTACTACATTTGATAGTAAATAAATGATTTACTTCTGATTCCACAGTGATTGAACATTCAAGCTTGTTCTTAAGATAGTGGTTTGAACACTTTTTTACTTTCATAGTCTAAATGTGCTAAGATAGTATAAAAACAGTACAAAGTGACACTCATTGAATTTGATTTGTATGCATAATGTTCTACTGATCATGATTTATACTTCTCTGCAGGAATGTGTGAGGGGAGTGCTTAAAAACAAGACGGTTTTACTTGTAATTCGTCAAGTTGACTTCTTGCATAATGTTGATCTTATTTTGGTAAGATTATAATTGCAGTTTGCACATGTATCCTTCCTACTTATATATTATTTAAACTTATTACCTCCAAATAATATCAGGTCATGAGAGATGGGATGATAGTACAGGCGGGAAAGTATAATGATTTGCTAAATTCTGGCCTGGATTTCAAAGAGCTAGTAGAAATTCAAATGAGCACCGCTATTCCCAGCAAAAGTTCCCCCAGTCCTCAAATATTTCCTCAACTCTCTTCGAACCACGGGGAAGCCAATGGTGGAAACAACTCTTTGGACCAATCAAAGTCTGATAACAGGACTTCTAAACTCATCAAAGAAGAGGAGAAAGAAACAGGCAAAGTGAGCTTGCACGTTTACAAAGTTTGTGAGTTAGAATTGCTCACCTTTTCTTTTTCTGTTTAAGCATTTGTTTTTGTCATAGTTGATGAGATATCCTATTCTCTGTTTAATCTAAATTGTATACGTTGTTTTCTTTGCTAACTGATGAGAATTTATCGCCCACCAGCCGAAACCAAAGAAACAAAATCCAAGCTTGAGTTGAGAGAGAGGCTCAAGACCGAGTATTTGAATTTTGAAGATTAGACTGCGAGTGCAACCTTCGTGTTCGTTTCTCTGACATTTGATGGTTTTTATAGAGAGTCCAATCCAATCCAATCAATGCAGCAGCTGAAACTAAAGAAAATAAAAATTGAAGGTTGAGTTGAGAGAGAGAGTCTTTGAAGCTTGGAAGCGCCTATAGAGAAGCGAAATGGCTGTGACTGCGAGTGCAAGCTTCATGTTCTATATCCTTTAAAATAATATATTTAAATAGTACAGCCGTGCGGCTATACTCTTTAAATATACAATTTTGTCATGATATTTTAGGGTTTAGGGCTAAAATACCACTTTAGCTAATTAGGATATAGTTATTTCTTCAATTATTTTATTTATACTAGTGATATTGGGGAATGAGAATTTAAGTTCTTTCCGATACCTCCCATTCTAATGATTTCCAGCTATTAGCCCATTAGGCAAGAATAAAAAATGGATTTTATTTATAAGAAATAATACAGGTTAAACCCATAAATGCAACGACAAAAAATAGGAATCAAATCCAAAGGTTTTGGACCTTTCTACACATTACCGATTACAAGATTTTTATTTGTTGCAACTCTTCTTGCCAATTAATTTTACGATTTTTAGCACCTTTCTACACCTTACCTGTTACAAGATTTTTAGCAACCTCGTAAAATTCAAAGATGCAACTTCATAACATCCTCAATTTTGGCATTACCATACAAAGGTTTTGGACCTTGAGTAGACCAAGTAGCGGTGGCTAGAGCATTTTATCAAATAGTTTTGCGATGAACTAGCAGTGTTAGAGTAGCTACCAAGTTCTTACTCTTGTCCTCTTCAGAAAAACAGAAGAAAAACATTCTGGGGGTAATCTAACTAAAAAATGCACTAGCTACAAAATTTAAATAATAACTATTTTACTGTTGTCTTGTAAGTTTCATCTCTGAAACTTGGCTCTTCAACAATGTGAACAGGAAGTAGTAATATAGGAAAAGATGTAGACTAGCGCACATCAAGTGGTCGTGCCCGAGTGGTACCGCCCAGGTTTGAATCCCGCCGACCACGTTTTTCCATTTTTGAATTACCTCAAGATGAATTTCCTTTTTTTATTTTTTATTTTGACATTTGGCTACAGAACTTCTTAACAATCATGAGTTACTTTAGAAGTTTTACATGTACAGATTCAAGCCTTCAAAGTGAGGGCCTTGAGAAGGAATCCATTTTCAGTGATTTTGTCTCCCACATGTTCTCTCTCAAAATCTTCATCTCTAATCCTTGACATTTTGCCGTTCTACATATCTCCCCAGACTGTGTGGGTGGGATGTATCACCTGATGAAAACCCATGCAGATACAGGAACCATCAGCATCACCAGTATCCACCCAACTATATCTCACTTCCTTTCTCACTCCTTTATCTGATCTCATCCATTTCCCAACTTTTGCTACCATTTCCCAGTCCCCTTTCTCAACATACAAGTTGGACATCAACACAAAAGAACCCGATTCCATTGGTTCCAATCTCATCAACGTATCGGCTACTCTCTCCGCCATCTCCACATTCCCATGGATGCAAGCCCCAGGCAGGCTTTGCAACAACGAAAACCCTGGCTGTCCCGGGATCTGACTTAGTGAATTCATCATTTTAGTATGTTGTTGTAGGGCCTCCCTCTGATGACATTGGCAAGTTATTGCTCACTGTAACTGGTTTTGCCATGAACGCATGTTTTTTTTCTTGAGAGAATTGCCTGCTTGGTTGGCACTGGCAGAAACTGAATGAAATAGATTGGGATCAACGTCAGTTTGCTTACTTCAAGTGTTTTAATTGCTTTTCTCTGTCAAGAAAGAAATGCACCACATGTTTTCTTCCCTAGACTAGTGCAAGGAAATGAATGCAGACATTAATCATGAACAATGGCTTTCGGGTGGGCGGGCATGATTTCCTATGAGGAAGTTTTTCAAGGAGTTTAGGCAAGGAATTAGCATCAGGAAGCTATAAGAATATACTATTTTCTGCGGAGGTTTCTGATGATCAGGCAGTGTTCGATAAATCGGCCTAGGCGGGGACTAGGCGCTAGGCCGCCTAGGCGGGTCTGACCAAGAAAAAAAAACGACATTTTGGAATCTCCAAGGTCAGGGACAAGATGATGATGGTGGCTCAGATTTCGGGGTGGCGAGATGAGGATTGAAGAAGATGAGAGGTCACGGGGAGGGTTGGTAGACCGGCTCGTGTTAGACTTGGGCCTCGGCTCGTGTTGATGAGAAAAACATAAGGAGAGATGGGCTTTCAATTGAGCCTCTCTCTCAGTTACATCTTTTTTATTTTTTGAGAATCAGATCATATCATTGCATTAAGAAGCGAGCATAACTTACATCTTTAACTAACGTAAGTTCTATATGTCAAATTTTGTTATCAAGGAGAGATGGGCTATACTATTTAAATATATTATTTTCAAGGTATAGCCGTGCGGCCATACGCTTCGAAAATATTCGAATATTTTTACGGTATAGCCGGACGGCTATACTCGTTAATTATATTCCAAAACTAACGCGAAGCTTGCACTCGCAGTCACAGTCATTTTCCCTTCTCTATAAGCGCTTCCAAGCTTCAAAGACTCGGTCTTGAGCCTCTCTCTCTCTCTCTCTCAACTCAAGCTTCGATTTTTTTTTTCTCTCGTTTCAGCTGCTGTGTTGATTGGATCGGATTGGACTCTCTCTACGAAACCATCAAATGTCATTCAACTATTGAAATCTCCAACAACTCTGATGCTATAAGAGCATCTCCAGCGCAGCCCACCAAACCGGGCAAAAGGCCCCCCAGGGCAAGGTTTGGCCCTCCAGCGCTGCAGCCTGCAGCCTAGTTTCGCATGGGTCCCACCAGCTAGGGCAAGCCCAAGGGCAGGTTTTGCCTGGGCTTCAGCCCGAGTTTTGTGATGTCAGCGCTGACGTCACGCTGACGTCAGCGAGCAAAAAAATTATTTAAAAAATCCAAAAAAATTTCAATTTTTTTTTTTAAATACCAAAAAATTATAGTTGCTTTCCCTATAAATACATAACAATTTTATTCACTTTCTAAATTGTTTATATTTTGTTGCATAATATTTTTTTCCTTTCTTGCCTTAGACTTGCCCTAGACTTAGCCCTCATGGGTGGAACCACAAATGGCAAGGCTGACACTATTCACGTGAATAGTGGCAGCCCTTGCTTGCCCTTGCCCTAGACTTAGCCCTTGTGGGTGGAGATGCTCTAAGGGAGTTAGGCGGCCTGGGCGGGTCTAGGCAGCCTGGGCGGTTCTAGGCGGCGCGGGTGGGTCTAGGCGGCCTCCTTTTTGTTCCAAATGAAGACAGACGAAGCTTCCACTTGCAGAGGAATGTGGTGCGCAAGTGAAATGAAGAGACAGAGATGAGGATTGAAGAAGATGAGAGGTCGCGGGGCTGGAAGACGGCTCGTGTTGATGGGAAAAACAGAAGGAGAGATGGGCTTTCAATTGAGCCTCTCTCTCAGTTACATCTTTAACTAACGTAAGTTCTATATGTCAAATCTTGTTATCAATTTGAGCTCTTGGTTTCAGGTGAGAGAGTGAGAGAAAGAGAGAAATGTTTGTATTGAAATCCTACACAGATTACACAGAGGCTCATGTCCCTGCAGTAATTTCCTTGGCAATTTTTTGTTGAAATGATGGAATACTATTGATTTACAGGATAATTTTGTTAGTGCGGATTTTGTCATAAATCGTGCTAATTACGACTGGTGCTAATTACGACTGATGGATGTGGAGGTTTGAGAGGACCCATGGCCATCATTGTATCAGAGGAAACACCGCCACGTAAGTTTATGAAAAATGTCCTGTTTCATGTGCACAAGTTTGCTTTGTGGTTCAACAATATTTTTGGTTTAAATGACTTTTGTTCTTCATTTTTGGGTGATATTTCTGATCTGCAATGTTACTTCATAGGGTATTATTGGTGACACCCTTAGCAAGTTCAGCATCAGCATCTGGGGTCTCTACATGACATATGTTCTTGCTGTTGGCCGCTTTATCAGACTTCAATGCTCTGACTTAAGAATGAGAATCCCCTATGAGAACCTTCCTTCCTGTGATAGGTAAGGCAACTTTGTTTTGGTCCTTCCTTCTTATCTTTCCTTTTCCAAACCAAGCATCAATAAGAGTAATATTTTCCTGAAACTTATATGGCTCTTTTATTGTATAGGTTGATAGCCATTTGTGAGGATATATATGCTGCAAGAGCAGAGGGTGAGCTTGGAGTTGAAGATTTACAGGTCACCACACATGCTGCTCGAATACACAAAACCCGACTAGACATGGACTCAACT
This sequence comes from Prunus avium, assembly GCF_965620075.1. Taxonomy (NCBI): domain Eukaryota; kingdom Viridiplantae; phylum Streptophyta; class Magnoliopsida; order Rosales; family Rosaceae; genus Prunus; species Prunus avium. The sequence goes on from NC_142291.1 coordinate 39,377,395, forward strand.
AGGTTTAACATTGACATTTAGGTTTGACTAATCACAGAAGGCATAGTGGTTACATGTACACATGTTGTATTTCAAGATTATTTTGATTTATCATGTATATAGTTCAATACAAGTTGGAGAAAAGCCATACAACAACATTTATATTTTCCAGTAGATTTCTGCTCCTTTTCCTTAAAAAACACAGGATGTATATGTATCAGTTGGACAAACCATGTCGTGTCATCATTTGTAATGACTTAACTTGAATATATTGTTGCCTTGCCACCCCTCCCCTACTCAAAAGGTTTGTGAAATGAAATATGCTTAAAACCAATAACCAAGGAAAACAAAAAATACAATGGAAATTCAACCAATGCAACTCTCTACAAGTATCATTTTTCCGAAATCGACCCAAGTTCAATCTATGTGAATAACATTGCGGCTCTCCTCAAATCGTCTTCGTTAGTGAAGTGAACAAATAGAAATACAAAGAACACAAGTGCGGCTGGAGCATCAAAATTCCAACACGATATCAGTACGGACAAATAGACATCATTTCCACTCAAGGCAAAACCTCCCAAGAAAATTTTCACCGGTGATCTTTCAACATACACTACTCATACACTGCCCGTCTCCTCCTCATCCTTCAGAGGTCTCATTTTTTGTAGCTGCTACCAGAACCCTTTTAACCGACGGTCTCAGGGATAGTGCCTTCCATAACCTTTGGGCTTGCAAAGTCGAAATCTGAAGCGGATATGCCTTCGTATATAGGATTTTCTTTTAAAAATGTTTTTTTTTTCTTGAGAGAATTTCCTGCTTGGTTGGCACTAGCAGAAACTGAATGAAATAGATTGGGATCAATGTCAGTTTGCTTATTTCAAGTGTTTTAATTGCTTTTCTCCGTCAAGAAAGAAATGCACCACATGTTTTCTTCCCAGACTAGTGCAAGGAAATGAATGCAGAAATTATTCACGAACAATGGCTTTTGGGTGGGCGGGCATGATTTCCTATGAGGAAGTTTTTCAAGGAGTTTAGGCAAGGAATTAGCATCAGGAAGCTATAAGAATATACTATTTTCTGCGGAGGTTTCTGATGACCAGGCAGTGTTCAAAAAATTGGCCTAGGCGGGGACTAGGCGCTAGGCGGCCTGGGCGGGTCTAACCCATTAAAAAAACGACATTTTGGAATCTCCAAGGTCAGGGGCGAGATGATGATGGTGGCTCAGATTTTGGGAGCTATAAGAATATACTATTTTTTGCGGAGGTTTTTGATGATCAGGCAGTGTTCGAAAAATCGGCCTAGGCGGCGACTAGGCGCTAGGCGGCCTGGGCAGGTCTGACCAAGAAAAAAATCGCCACTTTGGAATCTCCAAGGTCATAGACGAGGTGATGATGGTGGCTCAGATTTTGGGGTGGCGAGATGAGGATTGAAGAAGATGAGAGGTCGTTGGGGGGGGGGGGGCTGGAAGACGGCTAGTGTTAGACTTCTCCGCTCGTCTTGATGAGAAAAACAGAAGGAGAGATGGGCTTTTAATTGGGCCTCGGCTTAAAATACTAATAAAACCACATGCCCTATTTAGATATATTATTTTGATTAGGATTGGGCCTTGGAAAATAAAACATAAAATGGATTTTCCACTATGAAATCACTAAAGCAACTACTAATAAGTAACAAGTAACAAATAAATATTATACAAATATTTCTCCAAAATATATACACACAAATAAACATTAAACGGTATACCAACAACGTTGGATGTTTTACAATTCTGATTATAAATAAATAAAATAAGTCTACAAACACTCCATAAACCAACAAAATAATCAGTTTCCTATTTTGTGCTAGTTTGGCATTACTTATTTGGGGTAATAAGTGATTTTAAAAAAAATTTGAGAAGCTCAGCCCGTTTGGTAAACTATGAAAAAATCATTTATTGTTAAAAATTGCTGTGAGAGAAAGCTACAAGGAAAAGCAGCTAATGAGGTGCTTTCATTTTTTGATTATTCAGGAATCAGTTTCGAAGAGGTGCTAGGTTTAATGATTATGCGGGAATCATTTTCTGATTACGCGGGAATTAGTACTAACAATACTCTTAACAAAAAGTTTACCAAACGCCAAACTACTTTCTCTCACAGCAAGTCTGACGGCGATTATTTTCACAGCACATAAATGCCAAACTGGCCCTTTATCTAGGAGTTGGATTCCCTTAATTATTCAATTATTGCCTTTTGTTCTTTTTCCATGGGTAATTAATGCAATTTAATTATAGCATCTGGACTTATATGGATATGAAAATCAGCAAAAGGAACTCACCTTTTCACTTTCTAAAATTGTCTCCATGTGAATTTCTATATTGGATAAAATCAGACTAATCTATTTGTTTAAATTTGGGTGTGGTGCCAACGGGTTAGCCCGGTGAAAAATAGCCTTGATTTGCATACCAGAAGTCTCAGGTTTGAATACAACGTGAACTGATATATCTCATAGCAAAATAGCAGGGTTGTCAAGTGTAATGAGAAAAATGTTGTCATTGGGTTTAGTTCATAATTACGTTGGATACATTTTAGAAAGTAAATTCTTACACAAGCAATTTTATACTATGAAATTCAAGATTATTTTATCCCCAAAATGTTGGTGGATCCCTATTTTTTGTTGTTGTATTTATGGGTTTAACCCATATTATTTCTTATAAATAAAATTCATTTTTTATTCTTGCCTAATGGACTAATAGCTGGAAATCATTAAAATATGAGGTATCGAAAAGAATTTAAATTCTCATTCCCCAATATCACTGGTATAAAAAAAAAATAATTGAAGAAATAACTCTATCCTAATTAGATAAAGTGGTATTTTAAAATAACATGACAAAATTGTATATTTCAATAGTATAGCCGCGCGGCTATCCTATTTAAATATATTATTTTAAAGGTATAGCCGTGCGGCTATACGCTTTGAATATATTCGAATATTTTAAAGTTATAGACGAACGGCTATACTACTTAAATATATTATTTTCAAGGTATAGCCGTGCGGCCATTCGCTTGGAAAATATTCGAATATTTTAACGGTATAGCCGCGCGGCTATACGCGTTAAATATATTCCAGAACAAACGCGGAGCTTGCACTCACAGTCACATCACAACCATTTTCGCTTCTCTATATGCGCTTCCAAGCTTCAAAGACTCGGTCTTGAGCCTCTCTCTCTCTCTCTCTCTCTCTCTCAACTCAAGCTTCGATTTTTTTTTTCTTTCGTTTCAGCTGCTGTGTTGATTGGATGGGATTGGACTCTCTCTACGAAACCATCAAATGTCATTCAGCTATTGAAATCTCCACTAAGATAACAACTCTGATGCTATATGGGAGTTAGGCAGCCTGGGCGGTTCTAGGCGGCCTGGGCGGTTCTAGGCGGCCTGGGCTATTCTAGCCGGCCTGGGCGGTTCTAGGCGGCGCGGGTGGGTCTAGGCGGCCTTCTTTTTGTTCCAAATGAAGACAGACGAAGCTTCCACTTGCAGAGGAATGTGGTGCGCAAGTGAAATGAAGAGACAGAGAAACGAACACGATGAAGTTACCGTGACCCTTAGAGCCCTTGACATGTTTGTTCTGTAAGCAACTTCAACTACATTTGTCTCATAACATCGATGAAGTTACCGTTACCCTTGCTGTCAAGGCCTGTCCAGGGGACCCCAAACCCGGATGCCAAATTCACGGGTTTGCAATTTCTTCTGGGTTTGCTTCATATACTACGGTTTCAAATTCTTTGATGAGTATGTACACCAAAGCTGGACAGTTTGATGGTCCCTTACTTATCTTTGAGACTATGTGCTATACTGATATAGTTTCTTGGAATACTATTCTTTTGGGGTTTCGAACAAGTGAGGGTGCATTGAATTTTGCTCTTAGGATGAATTTTAATGGAGTTGTTTTTGATCAAGTGACTTATACTACGATTCTTGCTTTTTGTGCGGATCATGAAGATTTTCTATTTGGATTACAACTGCATTCTCTTATATTTAAGTCTGGTTTCGATGGTGAAGTTTTTGTTGGAAATGCACTTATAAGTATGTATCCGAGGTAGAGGCGGTTAATAGAAGCTAGGAGTGTGTTTGATGAAATGGCGAATGAGGATCTGGTTTCATGGAATGCAATACTATCAGTTTACTCTCAAGAGAGAAAACGTGGGCTTGAGGCGATTTTTGTCTTTATTGAGATGGTGGGAGAAGGGATGGGGTTAGATCATGTCTCATTTACTAGTGCAGTTTCAGCCTGCGGTCATGAAATGAATTTAGAACTTGGGAAACATATACATGGCTTGACAATTAAATCAGGATATGGAAGTCATGTTTTAGTTTGTAATATATTGATCTCGACATATTCAAAGTTTGAGGTTACTGAAGATGCACAATTAGTCTTTCAGTGCATGAATGATCGCAAGGTAGTCCATAACACAATCACCATCCGAAAAAGACAACTTGCAGACAAGTATACTATCTTCCTGGACAATCATTATTGAAGATGCAGAGCTTGAAAATCTTGTTAGATACCCTGCACTGCATGCATGGCCCGTATACTAGGCCGACTGCCATTAAACGCAGACCTAAGCACGCAGACTTAGCTGTTTGTGGACTGAACTGCCCCTCCACAACTAAATTAACCAACTTGAAATGACAGGACCAAAGTGTTAAAAGTGGAAAGTGAGGGTTTAAGCACACGCTACCATTCGTCTTCCCGAGCCACCACCATCACCTGCGCCTTCACCTCTCTCGCTCTCTCATGGCTACCGCTACTTCAGCTAAGCGAGTCGGCACTCATAATGGCAGCTTCCACTGCGACGAAGCCCTCGGCTGCAAGGTCTACAAGTTAGTTAAGTAGCATCCTAGTTCCTTCAGGTTCTGATTGATAGATTGGTATCTTAATTTAGTGTTTTAAAAAGCTTTCCCCTTTGTGTGTTCTGTACAATACACACAAATGCATGAATTTGCTTTTGTAATTTTTCTGACCCTGTGGTATTTGTGAATTGTGGCACTGTCATGTGTGCTACTGGGGGTCTTATTCAAACTATTTGGGCTGCCTGTATTAGCCTAGGCACTGGAGCAGATCAAGTTAATCTGTATTAGCAAAGCTGATGTGCTTTGAAGTGCTCAATCAATTGTTTTGTTGTGGTTTGTCCTTAGCAGTTAGCACTTCTCTTTCCCAATAGCCAAACGCCCCTCAATTTCTTTCTCTTCGCACTGCTCCCTCTGCTTCAAGTCTGGTGCTTTCGGACCAATAAGAGCTCACCACCACGGAGGTGGGGTAGCCGCGCGGCTATACTCCTCAAATATATTTTTTATTTAACGAGTATAGCCCAAATATATATTTTTCATTTAAGGGGTATACAGGGTATCGCCGCGCGGCTATACTCCTTAAATTTATTTTTTTATTTAAAGAGTATCGCCGCGCGGCTATACTCTTTAAATATATTTTTTTTATTCCAGAAGTATAGCCGCACGGCTATAATCGTTAAATATATATTTTTTTTAGGAAGTACAGCCGCACGGCTACACTAGTTAAATATATATATATATATATATATATTTTTTTTCATATCAGGAGTTCTATTTAAATATATTTTTTATAAAAGAAGTAAAGCCGCGCGGCGATACTATTTGAAGATATATTTTTTTAAGGGTTATAGCCGCGGGGCTATATATTCTTCCTGAAGTTTTATCAAACATAGCAGAGTGTCTTGGCCTAATCGAGCTTCTGCTTCAGCTCACACTGAATCTTCACATGAACCCTGGTTTCTACTGTACGAGGAAGATTCTGATCAGTGCCAGTAGCTAATTTGTGAAACTGGTAAAAAGTGCACCATCACTGACATTCCATAACTCAAAGGAGCAACTTTCCTTGCATCAAACCAAGGATGGCTGCTTCTTTTCAAACCGTCATGCGGCTCAATCTTCTTCTTTTGCCCCTTCTCTCGTGCGAAAATAGACCTTCCAGAGTTCCCAGTCTCACAACTATATGAGCCTCAGCGTCCTGTTGCAGCATTTTCATCCCCTCCCACTTGTTGTCAAGATTGCAATGTTTCTGTCATGAGCCGTACCAATGCTTTCGAATTGGAGCTGCATGTTCTCAACCGAGGAGCCAATGAATGGATTCCACACCGGCGTGGTGTTACCCTGTCTTCAGTTAGAAGAATTGAATGTGCTGCTTTTCACAATGGAGAATTCTACTTTTGCGACGAATGAGACAAGTTAATCAGGGTCACCGTTGCTGCTGGCAACCTACTCTGGAAGTGGTAACTTTTCCCTGATTCCTGGTGGGCCACCACCATTAGCAGCTGAAGTTGAATGCATACCATTCAAGAATGGCTAACTACAATAATAATCCTTCAAAGTTGACTAATTTTTAAAAGATTTTGTCATATAGTCCTCCACTCCAATCCAACCCCAGATTCCCCAGATTTTGTTGTGAGTGCAAACTTACGTTTGACACTATTATATTGACATTAAACAAAATTTCAGACCCCAAAAAGAAAAAAAGAAAAAGTATTGATGCAACGGCCCATGTAAGATGCTTTCTTACATCCTACTTGTCGGTCCAACCATATTCAATAATTGGCCGATAGACATAAGAAACAAGAACCACCACATCTTCTTCAACAAAACAAACTATGTTCAGGGTTGCATTAAGGTTTGCTTCTATTACCTTTTAATTTTGATATCTATGCATACAGACAGAAATCATTTCATAGTGCTGGGATTTTTTCGCTTTGGTTTTCTTGGGTTTTTCTTTTTTTTTTGGTGGCTGAGGTTTTCTCTTCCTATTCAATAAGATTTAATCTTTGGATACAACTCAAAATAAAAGTTGCTAATGGTTTGAAGTTTTGAACAGAAAAAAGGTTACCATTTCAAGAGCTCCGGTGGTTTCTCCAAGCTTCCAGATGGGATTTTCATCCCAGACTGCGAGGTAGGCAAACTTGAATGGATATGGGGTTAATTAGATTTTATCAGATGCTTCCCCTTTCTGTTGATTGGATTCTTTAATTCTGCAACTGATGCTTGGACTTGGGCCATGTTTGCTTTGCTATGTGTGACAAAGCAGACTTGAAGGCAAAGTGGCGCTGATCACCGGAGCAGCAAGTGGCATAGGAAAGGCAACTGCATCCAAATTTATCAGCAATGGTGCCAAAGTTGTCATTGCAGATATCCAACAGCAGCTTGGCCAGGACACAGCATACGAGCTCGGTCCCAATGCGACCTTCATCGCCTGTGATGTCTCAAAAGAATCCGACATTTCCAATGCTGTAGATTTCACCATCTCTAAACATAGCCAGCTTGACATTATGTACGCCAATGCAGGGGTAGCCTGCAACACTCCCCCGAGCATTGTGGACCTCGACCTGGCAGTGTTCGATCGTGTCATGAACATCAACGTGCGAGGAGTCATTGCAGGAATGAAACATGCTTCACGTGTGATGATCCCGCGCAAAACAGGCTCCATTCTATGCACAGCCAGCGTCACAGGACTAATGGGAGGACTCGCACAGCACACCTATTCAGTATCCAAGTTTGCTGTCATAGGCATTGTTAAGTCTGTGGCTGCAGAGCTAAGCAAGCATGGAATTCGGGTCAATTGTATATCGCCATTTGCCATTCCAACCCCATTTGTACTTGAAGAAATGAGTCGGATTTTCCCGGGAGTCGATATACAGCGTCTAATAGAAATAACACAGAATGCCGGCGCCTTGGAAGGCACAAATTGTGAACCCAACGATATTGCTAATGCTGCACTTTATCTAGCTTCAGATGATGCTAAATATGTTAGTGGGCATAATTTGGTGGTAGATGGAGGTTTTACATCTTTCAAGACTTTGGAATTTCCTGCACCAGATCAGGTGCATTAAACATTCATTATCAGTTGTCACTGACTCACTATGCAAAGACATATGAGATGAGAAGACATTGATTCAAAAGATGAAGGCCTTTTCATGCAAGATTGATTTATGAAAACTTACTGCTTTTACATAGGAAATGCAGGACAAGATAAATTACTAATTTGGTGAAATGAAAAGTGAAAAGTGAAAACCTTCATCAACTGGTTTGAGTTAAAATCAGGACTGCTCTATCCGTTGGGCAATCAAATTCACTGCTGCGTTGGCGGATGAGAATGCCCCATGGAAGCTTTCCTGGTAGGAAATAGATTCCAATTCTATGGCCATCTTCAGCAAAATCTCACCCAAGTCAGTCTGTTTTCCCAGCAAAGATTTGTAGTATGATTGAGCAGCAATCTTGCTGATTTCAACATTGGTGGCTTCTGGGCAATACTCATCATCCAACCACTTATGCAAAGTAACCCTAAGCCACTCTGATTCCTGGATAGATAAATAGATATCATTCAATCAAAACAATTGAAATTTAATTTCTCTAAATTAAGAGAAAATTGTACCTCCAAGGCCTTGGAAGGGACCAACCAATGCTCTGGGACCACAAGGTCTTGGACTTGGGCATCTGGGTCGTCTTCTTCTTCCACTTCATCGTTCTCTTGCTCGTTGCTTTGTGGGTTTGAAGAAGACTGAGATCTTAGAGCAGTGTGTGGGTGTGGCTTGGGAAAATCATTCAGTGAGCGAATTGGATGTGGTGATGAAACCCAGAAATTGAGCGTAGGCGTAGCAACATTGGTGATAGCAGAAATTTTTGTGTAAGAGGTAGAATTAAACTTTGGAACGGCTGTAATTGGTCTAGTTGGATACAAAGATTTCATGGTTACTTTCTTTTCTCTGCTAGATTTTCTTTGACGAGAGAAAATGTTTTGGTGGCGGGAAATATATGAAGGGAGCTTGTGCCTGGAAATTCACGGATGAGAGTTGAGATAGGCTGAGCCTCCGAAGCACAAGCTGCTCTAACTTTTTATTTTTTATTTTTTATTTTTGTCTTTTTTATTTTTGGATAACCAAGGTGCTTAGGCCCATACCATATAAACAGGCCCAAAAAAACCACACATTATAGCTCAATATGCAAAACAAATTCGAAACTGGAAATGCTCTTGCAAATAAAGATAACTATATCCAATATAATATACTGTGAATAAAGAAGAACTATCCAATATAATATACTGCGAATAAAGTATCTATCATGATTCATGCCCACTGCCCAGGTCCATAATTCTACCAGAACAGGTGCATATATATCTGGATTTTATACAGGACAGCAATCTCTCACAAAACACTAGCATCCTTCAGAACAAACAACCAAAGTTATGTTTTTGGCTAAATTTAGATAATGTGCAAACTGCAGCTACACTAGATAATTAAATTTGCACAAGCGGACATAGCTATTCATGCAGACATTTTCGTCGATACCATCTGTCTCTGTCTCTGTCTCTGCCTCTGTCTCACACTCCCTCATATGAACAGATAAACACAAATGACCTCAGAGCAAAGAATTAGAGGGATGTTGCATTTGGCGAGCCTGGATTCAGTCTGTCAATTTCTTCCTTTGGACAGATGAACAATTTTTGCACCATGGACTGGAATTCACTGCATATGTAACATGATTACCAAATTAGTAAAGACCGATAGCAGATCAGATTTGTACAGCACATCAGAAATGGCAAACTATGAGTCACAGTATGAGTTCTAGTTCTTAACTGCCACAGGTAATCTCCTATCAGCATCATGTCTCCTTCATCATCCATGTAGGTTACCTGCCACCCACTGCTTCCATCGATCAAGCTTCCTTTGAAATCGAACATCTGGTCAAGCTCAGAAATGAGTTCACCATACCCATCAAAGCGTGTGAGGTCCACCGACCTTCCAACAGGAGCTCCATATTTGAGCACCTGAAAGAGCGTTGAAATTTTGACAAGGTTAAGCTTGAGCAATCAACTCAACCATTATAAAGAGGTGAGAAGAAGAAATACTAGTTGTTTAACATTATCTGCACATTGAATCATTATCCTACAAATGCAACTTGAAGTTAATAAGAATGCCTATTCATGTGCCCTCTAAGGGACCTGAATCACAAGTAACTACGCTTGACCATATAACTTCAACAAAGCAAAATCACCACCAGACACAGCTCTTTGGAAGTTTGTAGAAACTAGTTGGAAGGTTGCTCGTTATCTAAACACACAGATACATCTTTCAAGGTGCATGAAATCAAATTCTAGTTTGGTGATTGAATAATTTAGAATGCAAAACAATAAAGATAATTCAATTAGCATAAATGTTTCCTTCAACTTGTTTGGAAAGACAACCTAGAAGAAGTTTTATATGTAATGTACCTTTATGCAGCTCCTGTTAGTGACAGAGCAACATTTATTGCATTGTTTCGCAGAAAGAACACCAGAAACACTCTTAGATGTCTCTGAAATCTGGATAGTTTCAGAAACACTCGACTGAGATATTGGAGTAATAGAACAAGGACTAAAAAGTTCACTAGAAGTGACAACTTGTGGTGAAGGGAGCTCCGGGTGACTAGTAACTATATTGACTCCAAACAGCATGGTTGTACCACGGCTATTTGGTTGGACAAGTGGTGCTTCAATCTCACTCCTTGGTTTGAAGGCCCTCGAGTCCTGGGACCCAGAGGATTTGATATTTGGAACTGACATGCTTCTTCTAAACGCGACACTGTCCAAGACTCCAAAATTAAATATCGGTGGCCATTGGTTAGTGAGACTTGGAGCTATTGCACTGCCAGGACATTGATAAAGTGGGTCATGCAATGGATTGTTTTCCAATCCCAATTGTGTATGGTTCCAGTCAGGATTTGATGGTGGAATAAACTGCGGTAGTAATGGTGGTTTTTGTGTACCCGGTTCATGAGCAGGTGGGTCACTAATTTCTTGACCTTGAAAGACCTTTTTTTGTCTTGGAGGTGTATACTCAACTGGAATTGGCAATAAGCCTATGAAGAAAACAAGAGAGATAAGTTGATTAATTTTGACTTTAATTGGATATATCATTAAAACTGAGTTGACGAAGGAAGCTTTTTCTGAAATCTAGAGAAACTTTCCACAGGGAGGTATATGAGAGTTACTGACCATTCGTGGCCGAGTTAGGAAACCCAGGTGATATCAGATCAGGAACATGTGCTCTCTTATTAGGTTGGAGAGGCATGATATTCCAAGGAGAAAGCCTTTCAGGATGCAAGTTTGTATCTGATGAGGCATCCCATTGGACCTGGATGGACAGATCAATTAATGAGATAATTATGTATCAGTTTGAAGATTTTGAGATTTTGATGATTAGAAAAGGAACTTGGGTACCTTCAGACACCTCCATTCTGAACTGGGCCACCTGATACAATCATTATCTTCAATATCTATTATAGTACCCGCCAATCTGGTTCATACAATAACCACATTCAGTCAAAACACCATGACAGTGACACTTTAGGGGGAAAAGGTTGGTTCTTAACAGTGTCTACAGTATTTTTATCCATCCATTCTTGCACTCAGAAGCCAAGGCTTGATTACCTTTTCTCTGCACATTCATCACCTTCAAAACACATTCTGAATCTCATACCAATAGAATAGTCATTTTTTGCTGATTTCATGTATTGATCATAAGGAATTATAAATGCAGCAGGACTGGTCCTGCATATGCATAAAAAGATGGCATGCTTAAAACCTTAGAATATGTGTATACCCAGTGATACTGATATTAAACCTAAACCCTATTAGCTCGCAGAATCAAATAGCTTACCATGGACGATAGTACACAGTAAACAAGGTACCAGTAGAGTTGGCATGGAATGCGCTGGCAAGTATGCCATGTTGCATGCTGTGGCCTGAAATGAGAGCAGTTGATGCATTGTCCTGTTTTTTGTTCGCACGGCGTATCCCAACACGCAACTCTCCATTTTCTCCTCTGAAGCAAGAATTACAATCATTAAATAACTAAAAGTGAAGACAGATAACTAATACATATATTAATTAACCCTTTAACTTACGTGAGAGAAAGAGAGACTACCTGACAAAGATACATGCATCCCCAGCAACAAGTCTTTTTGCAGTCACAAATGTACTCCAACCACTGGTAAGCAAGTGCCTCTTTGGCTGACCTACATTGTGGGAGATGCAGCATAAATTTAAGATTGGTCGTATATGATGAATCCAATGTAGAAGGTTAAGGCAGAAACATGCATGAGAATTATAAGTGTTCGCCACACTTAAGAAGGATAATCATAAATAAAATTGCAACTGTAAATGCAATTACATTAGTGAGCATTTATTTGTAGGTTGGTCCATTATGCATGATGAGAGGAATTTTAAATTTCTGAAAGAAAAACATGTCCTATATATTGAAATAATCAAAGATATGCATCCATAAGTATATTACTGCAATGTCGAACACAATGAACAAATTCAAGTGTCATGCATCCGTTTCTGATTCTGTAAGTCCTAATAATAATGCTCAAGCTACTTCCACAGTTAGAAGTTTGAGAGTGTCTAAATTTGAAGATACCGCGAAATATATGGCGAAAGTGCCACTCAAATCCCTGCAAGTCCCTTGCGACGAGTTCTTGTACTGGTGGTTGCTGAGACATGTCCTGCAAAAACATCTATAACTTGTGAAGGAACTGGCTTCTAAACCTTAGCATTTTATATAAATCTTATGAGGTAGAGGTAATTGCAAAAGGTGAAGATCTGAGACAAGATTTCCTATGACACTTGCATAATCCAAAGTACCAAACATGCGAGCATAGTTCTTGTCACTTGAGAAGGAGTAGTGGATTACTAGGTTGACTAGGTTCTAAGATTTTCATATCTTTCCCAAGAAACAGTAAGAAGAGAAGCCAAAATCAAATATATGAAGGCATTTATCCCCATATGCCTCATTTAAACTTAGCCTCAACTTATATCACATTGAATTGGTTAATTGACTGCTTAGCAGATCTGTGCCATAAATTTTCTAATGGGTGTTATGGAAAGCCATCAGAATAAAAACCAACCAGGGGTGGAAGGCACTCATCAGCTTGTCGTTTCGGAACAGAGAATCCACCATGAGTGCTTGTGTCAGATGGGGTGAGTGTCTTGCTAAAGGAGCGTGTACTGGTGCTCTGAGGCACGGGTTGATTATTTTCTTCATCTAAACTTAGCTGTTCTTGCTGCAAGGTGCCAAGGCAGTACGCATATGTTGTTATTATCATCAAATGTAAAAATTCCAGAACAGGTGAAATAATGTAAACTTTTCAAATTATGAGCCATACAAAAAAAAATTAAGGCTTCAAAAATAAATAATATCAGTTTCTTGTAAGTTCTTATGAGGCCTAAGTAAGGTCATCTCAGCACTCAGTAGCTAACCTTAGTCAGAGGAATCAAGGTGATTTGAGCAAACACTTCATCTGTGTGAACTTCAGCCTGCAAATGAGTCATTCAAAAATTAATAAATTCTCATAAGTTGTAAGCAATTCAATTTTCTAGTCCAGACACAATTTTAAAAGTATACCCATCACATTTTGTTAAACACACGCAGAGAGGAGCAATTTACCTTTAGCAGAACACAGACAACATTGCAGAGGATCTTGGAAGGCAAATTATAAATTGGCATTTCCATTTTGCCATCTTCGTTTGCATATGTCTCGACCTACTCTAGATCAACAGGCAAAGATGTTACCTATTTGGACCTCAGACAAAAATAAATTGAAGGGATTGATTGAAATTTAGGGACCATCTAAAAGGTGGGCACAGGACCAAATAGAAAGAGCATGAAAACTTCACAATTTGCTTAATAGACAGAAGAAACAGAGTCCTTAAAAGTGCCATAAAAGAAATAGTAATGAAGGAGGTGAGGGAGAAGAGAACCTGTTCCATGTGACCTTGAGGGAAGTAGAAAACCTTATCTCCGGGACGCGGAACATAAACATTAGGACCAGCACATGCATGCCATAGTCGAGTGTACGAATCATCTTTCTCACCTAACACCAGAATTGAAAACATAAGAACAAACCGAGGCAAAATTGGGCGGGGGGTGAAAATCAAACCATGAGGACCCGCTAAAGTGAAAAGTCCATAAGAATTTGAGAAGCCATTTCAGAAATGAGACTTGTTACAGGCCACAATATACAGAGAGTTGAAGATCCTAAATGTTCATCATAAAAATTTGATGCAACATGCCTTGAGCTACCTCCGAAAAATCAAAATGCCCACTGTAGAATTCGTTTCTGAATCAGTAACCCAAAAATGGAATAGTTTTTAAATCCACCATTAAAAATTATTAATGGTCAACGCATCTCATTTTACTGTGGAAAAAAATAAAATCCAAGACTAAAACAGAGCTTAGTTACAAATTTTCTCTACGAGCAGAGTTCAACACAAAAATGAACAAAAAAATGAATAAGAAAAAACAAGAGGTCACTGGTTCAGGTCGTCCACCTCGTTTATTCATGTTAGCAGCAGCAGCAGCAGCATCAGCAGGGAAGGCTGAACCAACGCTGCATCCGCTGCTTTCTCTCTCGGCAATATTGACGGTGGTGGGCCCCAAGCCTTCTACACCGGCAGTCGTCCTCGGCGCCATGTCTATTTATTTATCAATTCTCTCCGCCTCTGAACCAAAACAGAAAAAAAGAAGATATTGCGGAAGATGAAGAAAGAAGAAGAAGAAGAAGAAGAAAGCGAGAAAATTAGAAAAGGGTGAAAATAAGTAGAAGAGGAAAGTTCAGGGAGGGAGGGAGAATCAGGATAAATAGGCGTTAAGAATTAATCAGGTACCGCGTCCACCTAATGGCGTTAATGTGTCGCCTTCCTTAACTTCCTTTAACCCCTCTCTCTCTCTCTCTCTCTCTCTCTCACACACACACACACACTTTCTCTTCCTCTCCACTAGCAAGTATCACAATTCCCACCTCCACACCCGGCCGTTTCAGCGTTTCTCTCTCTAGAAGAGGCTCCTGTGAGCAAGCAGCGTGAGCAGCGTGATGTCGTTGTAACGTTTAGTGCAAAAACTGGATGTCGTTCGTTGTTGTTGTTGTGCACCAGAGCGAGCGAGCGAGCTAGAGGAGAGAGAGAAAGATAGGCTGCAGTGCAGTGCAGGCACCATTCGATGTATGTAGACGCGTTGAAGATGTGTGTGTTTGTGATTTGGTACACCTGCACCTGCCAGGCCTCCTTTTTTGCTCCTCTCTCTCTCTCTCTTAGACTCTTTCGTTTAATTTGGGTCTCTGTCTGTGCTTGCTTCAAGTGTGTAGTGTACTATTGTTTGCTTTGCTATGCTGGCTGGCGGTGTTTGCTACTTTGCGCCGATGAGTTCGATGCGCTCCTTTTGCCCTGCAGTGCATGCCCTCGCCTCATGCATCTCGCCCATTTGTCATCTCTCTCTCCGTCACCTTTTTTCTTTACTTACGTGTCGCAACACTGCCCGTCGATTTTGGGGAAATTGGGTCCCGCCTGTCTTGTGAAAACCATAAAGAACGAAATAAAGAACAAATAATCATGGACTTGATTCTGTAATTAAATTCGTATTTGTTTTGCATGAAGAGCAAGCGTCGCTTAACCATGGTCCACGTGGATTAGTTTGGCTTAATTAGACCGGCTCGGCTTCAGTGTGTGTCGTATGTTCCCTTTGTTAGCTGGTAAACCTATCACTGACTGAAACAACAAAGTGGCGAAACATAAATTCTTCCAGTGATTTAATATACATAATAAATTATTATAAATAATAAAACATCCAAAAATTTGGTACATTATCATTCTTTAATGAGAATATAGAAAACTCATCATGCAATGTAGTCTCATAATTTGAAACATTTTCTTATTTGGTATTTGATGGTACTAGTCAAATAATAGAAGAAACATTGTTTTCAACAAACTCAATCCAACGAATGTTCATGATGCTAATGAATTTGTCCCACACTTTATATTTGGCTCATTTTTAATAATATTAATCATGTAAACGGATAAGATTTAGATCAAATATACCTTAATCCAAATCAAAATCCTTTTATAATCAGATTATCGGATTCGGATTGTTGGATTGCACCTCTCAATTCATATATGTTACTCATTGGATTCGACGGATCAGATTATTATTGGATTTATTTTGAGATGTACCTATAAAAAAAATTCAAAATTTAATTAGTGGCATTGTTCTTTTATTGTTTTTATCTACTTTTTATATCAATTTTTGATATTTTATCTTTACAATTAGTTTTTAAAGTGTATTCTTAGTGCTATAAAACTAAAATTATTCATTTACACATATAATTCATATATGAATCCATTTATAATCAAATTCACGGATTTGGATTGTAATCGAATTATCAGATTGAGAAGTCCAAGTCACCAAATTTAGATTGAATTCATATCAAAATCCAATCCATTGACAAGGGATCTCCAAATGACCATTGATGAATGTTTGGATTTGACTAATTACAAAGTGATTAAACCATTAACGATTAGGACATTCAAATGCATACTTATTAATATATATGTACCACTAACAAAACAAAAAACACTGAATATTAATTGGGTAGTAACATTAAAATGGCAAGTATTTATCTTCTTCTAATGTTGGGGACTTTATAGACTTTTGCAAACTTTACACCAAAATTTATATAATGCCATACTAAGGAAGAAGTATTTACATAGGAAAATATAACATAGTTTCAGGCTACACTTATAATTCAATGTTGTATAAATAGTGCTTCAACCCAAGGTTAGTGTTAAACTAAAGTCCTAATATCAATACGATTAATAAAAATAAATAAATTTATCTCTACACACTTTCATATTATTTTTGAAAATCAGAAAAGAAAAAGAAAGAAAGAAAGAAATGGAGGTAACGGAGACGGAGTAGCAGCAGATCAAAACTGTTTGAGGCCCCGGGAAAATTACACGAACGGACAGGAGCAATTAAGACGGTGAGAACGACACGTCCTATAAAGCATGCGGGGCATTTATGGAAAAGTCAGCTCCATCACCGTCCTGCCCCGACAACAGTAGCCACTTCAGAAGCCCACACGTGTGTTGAGCTGTTACATTTCGTCATGTTTCCGAGGCAAAGGTAATGAACCTTTTCTTTCGGCTTTTTCAAATGGGCTTTTTTATATGCATTTTAAAGCCCAAGTTATCGAATGAGCTTGGGCTGAAGCCCAAAGATAGATGGGGCCTGAAATCTCCCATTTGAAGTAAACCCTTAGGCGCCAAAATTCAGACCCACGCCCGAAAAAGTCCAATTATTTACGGATAAGGAAACGCTGCGCGGTCCTATAAAAGAGTAACTTCGTCTTCCCAACCTTCTTCTTTTAGCAGTGAGCTGAGCTTTAATTCAAATGGCCGTTGCGGTCGGCAACTGCTGCTTCTCTGCACTCACCTCCTCCGTTAAATTCCGTTCTTCTGTTTCCATCCAACCCTGCTTCGCCAGGTCGCTTTGGTCAAGCAATGGCCACGCTCTTAAACCTGTTAGTCAAAGCAAGAGAGAAAGAGCTTCCAATTCAAGAAAAGGCTCATCGTCGTCATCTGCTAAATCCCAACCAGAGGTGAAACCCTAAGCACTACTGTTTGTGTAAATTTCTTGATAATTGATTAAATAATATTAATATTGGTTTGGAAAATGCAGAAAGAAGCTGTTCCCAATAAGTTGAGCGGAAATGGTGATAGATGGAGTGTTACTGGTAGAGGGAAGAAGGGACAGTCTCAACCAACGGCTTATAGATCATTTGGAACGCAAAGAAAAGAGAAGAAAGATTTTGCAGTTGATCAAAAAGAGCAACAGGTTTGATAATTGTTGCACTGAATTCCTTTTCATGATTCAATTGCAGGATTAGTTTGTGTTATAAATTTACAGTCAAGTTTTGAAAAAACTGTTCACTGTTTGAAATTCTTTTTATTTAAATTTGAAAATTTGGTTTTATCTTCATGAGGTGATTGTACTTGATTCAGGTTGAACCGAGGAGCCTTCAGGATGCTGATTTTCTTAATGCTGTCGTTAAGGTATGAATACCTCTGTCAGTGTCAATGTTATTGTTCGGTCTGTGGGTTCTATATTGTAATATAAGCTCCCAATTGAAATATCTGTTGTCTTTTTTAAAACAATCTATTTGCCTTTCATTGTTATATTGTTGAGCTGTGGGAGTGTGGTGTTTGTCAATCCTATCACATAAATATCAAAATCTGCTGAATTCATTGTCCACTCGGTTTGTAGATAACAGTTATATGTTTAGGTTTACTGCACCCATACCGCGCCTGACTACTCCCTTCCCTGGCAAAAACAAAGACAATATACAAGTACAGGCAGGCAAGTTTTGAACTCTTATCCTCGTACTCATTTCACTAGCCCATGTGGGTGTGTGTTTTAAAGAACTTATAATCTGAATCTTTAATGCAGTGCTTTTATGATTGGTGACGGGAAACTCTTAACAAATGCCCACTGTGTTGAGCATT
Source organism: Prunus avium (assembly GCF_965620075.1). Lineage (NCBI taxonomy): Eukaryota > Viridiplantae > Streptophyta > Magnoliopsida > Rosales > Rosaceae > Prunus > Prunus avium. Next base: position 39,395,743 of record NC_142291.1, read on the forward strand.
ATACTCAGGTACTTTGTTGTCCGTATTAGTCAATAGTCAGTAGAAAGGTACAAAAGTGTCATTTACTTATCTAGTCAGTGAATAGGCTTAGCCTTCTAAGCGCATTTGTCATAAGTATATCAACTTTGGCTTTAGAACACATACACACTTGTTCTATATGTTGCCTTTTATGTGTTTTTCCTTGAGGGTTCATAAGCACAATCATATCTCTATCTATAATATGTATGGAAAACATGACCGGCGAAGAAAGTCTGCATTGAGGAAAGTGAAGGATACAATTACTTTTTTTGTATTATATACAAAATGATGTTTTAGGCAAGAGGTCCAGTCCGATTATTTATTTTTATTCTTTCTCTACGAATGCAGGTTAAAGTGAAGAGAAGAGGGGATGATACCAAATATGTGGCTAAGGTATTTCACCCTCAGAAAATTAACATAGCGAGGCTCAATATCTTGGAGATAAATACGATGTTGCAACTTATTATCAGTAGTGGGGATTATGATATTGCTTTACTATTAGTGACTTGATATGCAGGTTTTGGCCAGAGGTGTTGATTGTGATATAGCTTTACTTTCAGTAGAAAGTGAGGAATTTTGGAAAGGGGCAGAACCACTCCAATTGGGAAGCTTGCCACATCTTCAGGTTTAAAGTACTCCTATCTAGTTAGTTTAGAAACTAACATGAACAAACAAACTTTCTGAGGCTTGGGTTTAGATGTTTTAGTTGGTTGCAAGAATTTATTTTCTGGTATACAGAAGAGAATATTTGCCAAAAAAACCGCATATATATATTTATATTGAGATAGTTTCATTTGGAATACTAATTGTTGAGCATAGGGAGTGTGACTGCAAACATTGTGTCAAAAGAAACTAATTTCAAATTTCAAATTTTAGAGGGCATGGGCACCCGCTATATTCAAACCTATTATTAAATATATTAGTATTACGATATCAACTGACTGCCCATGTGATCTAAATCTAAGATTTTAAATATGACATGATATAATAAAACTCATCCCTTACCTTACCCCTCAAAACAATGTAGCTTTACTATTTCTGAAACTGCAGAAGTTGAGGTTGTTATACCTAAGTTTGGAATTTTCTACACTTCTTCTATAACATCACAATGGTTCATCCCCTTTAAGTGTTGTATCTGTGGTTTTTATATTGGACAGGAAGCAGTGACTGTTGTAGGATATCCCCTTGGAGGAGATACCATTTCAGTAACAAAGGGGGTTGTATCGCGTATAGAGGTTTGGCTTTCCTTACCTGAGTGGACTTGTATGATTTATTACTTGCTGATGGATATGGTTCTGATAATCGGTTGATGTCCTTAAAAGATAAATATGCCGTCCAAATTAAGATGTGTTACATAAATATAGGGCATCAAGTTTCTCACTATTAATATCCTCAGGTTACGTCATATGCTCATGGGTCATCTGATTTGTTGGGCATTCAGATTGATGCAGCAATAAATCCTGGTCAGTCTATGATTCAAATTTACAATTATAACACTCTGTTCTTCAGGAAGCACTTAGTTGCCTCAAGATTACAATCCTTCTTCTTTATATGACATATTTCATATTGCATATTTATCATAGCCACTGCTTATACTTTGCTAAATTGTAGGTAATAGTGGTGGACCCGCATTCAATGATCAAGGGGAGTGCATTGGTGTGGCATTTCAGGTAAATTTGTTCGCTTGCTGTCAAAATTTGTTTATCCATGTTTACTTGGTCTTGGATTTCTTGGCTGTATAGGCAATTCTGTGGCATGAAAACTTTTTCCTTATTATTTTAAGAGACACTTCTTTTAGGTCTACAGATCTGAAGAGGCCGAGAATATTGGATATGTCATTCCTACTACAGTTGTGTCTCATTTTCTGGATGACTATGAGAGGAACGGGAAGTATACAGGTGAGAATCTCTTCCCAACTTTCATCTGTGTGAAGGGAACTTAGTTGTATATGCATATTTTTCTTGCACTATCCACACACCTCTTGTCTTGGAGTTAGAAGGTATAGACCATGGCAATGTGCCAAGATTTATGTAACTAAAGCAATTGATTGTGGATACCATTTCAACTTGTCTGTGTAGTACCCGCTGCTTTCTTCAGCGGCAAAGTAGTATTAGTGCTATATTTTTTTCAGTTAATATCACCTCAATGCTTTTTGACTTCCAGGTTTCCCTTGCCTGGGTGTATTGTTGCAAAAGTTGGAGAATCCAGCATTACGGGCGTGTTTAAAAGTAGAGTCTATTGAGGTAATCTCTCTGTCTGGTTAAGTGTTTCCTGGATCAGCTGATGTATCTGTGTCAGAAAAAACATTGCAAAGCTTTCATCTTGTTAAAATTGTTTCTTGCATAAGAAATGTAAGAGTAGAAGATATGAAGTGGCAGTGAAGAGTGCAGGAATTTACTTATGTAGAAATTATAATATAATATCAGGCCACGTTTTTGTGTTATTATAATGTTAGCTTTGTATCTGTTAATCAGTTAATTTTGCTTAGGCTTGTACTCATCACATCTGGCTTGCGCAGGGTGTACTGGTACGAAGAGTTGAACCCACTTCTGATGCACATAATGTATTAAAGGAGGTATGCTGGCTGTTTGATTCTTGAGTGATTGCTGTACTCGAGTTGTATATATACTTGTTAAACAGTCATCAAAGGAAACCTTTAAATCAAATTTTTGGTGCTTCTCAAGCTATCAGCTTATGAGATGATCAGATGTTAGCAGTGTTACATGTTTAAATATCTTCAAGATATGATGAAAGAATAGTGAAAATGTGAAGTGGCAAACTATTAGAATTGGAAATAAAGTAATTGTATGGGAAAGGTTGCTAAGTTAGTTTTGGAGAGTGAAAAGGTAATCATGAATGGGGCATTTAGAGTCAACTTAGAATATATTATGGTCCATAATCAAATTTGTAGAATCTGTCCTCATGTTTCCCTTTATCTTGGGATTTAAAGCGTATTGAAATTTTGATTTTTTTTATTTGCTAATAACTTTGATAGTACTTGTGCTTTTCCAGGGGGACGTGATTGTAAGCTTTGATGATGTTCATGTAGGGTGTGAAGGAACAGTACCTTTCCGATCAAATGAGCGCATTGCATTCCGCTACCTCATTAGCCAAAAGTAAATCCCTGGTTCTAAGACAAAGAAATTAAGTTTTAAGTACTTCTTATTTGTTCCAGTAAGAATACTTGATCCATTGGTTAGCCCCTGCAATTATTCTTTGGCATTGCAATGCCTTCAGTGGGGCCTGACTGTACTTGCTTTTGTGCAAAAATGAAAGATTATACTAAAAAAGCCTGAAGGCGCAACCAAGTGTGCAAGTTTTAAGGAGTCACTACTTTGACCACTAATGCCGATTTTTAGTAGTCACTAGCTTCTAATGCACATTGTGTCTTAATTTGCATTCCTTTTTCTATTAAATTTTTTATTTTTTTGCCTTTTATTGTCTCTTCATTCATAGTCATGGTAGTCATATTAATTCCTTCCTGTAGAATTTTCAACCATGTTCTAATTTGTTCATTTATAGGTGCAATTTATAGACTAACAATGCTCCTATACAGATTTGCAGGTGACGTTGCAGATCTTGGTATTATTAGAGCTGGAGAATTCAAAAAAGTTAAAGCAGTTTTGAACCCACGAGTGCATTTGGTAAGATGTAAATTTTTGATTCTTTTTACAACGCCATAAAGTTATTGTTGTCAATCTTAATATTATTGTTTTCTTATAAACATCCTGATGCTGATTGTTTTGAGTTCTTTATGGCCCAATAAGGTCCCCTTTCATATCGATGGAGGTCAGCCTTCCTACTTAATCATTGCTGGTTTGGTGTTTACCCCACTCTCAGAACCACTGATAGAGTATGTGACGCTCATTTCTGGCACTGAATACATTATTTTAGTAATAAACTTCTTGTGCTAACTGCTCACTAACCATTTCTTATGTTCTTTTGGCAGTGAGGAGTGTGAAGACTCTATAGGAGTAAGTAGTGACCCACAGAGGAAACTCCTAAGCACAAAAGCCCTGTTTAACTAGTTTTTTCTTTTTCGATTGCTGACCAGATTGCACACTTATGGTTTGGAAACTGATTGGTTTTTGGTTTCTCTTCTGGTCAGTTGAAACTCTTGGCAAAGGCACGCTACTCTTTGGCTAGGTTCAAAGGGGAACAGATTGTGATCTTATCACAGGTTAGTTCCATACATATTCCTTTAGCAATATACATCAAATGTTGAGATTGTGTTGTGGTTATTAAAGCCAATATTTAACGTGTAGCTTCTTTCATTTTTGTCCTCTCTTGCCCTCCCTGTAATATATTATGCATGTTAAGTTGTACGAAAGGAGAATCATCCTTTTCATCACTCTTTGTTTCTGAAAATTTTAAACTGTTGCCGTTTTTTCTTATTTTTGGATTCATCTTCTATAGGTCTTAGCAAATGAAGTGAACATAGGGTATGAGGATATGAGCAATCAGCAGGCAAGTTATCTGTTTCTGTTTACATTTTTGGCATGTCTCTGCCAACCATATGGCTGCACTAACAAAAAATTGATTTCAGGTTTTGAAGTTAAATGGAACACAAATAAGGAACATTCATCATTTGGCGTACCTTGTAGATTGTAAGTGGTAGCACCACTTAAATATTTCCTGTTCAATTTATGCCATTCTGATTCTCATGGTTGTGCTGTGCTCTTAATCAGCATGCAAGGACAAGTACTTAGTCTTTGAATTTGAAGACAATTATATAACAGTTTTGGAAAGGGAAGCAGCTACAGCTGCTTCTTCCTGCATTCTCAAAGATTATGGGATACCGTCTGAAAGGTCTTCCGATCTGTTGGAACCCTACGTGGATTCACTTGGAGACAACCAAGCAGTCGATCAGGACATCGGCGACAGTCCGGTTTCAAATTTGGAAATTGGCTTTGATGGAATTATTTGGGCATAAATTATAATTTGCTTATATCCCGGAGGAATACAAAGTCATCAGTAGAAAGATGATGGTTATTGCAGGCCAACAATTATTTAAAGATTGGCTCCCCTCTCACGCCATGACAAGGTGTTCCTCTTTTATTATTTACTTTGAGTTTTTTCAGTTTGGTTTTATTAGTTAGTGTAACAATTTTCCTCATCTGTTAGAATCTAATAATTTGTATCCATAAGTTTGCTTCAGTCAGCTGGCAATCAATTCTTGTAATTTATTTACTGTAACAAAATAGTAAAAAGCCATTTGTTATTAATTATTCGTCTACATTGCAGCAAGCTTTTTCACTATCACAACCAAAAACGATATAAATAAATAAAAACATAGGGAGGTAAACTTGACTGATGACCTTCAGTTTGGTTACTATAGAAATGACTTGATATCATTTGCTATGTTTTGGGCATCCGCACTAGACCCATATATTCCTCTTCTTGATAATCCCACACAATATAAACCGTTCTTTCCCTTCCAATGGTTAGGGAAACTTTGTCTTGGAAGTCCATCATCTTGTAAAAGATGATCATCCCCCTGTAACAAAAAAATTAAAATTTCACATAAAAAAATAGTGTTTTTCTTTTAATTAATTTGATTAATTTGTTATTTAATCATCACCTTGAGCCACAAATTTGTTGATCTCTTGAACCCGGTGCAGAAAACGATTGCATCAAATTGGTACGACTTGCCGTTTTTCAATTCAACATCGCTGCCTCTTATGCTGCTGATTTCTGCTGGTAAGACTTGAATCTCACTGGACTTGATCTTCTTATAGGTTCCAACATCAATGGCTGGATACTTGCCGTACTTGACCTTCATATAAAAGGGACCCTCTGTTGGCCTCTCTATCCCATACTTGGTTAAGTCTCCATAGACCAGCTTGCTAAGCAAAACCATCAAAGAGTCCACCATGTTTAGCGAAAAATGTTTCAACAAAACCAGGGCCAAGTAGACCATCCCCCTTGACAAAACATGGACCTGCATTCATATCACATAACTATCATATTAAACATGAAATAAATTTTTGATACTAGTTAAACTACTCTAAATTAAACTAATCTATGGGCCGGCAAATTGAACTAATGCACGTTTACAAAAATCCAAGAAATTTAAGTTACAAGTTAATGAAGTCGTACAGGGCTTCGAACGATGATGGAAGCCTTTGCACCATGGTTTGCTAGGTCTAGAGCAATTTCCATCCCGGAATTCCCAGACCCAACAACCAAAACGTTCTTGTTTTTGAACCCCTTCCCAGATTTGAACTGAGTTGAGTGAAGAACATCCCCAGCAAAAGTGTTCAAACCTTGAACCTCTGGTGTATATGGGTTGGTTGTTTCCCCTGTAGCCACCACCAAAAACCTCCCAAAATACTCCTCCATCTCACCAGAGCCACCAGTATTACTATTAGTCAACGCCTTCACAACCCATCTCTCAGAAGCTTCATCATAGTTTGCAGACTCAACATTTCTGTGGTACAGGATGGGACTAATCTTGAAACGGGACACATAGTCGTCCAAGTATTGGATAAACTGATTCTTGGGCACGTAGGTGGGACAAGAAGGTGGAAATGGCATGTGGGGAAGCTCACAGAACTGCTTTTGAAGGTGGAGGTGGAGACGGTCATATGAATACTTTTTCCACAGGGAAGCAAAACAGTCCTCTCTTTCCAAGACTAAGTATGGGATTGCAAGCCGGCTTAGACATCCGGCCATGGCGAGGCCGGACGGGCCAGCCCCGACTATAATCACTGCCTTCTCTTGCTCCATTTCAATGGCCTCTCTCTCTCTCTCTCTCTCTCTCTCTCTCTCTCTCTCTTTCTAGCTCTCTTATGTTGTCGCAGAGAATAAGGAAGAGTTTAATATATTAATTTCAAGTAGGAGGGTTCCATACTCCATTCTGAAAAATCACGAATAAATGACCAAGTCTATGATTTAGTCAGTCAATATGTTTTTTTGTTTTTGTTTTTGGGTGCTTAATTATAACGCGAAAACGTATGAATTGTGAAAATGCCATGTGGTTGATAGTAGGGGGACAGCTGACTTTTTTTCTTTAAACAAACAAGGAAAAAAAAAGGTTATCTATACGATTGAATTGTATCTCAATTTACACTTTAGAAATTGTTTGGTAGAAAAATGTTGGTAATTGTAAGATGTGTGGTGTAGCACGAGACAACAGAGTGAAGTAACATTAGTGGTTGAGGCACATTGGGATCAGTGCAGTCCCCGGCCCCTACTTAGTTATGAAAAATTAATCTAGTATGATGTATAACCTATATTAATTAATACGGACCCTACCCAGCCAAACTTACCTTTCCTCCGAGCCTACGCATCCTTTTGCAAACCCATTCTCACTCCATTTTTCTCCACTTACACTCCATTTTGCTTTTGAATACTTTTTAAGGAGATTCACTATTATACCCAATATAGGAGCTCAAATTATAAAAATACCCTATATGAAATGGACTTTATAAACACACCCAAAACTCATTTACAACATAACAAAAAGGCTTTTAACTCCTTTTAAATTACAAAATTGCCATTGATTTCTTAAAACAAACCCAACCCCAAAACATATAAAAAAGCCCAAAACACTCAATAGGGCATCAAAGTAATTTAATAATCAAAATTAAATTCAATAGGGCCAATTGTCATTTTTTAGGTATTTTTTGGGTTTGTTTATAGAAATTAAATGGTGTAGGGTTTATTTATAGTTTTAGTGCTAAAAATGGGTATTTGACTAAATATCTCTACTTGGTAATCAATTTTGTTCTTTTTTATTATTTCTCTTTCCTATTCTACCTTTACTCTACAATTCTCTTTGATAAAAAGACATATACAACAACTTACTAATATTTTGAAAAAATACAAATCTGATACTATTAATGATAGTTTGGTTAGCAGCATTCTTTAAATCTTCTACCTGTAAACATATTAGCCTAAAACATTCGCAGCAATGGTCCCTCAACTATCCCCGTATTCACAGTACCTTTCCGATCAAATGAGCGCATTGCATTCTGCTACCTCATTAGCCAAAAGTAAATCCCTGGTTCTAAGACAAAGAAATTAAGTTTTAAGTACTTCTTATTTGTTCCGGTAAGAATACTTGATCCATTGGTTAGCCCCTGCAATTATTCTTTGGCATTGCAATGCCTTCAGTGGGGCCTGGCTGGGCTTGCTTTTGTGGAAAAATGAAAGATTATACTAAAAAAGCCTCAAGGCGCAACCAAGTGTGCAAGTTTTAAGGAGTCACTACTTTGACCACTAATGCCGATTTTTAGGAGTCACTAGCTTCTAATGGACATTATGTCTTAATTTGCATTCCTTTTTCTATTAAAATTTTGATTTTTTTGCCTTTAATCGTCTCTTCATTCATAGTCATGGTAGTCATATTAATTCCTTCCCGTAGAATTTTCATCCATGTTCTAATTTGTTCATTTATAGGTGCAATTTATAGACTAACAATGCCCCTATACAGATTGGCAGGTGACGTTGCAGATCTTGGTATTATTAGAGCTGGAGAATTCAAAAAAGTTAAAGCAGTTTTGAACCCACGAGTGCATTTGGTAAGATGTAAATTTTTGGTTCTTTTTACAACGCCATAAAGTTATTGTTGTCAATCATAGTATTATTGTTTTCTTATAAACATCCTGATGCTGATTGTTTTGAGTTCTTTATGGCCCAATAAGGTCCCCTTTCATATCGATGGAGGTCAGCCTTCCTACTTAATCATTGCTGGTTTGGTGTTTACCCCAATCTCAGAACCACTGATAGAGTATGTGACGCTCATTTCTGGCACTGAATACATTATTTTAGTAATAAACTTCTTGTGCTAACTGCACACTAACCATTTCTTATGTTCTTTTGGCAGTGAGGAGTGTGAAGACTCTATAGGAGCAAGTAGTTACCCACAGAGGAAACTCCTAAGCACAAAAGCCCTGTTTAACTAGTTTTTTCTTTTTCGTTTGCTGACCAGATTGCACACTTATGGTTTGGAAACTGATTGGTTTTTGGTTTCTCTTCTGGTCAGTTGAAACTCTTGGCAAAGGCACGCTACTCTTTGGCTAGGTTCAAAGGGGAACAGATTGTGATCTTATCACAGGTTAGTTCCATACAATACATATTCCTTTAGCAATATACATCAAATTTTGAGATTGTGTTGTGGTTATTAAAGCCAATATTTAACGTGTAGCTTCTTTCATTTTTGTCCTCTTCTGCCTTCCCTGTAATATATTATATGCATGTTAAGTTCTACGAAAGGAGAATCATCCTTTGCATCACTCTTTGTTTCTGAAAATTTTAAACTGTTGTCGTTTTTTTGTATTTTTGGATTCATCTTTTATAGGTCTTAGCAAATGAAGTGAACATAGGGTATGAGGATATGAGCAATCAGCAGGCAAGTTTTCTGTTTCTGTTTACAACTTTGACATGTCTTTTCCAACCGTATGGCTGCGCTAACAAAAAATTGATTTCAGGTTTTGAAGTTAAATGGAACACAAATAAGGAACAATCATCATTTGGCGTACCTTGTAGATTGTAAGTGGTAGCAACCCTTAAATATTTCCTGTTCAATTTATGCCATTCCGATTCTCATGGTTGTGCTGTGCTCTTAATCAGCATGCAAGGACAAGTACTTAGTCTTTGAATTTGAAGACAATTATATAACAGTTGGAAAGGGAAGCAGCTACAGCTGCTTCTTCCTGCATTCTCAAAGATTATGGGATTCCGTCTGAAAGGTCTTCCGATCTGTTGGAACCCTACGTGGATTCACTTGGGGACAACCAAGCAGTCGATCAGTACATCGGCGACAGTCCGGTTTCAAATTTGGAAATTGGCTTTGATGGAATTATTTGGGCATAAATTATAATTTGCTTATATCCCGGAGGAATACAAAGTCATCGGTAGAAAGATGATGGTTATTGCAGGCCAATAATTATTTAAAGACTGGCTCCCCTCTCACGCCATGACAAGGTGTTCCTCTTTTATTATTTACTTTGAGTTTTTTCAGTTTGGTTTTATTAGTTAGTGTAACAATTTTCCTAATCTGTTAGAATCTAATAATTTGTATCCATAAGTTTGCTTCAGTCAGCTGGCAATCAATTCTTGTAATTTATTTACTGTAACAAAATAGTAAAAAGCCATTTGTTTTTTATTATTTGTCTACATTGCAGCAAGCTTTTTCACTTTCACAACCAAAAACGATAAAATAAAAAAACATAGGGGAGGTAAACTCGACTGTTGACCTTCTTCAGTTTGGTTACTATAGAAATGACTTGATATCATTTGCTATGTTTTGGGCATCCACACCAGACCCATATATTCCTCTTCTTGATAATCCCACACAATATAAACCGTTCTTTCCCTTCCAATGGTTAGGGAAACTTTGTCTTGCAAGTCCATCATCGTTTAAAAGATAATCATCCCCCTGTAACCACAAATAAATAAATAAATATTCACATAAAAAATAGTGTTTTTCTTTTAATTAATTTGATTAATTTGTTATTTAATCATCACCTTGAGCCACAAGTTCGTTGATCTCTTGAACCCGGTGCAGAAAACAATTGCATCAAATTGGTACGACTTGCCGTTTTTCAATTCAACATCGCTGCCTCTTATGCTGCTGATTTCTGCTGGCAAGACCTGAATCTCACCGGACTTGATCTTCTTACATGTTCCAACATCAATGGTTGGATACTTGCCGTACTTGACCTTCATATAAAAGGGACCCTCTGTTGGCCTCTCTATCCCATACTTGGTTAAGTCTCCATAAACCAGCTTGCTAAGCAAAACCACCAAAGAGTCCACCATGTTTAGCGAAAAATATTTGAACAAAACCGGGCCCAAGTAAACCATCCCCCTTGACAAAACATGGATCTGCATTCATATCACATAACTATCATATTAAACATGAAAGGAATTTTTTATACGAATTATAGTCTAAACTACTCTAAATTAAACTAATCTAAGTGGTGAAGTCGTACCGGGCTTCGAACGATGATGGAAGCCTTCGCACCATGGTTTGCTAGGTCTAGAGCAATTTCCATCCCGGAATTCCCAGACCCAACAACCAAAACGTTCTTGTTTTTGAACCCCTTCCCAGATTTGAACTGAGTTGAGTGAAGAACATCCCCAGCAAAAGTGTTCAAACCTTGAACCTCTGGTGTATATGGGTTGGTTGTTTCCCCTGTAGCAACCACCAAAAACCTCCCAAAATACTCCTCCATCTCACCAGAGCCACCAGTATTACTATTAGTCACCGCCTTCACAACCCATCTCTCAGAAGCTTCATCATAGTTTGCAGACTCAACATTTCTGTGGTACAGGATGGGACTAATCTTGAAACGGGACACATAGTCGTCCAAGTATTGGATAAACTGATTCTTGGGCACGTAGGTGGGACAAGAAGGTGGAAATGGCATGTGGGGAAGCTCACAGAACTGCTTTTGAAGGTGGAGGTGGAGACGGTCATATGAATACTTTTTCCACAGGGAAGCAAAACAGTCCTCTCTTTCCAAGACTACGTATGGGATTGCAAGCTGGCTTAGACATCCGGCCATGGCGAGGCCGGACGGGCCAGCCCCGACTATAATCACTGCCTTCTCTTGCTCCATTTCAATGGCCCCTCTCTCTCTCTAGCTCTCTTATGTTCTTGCAAAGAATAAGGCAGGGTTTAATATATTAATTTCAAGTAGGAGGGTTCCATACTCCATTTTGAAAAATCACCAATAAGTAACCAAGTTTATGATTTAGTCAGTTAATATGTTTTTTTGTTTTTTGGTGGTGGTTAGTTTTAATTTTTTTGTGGTGCTTATTATTATTATTTTTTTGTGGTGCTTATTATTATTATTTTTTTGTGGTGCTTAATTATAACGCGAAAAGGTGTGAATTAAGAAACCATTTGTTAATGCCATTTGATTGACATTGTGAAAATGCCATGTGATTGATAGTAGGTAGGGGGACAGCAGACTTTTTCTTTAAACAAACGACGAAAAAAAAAGATTATCTATATACGATTGAATTGTATCTCCATTTACACTTTAGAAATTGTGTAGAAAAATGTTTGTAATTGTAAGATGTGTGGTGTAGCACGAGACAACAGAGTGAAGTAACATCAGTGGCGGAGGCACATTGGGATCAGTGTAGTCCCAGACCCAGATCTCCTCAGTTATTAAATAATACGGACCCTATCCAGCCAAACTTACCTTTCCTCCAAGCCTACGCTTCCTTTTGCAAACTCATTCTCGCTCTATTTTTCTCCACTTACACTCCATTTTGCTTTTGAATGCTTTTTAATCAATTTTGTTCTTTTTAGTTATTTCTTTTTCATATTCTACCTTTACTCTGCAATTCCCTTTAATAAAAAGACATGTACAATAACTTACTAATATTTTGAAAGATTACAAATCTGAGACTATTATGCATACATTGCTCTCTGCATATCTAAGCTCTTAATGATACTTTGGTTAGCAGCATTCTTTAGATCTTCTACCTATAAACATGTTAGCCTAAAAAATTTATTATCTATTAACTACAACAAAGATAAACAGTACTCACATACTTGGTTTTTAAAAAAAACAACAAAGAAATTTAGCTTACAAATACTTATATTTCTATCCATTTCTAAATTTTTTTTTTATTTTTTGTTAACTTTTCTTCATTTCAGTTATGAATTCCTTAATGTAAGGTAAAGGTAGAATAAGAAAGAGAAATAACATAAAAGAACAATATTGATTATAAAGTACTAAAAAGCAAAAGTGAGTGTAAGTTGAGAAAATAGGAGTGGGAAAATCAGCTTCCTTAATAAAACTAGAGTGCTGCTAAACGAATCTTAAAATTAACTGAGTACACCATACAATTAAAGTATTTATTGAATTTACTAATTTACCCTATTACAAAATGACCAAAATGAGATTTAATTTTTTTTTTGGGTGGGGGACTGCTTTAGAAGATTAACATCACGTCTTCATTTCATGTGATTTTGTTTCGGCTTTTTGGGAGACTAGTCCATGGTGGAGGCTTTTACAAAATAGTGTTGACCTGAATTTTAAATGTTGGCTTGTGCAACTGTTTGGTGTCTCATTTAAAGAGTTTGTAGAACAAGTTTTGATGGTGTTGTGGGCCATCTAGAATGAGATAGGAATTCTGTTTTATGGACAGGCATACGACATGGGATGTTGGAAGTGGTTAATTATGCTATGCAGGTCTTGCAACAATTCCAGGAGAACAACTTTCCTAAGGGTGTTGTAATGGGGTAGAGCCCCCGTGGGTTTTTTAAAACTCAATTTTGATGGGGCTTTTCGCGAACAAACTGGGTTTGTTGCTTTCAAGAGGGTTTTACTGCTTCTTGGTTTATGATTTTAGTCTTATTAGTCAGATATGCCAACCTAAATTTGAAAAGAGGGCACAAATTCATGTAAAAAGAGAAATTTGGTTTATGATTGGCATTTAGGATGTTGTGTGATAGAGTGTATTAGAGTGCACCATGGGTATTTTTGGTAGTTAAATAGGGTGTACTTAGTTAATTTTACATTTTAATTAAAATATTAGGGTGTATTTAGATCATAGAGTGTACTCAGTTAATTTTAGGGTTCGTTTAGCAGCACTCTAAAACTATTATTATTATATTACTGTTTTATACAAATTACAAGGTTAAACCAAAGAGATTTTAATCCCTTTTTCTATTTTATTGGCACATATAAGGAGCAGACTTTTCAGTGTTAGTGAGTTTTCTCTCAAACTCAATATTATGTTATCAATTTTTAATTAGTTAATTCATTTATTATTATTTTTTTAATATTTCTCTTATTTTTTGTTATTGTTTTCTCTCTACCTATGGTGTTTTTTAGTTTGTGAAATTTTTATTTTTTCTTTCTATTGATTGTAATGTGTTTAACAACTTGAGAATTACATTTGGGACGTAAGCTCTAACAATGAATTTACATAATTGAAGTGGATTACTGATCTTGCACAAAAGATGGTTGTGACAAAAAAAGATTAGATACACCATTTAGTACACTTGCTTATGACACTAGCACTAATCCTATATGTTGCCTATGAATATTATGAAAAATTGGTTTTTTGCATATATTGAGAAAGACATTTTTAACAGCATAGATGACTTGGTTGGTACGCAATGATTTCAAAACATGAAAACTATGTCGAGGACAATTTATGATTGTAATGAATAAACACAATAATTTTTGATGTTTTGTTATGTCTTGAGTTCAAATTTTTTATTGTTTATATTTTGTTAAAAAAATGTTGGCTTCCCATCAAATCAACCGTCATTATTATTCGTATCTCTTTATTATTTCAGTTGGTTCCTTCTTTCCAAACAAGTCTGAAGCATGAGTCAGTTTCAATGACTCGGCTGGTGGGCTCAACCTCACCCCCTGTGATACCTTGGCATTCTACAAATCTTCATGTCTACTCACAGGGTTCTGTTCTCCCCCCTTTTCTTCTTTTCTTGGAGAAAAACTTAATTATTAGTTACAATATAGATAAAACTGTTTTGTTATTTTCGGCTAACAAAGGAGTGTTATCACGTGTGTCAGAGCATTATTAATTGCGAATAGTAAAATAATGTTATTCTTGTTTCATGAAAATCTTTTTCCTTTTTCTTTGGTAGTTAAAAAAGTGTACCCTGAGATAGCAAAATAGAAAGGCAAAGAATTTTACTGCATTGTTTTTGAGTATCTTCAAAGTCTAGATTAATATGAGACACGAACTAATGATGAGAAGCGACAAGCGAAGTTTTTGTCCTCCATTTTGGTTTACGGCATGCATGGCATGCTGCTGCGTCTGCAAGATTGTCGTTCCAAGTGGATATTCCAAGTAAAAAAGCAAACTAAACGTGAAATAATGTGTGCAACCATTTACAATTACGTTAGATAAATTAATTGTTGTCGAAGAGAAGAATGATAAAATTGTGGGAGACTTTTATTTCACTAAAAAAGTAATAAAATTATAGTTAATTACCAAATTACATATACATGATAAGCAATCACTAAATTAAATTAAGTGTTCAAATTGTATGATGTGGTGACACCGGCACGTAGAAAGAAATTAGTCTAATGATATATTGCATGTGGAAGTGGAAGTGGTGAGCAAAAGAAACGTAGAGATTACTTGATCACCATAACATGCAAAAATGGTTGAATATATATTTACTCTGCACATGTTAAATCTCTGATTAATTTGTCATTCGGAATCTGATCCTCTGATGGGGATCATTCACCAGATATTTTAAGAACCAAATAAAGTGAAGAATTGACTGCCAATCCGAATGATAGTGATGTTTGGTGAAAGGGCATGGCTTTATGCGGTGAATCTGTCATCTTTTTTTCTCTGGTTTTTCTTTATTTGGCTTCCTTGAGGCCAACAGGAAAGCTCAGGTTTTATATGGAAAATGGATCCAAATGCATGATTGGTATGGCTTTTATACTGAATTGACACCAAAAAGGGCCTTTCATTTCTTACCAAAAGTTTTTGAGTTTGGGACTTTGCTTAAAGAATTTGTCAAACCCATTGATATACAACTACGGGCTGGGCCAATATAAACCAATGTGGGCTTCAGATGCTGGTCCAAAACCTAAAAAATAAAAATAATAAAAACAATCTGTTGAGAGTGGGATTTGAACCCACGCCCTTTCGGACCAGAACCTTAATCTGGCGCCTTAGACCAACTCGGCCATCTCAACGGTTGATAAATGGTTTCTAAGTCTTTATATATATATATATATTATTGTATTGTGGTCGCTTTTTGAGATCCTGACGGCTGATTGTATAAAGGGGAAGAGATATTATTCGATGTACAAAGGCAAACCTGCAGATTAAAAAAAGAGAAACCACATGCTCTATTAAGCTGTCTGTTCCAATATCTATCCAAAATACCACAGCCCATCATTCTACAATCTACAATGCTCTCTCTCTCTCTCTCCAAACCAAACCAATTATTATCTAAATCTACCGGCTACCGGGATAAAGTATGGTTCTTTGGTTGCTCTAACGGTCAGAAAAGCAAAGACCATGATCAGAATATTATTATACACAAACCCAAATTTTTTGAACCAACAAAAAAGAAAGGAAATCATCATTGTTTGATCATTAGCTGACCTCTTTCCAAATTTCTATTAAGGAAATGACTTGGGAGCTTATATTCATCCAACTTTTACTTTAAATGAAAAAAGCATCAAGTTTTGAAATTTTTTGCTGCATTGACAAAACAGTTCCTATGTTGACATTAGAATTTAGAAGAGTGAGTGTGACAGTGTCCAAATAAACAACATTTACCCAAACCCAAATTTTAATTTTTTTATTTTTCACCCTGTAGACTGTTCTGCGCTCTGTAGATGCAAGTAGCAAAGAGTATAAACCAACCCATCTGCATCTGTAGCCATCACAAGTTACCAACATAGCATGCCACTAACAGAAACTGTCATTCAATTAATGCTGCAATGTCTACATACCAAGATTTAAAGCCTAATAGCAGATTCACGGACCAACTGCAGGCTGCGGCAAATGAAAGTTAAAAGAAGAAGAAAAAAATGCTTAAAGGGAAAAGAGACAGACACCTCATCCTCATGCTGTACAGAGGAAAATCCCAAATGAAACCTTGTCACTTAGCAGCACATGCAGAGCTGTATTACCATTGCAGCTTCCAATTGTATTTGGCACTTTGTGTTTCTGTCCCCACCACCACTTTCTCTCATAAGACCCTTTTAATCCCCTACTTATTCTCTCCAGCTCTTTACTCTTCCACCCCCTTCTCTCTCTCTCTCTCCCCAAAAGACACATTTATTGAACTTCCTTTACTATTGTCAAGTGTAGAATTTGATTGATTGTATCATCATTTAATGGCTTCCTTTTGCTCATTCCTGGCAATGTTCATGATCTTCATGGCTTCCCATTCTTCCCTTGCCTTGGAATCTCAACCAGAACCTCAGTTTTCAAGTATATCTGCTGCACCAGCATTGCTTCCAGGTGCTCCTCTCTCTTCTTCTCCAACCTTATCTCCAGATATTTCTCCTTTATTTCCTTCTCCTGGTGGTGTGCCACTTTCTCCAGCCGAGTCATCTCTGCCCACCATCCCATCAAGCCGGAGCCCTCCAAATCCAGAGGACACAGTTGCTCCTGGACCAGGATTGGCTTTTGCACCATCAGGGTCTCTGCCAGTTTCCCATTCATCTCCTGTAACTTCATCTCTGCCTCTGAATGTGATTTTGTTTCTTGGCTTGCTCGTTTGCTCGTTTGTGTAATGCCTTTTTCTGGTGCGATGTGTGGTGTGTGATGTGAGAGATTTTGTGGTAATTGGAGAGAAAAAAGAAAACAATGTTGGTGGAAAGCTTCAATTATTGTTAATTACCAGTGGTTTCCACTTTATGCTTGTAAACTATTGTGGTTAGAATATATAGAATGCTTTAGTGTGTGATGTTAGGTAAATGCAGTTCGTGGCATTGTTATGGATTGTGATAGGATATTGTATCCAATATTTTTTTAGAAAAATAAAAGTTGTAAGCCTTTCAGTCTAGTACTTTACTCTTTCCATTCTTTAACCTTCCTCTGTCTCAATACATAACTATTGTTTCAGTTTTGATCTTTCTTTCACCTCTCTTGTTACGAATCTTATGAATTGAAGAACAAAAACCTTCATTCTACTAGATTCTATTCATAAATCAGAATCTGAACTATAAGAACCATTGATTTTGATTGATCATTGTGTCTGCTGCAAAGATGCATAACTTTATACATTCACCAAAGAATCTTGTACAAAATCAAAAATTATATTAGAGTAAAGACAATAATTGAGTTACAGGCAATGCAAACAACACAGAATGAATATCAAAATGTTAGAGCTATTTCAAAGATAAAACTTCAAATTCCTAACTTAAATTAAAGGGGAAAGGCCCCTATAATCGATATAGACATCTAAGTAAACTGTGTACTACAAATTATACATATTACAAACATGTAAACATACATCTAGAGTGCAACAATTGTAGGATGAAACTTCGGAGACCTATTAAACAGCTTCCTTAAAAATGTCCCTGTGAATTTGTTGCACTCAGAGGGGCTCGAATTTTTAGGTGATTCTCTGGCAAGGCACTTCTTTCTCAGCTCCACATTCTCCTCTTTGAGCATATCCACAGCTAAACTTAACTGTCTTATTACCTCTCTCTTCTCTTCATCTTTCTGCTTTATTTGATCCTTTTGGATTCTGTTCTCTTCCTCAAGCTTCTCTATTACTTCCCTTAACTTCCTCACCTCATCATCAGTAACCCCACCCGAAGCCTTCTCTTTCATTTCTTCATCAACTTGGGTTTCATCATCCGGTTCCGGATCATCAACTTCAGACTCGGAGTACTCCTCAGGTTCACAAGTTTCGGAGTGGCTATCAAAGTTCAGATCCACCACGCTCATTGACTTCTCAGACTGGCATTTGGAGGAAGAGAATGGAGACCCTAATGTTGTCAGGAGACGAGTTCCTGGATCAGACTTAAGTTGATCATATCGCTCAGCCAATGACCGGTGAGCTCGATAAAATTCTTCAACCATGCTGATTAGCTGCGGCCGCTTCTTGTAATACATCTCTGCACGTTGAGCAAAGGAATCTGCATCTTCCTGAATCAGCTTTAGTATGTCCTCTGTCTTATGCTCTAGGTCTGCCATTGAAGGAAAGAGACATTCCCCAATCATTTAGTGACGTGAAAACATGAACAAATTGGTAAATGATACAACTTTACTTAGGGAGAAACTATTGCAACCTGGGAAGCATCCATGAAAATTCTAATCTAAGAACACGTTACTGCTTGCAATTCCCAAGAGTTGTTGACCAAAAATAAAACAGCAAGTAGAGAGGAGAACAAAAATGATGGGAGATTCATATTTTTATTAGAGAGTCCCATGGCCCCTCTTAACTTTCTTTGTTCTTGTACAATATGTATTATGTTCCTAAGAAAGGTTGTTTTGAAAATAACTAGATTCCAGTGGGTCCAAAACATGATGGGGCCATAAACATAAACAGTAGATATAAAGTCTATGGAAAAATCATTCATAGAAAGGTAAATATAAAAAGACTTTAACAATGTCTTTGGAGGGTGGACCTTAGTAGCCTAATCTGCAGTGAGGTGAGGACCACCACCACAACACCTTGCATAACACAATCATCAAAACACTGACTTTATATATCACGTCTAAGAGCCAGAGCCATATGATGAAAAGATACAGTACACCTCCGGATGGGTGATCCAGGGTTAATTTCACCAGCCCTATCCCCTCCAGTTTCTAGTCTACCATTCCATCATGGGTAGGGAAGGGGACCATGATGATCAACTATCATAGTAAATGCTAGCGAGGTAATTAGTCAAACACCCAAGAATTAGCTATTATAATTCTTTAGAAATTATACAAAACTTCATCAGAAAGTGTTCCAATAGTTGATTCTTGTGCTAATCAGAATGTTGTTAATGGGAGAGTTATCTTACACAACCTTGTTTAAACCACTGATCGCTAAGTTGCACAACAATAAAAGTTACCAAAGGCGATATTATAAACAACGGCGGAACTTTTCCCTGGCGCTCAAGGTGTTTGATCCAAGAAACAAAAAGTTAAAAACATACTATTAAGCTTAAAAAAAATGCACTTCCCACATAAGCAAAGCCACCTTTTGGATTCATATCCATGAATATTTTATAAATTTTAATCTTTTTTTATTGGGAGAGGTGGTGGGCTAGCCATTTTGTCTTTAAACTCGGTAAAAAATAAGCTAGTTCATGAATCTTAGCATCAAATTTCTTCTACAGAAATGAAGGTGAGTAATCCCACATGTCTTTTTGTTAAACAATGCCAATAGGGTAATCAATTTGCAATCTCACCACCCATTCTTCCCAGCTATGTTCACTCAAATCGCATAAAAGTTTTATACTTTATACAGGTCCCCACCACAACAATTAAAAAAGACTTCAACTTTCAAATTTCAGAAGTTTAGAAAGAGGATTTCAACGGTCAAGAATCAGAAACCTTTAGCACAGTAGCAGCTAAAAACCCAAAAAAAAAAATCTCGATCTAGAAAAAACAAAAAGGAAAAGTGAAGATGGTACCAGCGAGGGTGGTTTGAAGCCATGGAGAGCGTCTGGAGTTGCTGTGACTGTCATACAACCACCAGTGTGTCGTCTGCTGCCTCGTCATTTCTTCTCCTTGCTTACCTTCAAGCTCGAAACTTTGCACAATAAATTTTTACAACTCTCATTCAACATGCCCAGCAACCCAAAAAATAAAAATTTAATTCGCAAATTAAAAAAATAAAAACCCATGAACTCCTACCACCATGAAAATTCAAACTCAAAACAAGAAGAGAAAAAAAAACAAAGACAGAGATGAAAGAGTACCTGGTTTCTGATATTCCGCAGAGAGCCTCTCTCTCTCTCTCTCTCTCTCTCTCTCGATGTTGGCACTGTGGAGCTTTCGCAGAGAGTGGGAGAGTTTCTGTGGAAGAGTACGAATTTAAATAAACTCCCTCGACCTTCAAAATTGTTTTGTCAACATATGCTACTTGGATTTTCACTTCAAGCAATCAGGGTCCGACACGTACTAGGTAGGCCTTCGGACTTTTGTCTCATTCCAAAATTACAAACTTACCATAGCAAAATTCAAGGCGGATTCAAAACTTCGGATTTCTTGCAATTTTACGAAATTACTCAACTTTTATCTTATGTTTCCGTAAAATACGAGGGTATTTTAGGAAAGTGAGATTTTTGTGAACATTGACCGCGTTGATCCTAGCTGGATCAAGGGCGGGGGAGCGTAGTGGGGGCCACAACAGAAGCAGAAATATGAATATAGAGGGAGGGAGCATAAATTGACCCCAAAAAAAAAAGGGATGGACATAAATGTGTAACGGTCATGAATATAAGATCCATAGTTTGTGTGAGCAAAAATGGTGACTTCATATGGCTTTTAGAAAGAAAGAAGAAAAAAAGGAAAGTGTTTGTGGGTTTGAATGGAAGGCACACAAACCATGATGAACATTTTGATTGTTTTAGACACATAAGCATATATATTGTATACTTTTTATATAAATTAAGCTTGTATTTAGTGAGTTGGCTGGAGTAGTGAGCCCGCTTCTTTGCACTCAAATTTATATATTCTTCCCTGTAATTTAAATTATTGCTTGTGATTTAGACGTAATTTATATATCTAACGAAGTGTGTGTTGGATGGTTGTAATAGTGAGTATTAACTCGTATTGTAGACACATGCTTGATGAAGCACATAATTATTCATAGTCAACTTGCATTCATATGAGCATATCTCTCTTAGGATTGAACACAACCAAGTACTTAATTCCTGCATTTTAGATAATATGCTATAATTATATCATCGTAAATGTTCATGCCCACCGATCACATTCTAACTTGAGGAATGTTGAGAAATATAGAGTTCTCTCATCACCTAAAAAATTATGGAAAGTGTTATTCAGATAATGTACCAAAATAAGGTCGTTTTTTTATTTTAATTATAAATATAAAAAAATCACATGTTTTCCCATCGTCAACCATGTTTTTTTTTTTGTGCCAGAAACTCCATATGTTAATTCACATGAACACTTTATGCATTTCTGAGAAAGTAAATGATTTTATTTATTGTAGCTAAGAAAGAGTACATGTATGAGTAAAATAAGAAATAAAAAATCTAATAATTATTATTATTATTAGATGACACTTGATTTCTAGGAGTTTTGAATCCAAATTGGTGCATACCACCAAGAGAAGAATCCTGCATCAGCGACCATACCAAACCCATTGCTCTTGTTGTACATAAGACACTTGGATTGAGGCCTATAATCTGCCACAAAAACCTTCTTCTTCTCCATCCCAACAACATTGCTTAAACCTGGAACAGCACAGGAACCATAGGGACCTAGAAACAGTGTAACATCATCACCCAAGAAGCCCAAGTCTACCTCCTCCCATCCATACATTCCTCCTTCCACTTTGAGCCTCTCAAGTTTCTCAGCAAAAGTTGAATCTGACTTCTTCTTCACTGCAAAGATTTCTCCATTGAACTCAAAGAAATAACCGCGAGCCCTCTCAAAACCATTGCCACGAACAATGTTCCAAGTCCTCAGTTTAGCATCAAATGTGGCAATTTTTCCATATGGATCCACACAATAGAAGCATCCCTTGTTATAGATGGCTTGGATCTCACCACCGAATAAGCTTGGATCTCGCATGAAAACATGACCAGTCCAAGTTTCTTGTCCCACAAGCAAAGTGTCAATACGGACGCCAAAGACACTAGGCATCCTATAGGTGAAAACAATGCAATCAGGGGAGGTGGGGGAGGCAGAAAATGCAGCGGCAGTGATAACGCTGTGGTGGTATGGGAGGTTGATTCTTTGACTCGTAAAGGGGTTGAAAAAGAAGAGGGAGGAGGTGTTGCGAGACTGTATGAGCAACCAACCAAACCCGGATGCGAGACACTCCGTTTGGTCCTCAAGTTCCGGAAATTTCATGAGCTTGGAGTTGGAGGTGTGGTTTTTAGGGTTTAACCAAGCATGATTTGATTCCCCAGAGAATTCTCCAAGCAAGAACAACATGGGAATGTTTTTGTTGGTTTCAGATTTTTCCTCTTCGTGATGAGATTCATAGAGACGACCCATTATCGACGCAGAAGAAATTAGAAACGGCAAACAAAGAGAAAGGAAAAAACTTTGAGGACTGATGAATCTAGCAGAAAGTAATATAATTGTACAACTTGTTAAGACTTGAGAGTAAAATCGCCAAATATATAGAGGCTTAATCTTTTCCCAACTTGGAAAGGAAAATATAAAGTTAGTGGGATTTCTTGTTAGGTGAGTAGAGTTTTGAATGGGTTCATCTTTGGATTTCTAAATTCTAAAAGGTTTTGCCCATCCATATGAAAAAACTGGGATCCTTCAAATTTGTTTCTTTTATACAAGCAAAGCAACAGTAGGGATCTATCTAATTCGACATGTCAATAATATTAACCTCGAATTTGTAATTTTACATTGAAAACTCAATATATATAAATATGCCTTGGAGCCCAGAGGGAGCGTTTCCTCTCACAAGGATTGTGTTCTATAAAGAGGCAACGCGAGGCCCAAGGCATATGCCTAGCCTTCGGCCCGGCCCAATATTTTTGAAGACAATCCAATCCAAACTGTATTTCTCGTATTTACAACCAAACAGAAAAGACAGGAGGCTTATCATTCTAGATATGAAGGGAAATAATGTTTAAGCAAAATACTGTAACGTGAAAGATTTTGCATATCTTTAGAATACGAAAAGCACTTCTGAAAAGGAAAAGGAAAAGGATAAAAAGAAAAAAGGAAACAGGTTTTGATTTAAATACAGACTACTGGAATTCCAAGCATTACGACTGTGGATTGCAACCTGCTTAGCGCTTGCCAATCATTCACAAGCAATCTTGGTGTCAAAGCTGCTCAGACAAATTGCAAATGCCTGAAAGGCTGAGATTGGATACTGATAATCCATGGTGAATACATCCTTACCCACTTTTCCAAACTGGAGGATGACATTCTCATGCTCCTGGCCAGCAGCAACTCCGTTCTCTGGGGAAGCAACAAGCTGAAAATTCTTGACGGAAGCAACTGTTACTCGTCCATTGAAGTTGAGACACCAGCACTGGAGTTGTTCATGCCACCTAGGCGCCTTGTTCCTCAATACCAGCATACCTCCATTCTCGCCAGATTCGAAATTCTCCATCCGGGTTGATGTTGATCTGAAAAAAGGGATAGATGGAAAACTATCTGGGTTGCTATGCACAAATTCAGTCTGTGTGGGTGCCACGCCTCCTGGCTCAACAGCACGGGCAGGGATGGCATCCATTACACACTGCATTCTCCTCGGACCTCTGATTTTGATGGCAAATCAATCACAGTATTTATACAAAACATTACTTGAGAAAAGAAAAAGGAAAGTTATGTTTCTCGTACCTGGAACCCAAGACGTTCAACTCATAAGCAATGTGGGCCACAGGATAGTTGCCAGCAGGAACCCTGGGGGAGACTTGTTTCATATTTACAAGCCTGGTTGAACGACATTTAGTGACTTTGGCTCCAGTATTAGTAGGTTGCGCATCATAGATTGTGAACTTAGTGCCCAGAAAATTTGATCTGTTCAAGGAAAATGGGATGATGAACTTAGGCCTAGAAGAGGATCAAGAACTAGTCATCTCACAGGCCTGATAAACATACCTGAGCTTTCCGACAAAGCCACTGTTCCCTTTTGACACATCCTCAGCATTTACAGAGATGATGTAGTCTGTGCAGGTTGGGCGTCTACACTTTTTTGCAGCAAGAAGGAACTTCCCATCATCAGTTGAGGCTGGCAAGTACAAAAGCTAAAACAATTAATATTAAAAACTTACATCTGAGAAGGAGACTCTAGAAAACTTAACCTTGTTTTCTGTGTTTTAGTAACTACGTTGTTAACAACCAAATTACTTAATGAAATCCAAAATTAAAACCACATTACGAATCCTACCATGAGCATTACAGACAATGCAAAGAGCACAGTAATCCAAGCAAAAGCAACATTAGATCAGCACAATCATTCGGGACAAATATTCAGTAAATCACCTTGATTTAAACCCAGAAAAAGATAATATGTCTGGTTGCTACGACTCCGCTTTATATAACACTGAAGAAGGGATCCCCTTTGACCAGGCTGCAAAATATAAGCAAAGACTTCAGTTATTATTTAAATTGAGAATGGGCAGAATCAATTGAAAATTCTTTTTTGATAAAAATAAGATTAACAATTCTTAACTCCTTAATAAGACTTTAATGACGGAAAAATATTTATGAAAATGTTTTGCTGAAGATATGAGAGGTAGCCTTAGTAGTTTCTTTTGCATGCACATTCCAATACAACAATCATCAATCAGCAATTATTTGGGAAGCTACCATTGCTACATTCAATATAAGGATCTTTTCCTGACTCTGCAAATCAATTTCAAGATATAACAGTGTAGCTCATCAAGCTAAACAAAAAATACAAACCAGAGGGGTATGTTATATAACAAGCAACAGATTAAAGGTAAAACGAATACAATATACAATTGAACACAATTAGATAAAAACATGAAAAATTGATTCTTTGTAGGAAGGATATGGGCCACTATCTCAAACCTGCTTCAAAGAGATTGGAAATGTCAGCTTGCCCGAAACTTCTGGGGATTTCACAATCTCTTTCATGATTTCTCTCCAATTCCTGCAAACACCAGCACAAGAAACTACATTTTTCCGCGGAGGCCATGTATCATCAGATGCCTCTATTCTCATCAACACATCCCTCAAAAGCTCCGGTGGCATGTTAGCCCAACAACTCTGCTTCAAAGCATCAACTCGAAATGAGGTGGTATCCTGAACCACCCGTTGAGACCTTGATCTTATACCAAATTTCACATCAAAGCTTTTCCTAGAAATGCTCCCAAACTCACCTTTCATATCCTGAAATATACTCTTCAAAGACATCACTGAAATCCCAGAAGCCTGAAATGCTAAAACCTTTACTTTTAATCAAAGGGGACAACCGTTGATAAAAAATTTCTTCCCTCAAATGTGAATATCAATCAGCACAATTCACCACAAAATGTTACATCCGCACTCCATTTTTCAACCCAAGGTCTTATATACACAGTTTTCAGCCACTGATGCACTGTTTGTAGATCTACAAAAACTATACTCAACCGATATATACTACACTGATAAATCCAATAACCGAAAAACTATAGATCAACTAAGATAAACCGCCAAATCCAATCAAAGTTTGTCACTTTTCCATAGATCTCTCTAGAAATACTTTCAAAAAACACCCTAAAATAAACTGAATGCCAAACATTCCTGATAACCCATGAAAGCTTTACACTTTTACAGAGATTGAACCACACAAACCTCGGAAACCAGCTTACAGGAACATCTACAACGCCTGGTAAATACCAGATTTTGAGTCAGGAAGAGGGACTGAAACCCATTTTCCAAGGTTGACAAATGAATGTAAGCGCCGAGGGCTGTAAATTAGGGTTTGGTGATCAGTGTTTTGCTGTCTGTGCTAGAGTCCCCGAGACAAGTGATGGGTGATGAATGATAGATCCTGTTACGAGTACACTCTCTTATCCAAGCTTACTTCTTATTGGGCAAAGTCGATTGGTTCCGGGTTTGGATAGTTTGGATGAATTGGATATTTGTTCAAGTTTAGCCCAACCCAACAATGAACAATTGTTTTGCTTTAACATTATCGGAACAAGATTATTCATGCAATAAATTTAAGATAACATGACATTTGAACTTGACCCAACAAAGAAAAAAGACATTTGAACAAATCTGACATGATAATCTCATGTGGCATAATTGAGTGCGGTTGTTTTGAGTTTTAATGACTAGATACAATTCAATCATTGAAAGATTTTGGCCGTTTGATGGCGCGTAATATGAATGATCTAATAACGCCAACAAAGAAAGAATTACAAAATAGGGAAAGAAAACATAGTTGCATCAATTTATGTTAAATTTTTGAATTGAATCTACTAAATACATTTATCATCCACTTTTTTCTTTTTTTTTTATATTTTTCTTAATACGAATTAGTTTTCTTACATTAAAACAATTCACAACCTTCTTTTGATGAGAATGTTGTAGTAGTTTTTTTGTGGACATTCTAAACTTAGTGATAATCAAGGGCGGATCTAAGCTTAGGTTGGAGTGGGCTACAGCATAGGGGAAGATTTATAAAGTATTGAACATGGTTTAAATTTTATAAGCTTTATTCCTACTCTAATAAATATTAGCCCACTCCTAAACCATATAGGAAACAATAACATCAATCCAAACCTATATAAATTTGATTTAAAAGCAGAACTCACTCTATGGCTCTACCGACTTGAGCTATTCTAATCGTACTGATATTGGGCACACCCACAAAGAGCAAACATCAAAAAATTTCTTTTAGCCACCCAAAACTCCATATTTGAACCTTGAGAGCCTAGAGGAAATAGCTCTCCTCCTCTAAAAAATTGTACAAACCTATCTTCAGTGGGTTCTTCAATCTTTGTAAGTTTTTTTTATTTTGTATATAAAATATATATATTCAATTTCCAATTTTAATTGTTGTTAAGTTTTTATGATTTAGGGTTAGGGTGAAAACTTTTGGAGACTGTTGATATATATTTTATTTTTGCAACTTGAATTATTAATTAGCATATATGATTTTTGAAGTTGGACAATGTGTTTGATTTGTTATTTATTTATATTTTGTACTTTTTTATGTTATATTTGCTTGTAATGTGGCCATGTTTGATTTATAAAATTTTATTTACATTTTTATTTTAAAAAAGGCTTATAATATATCTCTTCTATAAATAAAAAAATTTAACCTACCCCATAAAAATTCCTGAGTCCACCATTGGTGATAATGTTTTAGCAGCTGCGGGGGATAAGTTGTTGGCTGAGTAACGCAGTGTCAAGGGTTTCTCATCTTATTTTTATTTTTTCTGTTGATAACCGTTATAAAAACAAGGTTGGTTGTTTTTTTGGTTTTTTGGTTTTTAGGTTTTTTTGTTTTTTTGTTTTTTTGTTTTACCCAAGAAAAAGAGGTAATGCTACGGGCACCAACTCTTAGACCCAAGTCAAAAAAAGGCTAGACATTCACAGGTGGCAGTTCTTGATTGGCAGGCCTTCAATTGAAAGATTTTACTTTCCTCTTTCCAAAGCGGTAACAATACTCGCGTAGGGTGTACAACAAGGTTAGAGCTGGGGCCCACTTACTCGGACGGCTCTGATTCTCCCGCGACTTCAACGCTTTATAAAGACTTCGTCTTCGTTCTTTTCTTTCGCGGTCTTTCAAGTTTCTCTTTTTCTCTGGATTCTTTATTCTCTGCATCGCAGTTCTTCTCTCTCCCTCTAAAACTATTTGACTCCTTTAAGTCAAATTCCATCTCGTCTTGCTGTAGATTGCGCGGCCATTGATATTATAGAGGTGCGCACTGTATCTTTTCCAGTCCTGTTTGGTTTCATAGAAGTGGAGTGGAGGAAAAGAAAAGAAAGTTTTCATTCTAATGTCTTAAGGCTTACGCTCATGACTTGTTTTCGTTTCTATGTTTGAATTTTCATTGAAGTAATTTGATGCAGAGTTATTGGTATTTGGAATTTATTTTCTTATGAAAGTTTGAGCATTATGTATTTTTTGATGGTGAAGTGAGTTGAGCCCTTGTGACGATTTGAGTTTAATTTTAACAGGAGCTTGCAGAGATTGAGTGGCTCCATCTCGATGGGTTTCCCTTTGGTCTCTGCTTTGATGAGACTGGGGGTGAAATCGACGACCACCGACCAAGCTCCCATAAATTCAATAACTTTATTCGTGGTGCTCCTTTGTTTTTGCATTGTGATTGGTCATCTTCTGGAGAAAAGTCGATGGATGACTGAATCAGTCACTGCCCTTCTCATTGTAAGTTCCTCCAAATTAAATGCTCTAGCTTTGGTTTACTGAATAACATGTCATTGTTTTGGAATTTTCGGATGATTTTTTTTTTTATTGGGTTTGATTTGAATGCAGGGTCTTTGTACTGGAATTGTTATTCTTCTAAATACCGAATGGAAAAGCTCACACGTCTTAGTTTTTAATGAAGATATTTTCTTCATATATCTTCTGCCACCTATTATATTCAATGCTGGGTAAGCCATGAATTTCATATCAATCTCAGCCTTTTATATTCAATGCTGCCTCATCATGATCGTGAAGTTTCCCGGTTTCATTATTTCCCATACCAGATTCCAGGTGAAAAAGAAGCGGTTTTTCCAGAACTTCATGACAATCATGTTGTTGGGTGCTGTTGGCAGTTTTATATCATTTGTCATTATATGGCTAGGTAAGTTATAAATAATCTAGCAGGCCAGTGTAAGGCTGATATTGCAAGAGAAACTCACCAAAGCTACGGTTTATAATGTTTGCAACTTTCGTAATTTTGATCCAGGTTCGTTGCAGTTATTCGAAAAGATGGACATTGGTTTCCTGGAGATGAACGATTATCTTGGTAATCTCTCTATTACTTTCTCATTTTAATCTACATAAATTTTGTTGTGTAATTACACTCTTGTTTGAGTTCATATTTGTGTTGTATTTGAAACATTTATTACTTCTTATTTATGCCCCTTTATGCTCTTATTTTTTGTTTCACTTCTCTACCTGTAGCACTTGGAGCAATCTTCTCGGCTACGGATACTGTTTGTACCCTTCAGGTATGTATATTTTCCTCATGGCCTTGTTTATTGAAACATAAAATCAGTGGATAACTAAAATAGTAAATCATTATTAAGTTTGTATCTGATGTGGCAGGTGCTTAATCAAGATGAGACGCCTTTACTGTACAGTCTAGTCTTTGGAGAAGGTGTTGTAAATGATGCCACATCTGTGGTACTTTTCAATGCAATCCAGAGATTTGATCTCTCTCACATCAACTCAACCATTGTGATGGAGTTTATTGGCAATTTCTTATATCTGTTTCTGACAAGCACATTGCTGGGTATAGCTGTGAGTCTCTGTGCACATCCTCATTTTCTCATGTTCATATTATCAGCTTTCATGCATGACTGATGGCATTAGGGAGATTTCATGGTAGACCTAGACCAAAAAAAAAAAAACAGAGAAAGACGGGAGTTCAGTCAGGTTTATAATTTTACCTTGGAAGACTCATTTTCTCATCTTCTCTTTTACACTTGCAGGTCGGATTGCTTAGTGCATACATCATAAAGAAGTTGTACCTTGGCAGGCACTCTACTGATCGTGAAGTTGCTCTTATGATTCTAATGGCTTATTTGTCATATATGGTGGCAGAAGTAAGATTTTAATTTACCCTCTTGGACTGAAAGTTCAATCCAGTTTGGTTTTAGATATTGACTGGTGTTCGACTCTGTTAACAATGACAAATTTTATTCATCTTCCAGCTGTTCGATTTAAGTGGCATTCTTACTGTTTTCTTCTGCGGGATTGTCATGTCTCACTATACCTGGCACAATGTAACCGAAAGCTCAAGAGTTACAACCAAGTAAGCCAGCCAACTTTTCCAAAAGTTTAACATAGCAGACATGTATGTGTGTATAAATATACAGAGCATGGACAAACAAGTCACGTCTGTTTCTTTCTCATGTGCTGTTTTCACAACTGCAGGCATGCTTTTGCAACATTATCATTTGTTTCGGAGATTTTCATCTTCCTCTATGTTGGTATGGATGCCTTGGACATTGAGAAGTGGAAATTTGTAAGCGAGAGGTAACACCTATATGCATAAAAATGGACAGTTTGATAGTATTGTTGATGACTTTCCCTGCAGCCCAACCCTCCCATTTGTTTTAAAGTCATTAAAAGCTTATTTTTCTTCTTTTTTTAACAGTCCTGGGACATCAATTGGAGTCAGTTCGATTTTACTTGGCCTGGTTCTGATTGGAAGAGCTGCTTTTGTATTTCCCCTCTGTTTTGTTTCGAACTTAACTAGGAAACATCAGATCGACAAAATTGGATTTAAGCAACAGGTTAGCTATTTGGTATCTGCTGTTGAAGTTTTTCTGCCTCTTGAATTACTTAGTGACTGATTCATTGACAAAAATCAAACAGGTAACGGTATGGTGGGCGGGACTTATGCGAGGTGCAGTATCCGTGGCTCTTGCTTATAATTGGGTAAAGAATGGATCAAATTTAATGACTTGACTTGACTTGTTTTAATGTAACGAAGTTTTTAATACGCTGTGTTTTTCAGTTTACAATGTCAGGCCATACTCAACGCCGTGGAAACGCAGTCATGATCACTAGTACAATCACAGTTGTTCTCTTCACCAATGTGGTAAAATTCCTTATCCACTTTAAAACTTTTACTTGTTCTAAGACTAAGGCCTGCTCGTTGCCTGCTTATCCTTAAGTCGGTGTTTGGCAATTGCAGGTGTGCGGATTATTGACTAAGCCTCTTGTAAGGTGGTTGTTGCCACAACATAAACACTCAGGCAGCATCATGTCCTCTGAATTATTATCATCTGAGATGTCTCTGGCTATGCCACTCCTCACTAATGGGGACGATCCAAAGTGGGATATGGCCGGCGATAGAATTCCCCGTCGAACCGTTCTGCGTATGCTCTTGATGACACCGGTTCGTTCTGTGCATTACTACTGGAGAATGTTTGATGACAGTTTCATGCGTCCTGTCTTTGGCGGTAGAGGATTTGTGCCATTCGCTCCTGGTTCACCAAACGTAGATATTGTGCACCAATCGGTACTTGGGGAGCAGCAGATAGTAGAGTAATATTATAACTTGAGGATTGATTGTTTTGCTGGGTTATATATTGGTGTAAATAGTCAAAAGTATAACT
The DNA here is from genome assembly GCF_965620075.1 of Prunus avium. Taxonomy (NCBI): domain Eukaryota; kingdom Viridiplantae; phylum Streptophyta; class Magnoliopsida; order Rosales; family Rosaceae; genus Prunus; species Prunus avium. The sequence goes on from NC_142291.1 coordinate 39,427,114, forward strand.
TATAGGCAGGCCTCCCTCCCTGAGCCATGTTGTATTGTTCATACGCAGACATTATCAAGGAAAGAAATGGGATAATCAAATTCTTATTCTTTTGACAGTAAAGTCAGCAGATTTTTTAGCATGCTTATAAATATAAAAGGTCATCTGATTTTGAATTAGGAAAAGAACAATGTTCTTTCTCAATCAAATTTTCATCAAAGTAAACTATTACTTCAATTAACGATTATCTTAGGTGTCAATTTGGGAGTAAATAACAAGATTCAAAGTAACAGTTTGAAAAGATGATTCGGAATTCACGTTACACTTTTACTCAGGGAATCAAATAAACATAAACTCAGCAACTTTAACATAAACATGGCTCCAAAGCTAAAAATAACGGCCAACTTCAAAAACAAATTGGATCAGAAGGGACCGGGTCCGGGAGGACCAAATCCGCCACGAGGGCCGCCAAAGCATTCTTGGAGCAAACCACAGCAGCACAAGCAGTAGAAGCTGCAACAACAACACACTTCAGATTTCAGTTCATAATTAACTTCATATGCATATATAGACAACTTTGCAAGCAAGCACAATCTAAATAACACAAAGGGTCTCACGAATTTACAAAGAATAATCATTCATTTGAAACAAAAATTCAAATGGGTGTTGATAAATCATAATTACCAAGAAGATAACAGGTTGCATAATCCATCACCAAACCCCCCAAAAAAGCCAGGTCCACCCCAGAAACCACCGCCACCCCATGGCCCCCCAGGCCCGGGGCCCCAGCCACCAGGTCCTCCAGGTCCAGGGCCTCCCCAGCCACCAGGTCCTCCAGGCCCAGGGCCTCCCCAGCCACCTCCTCCTGGTCCTCCACCACCCCAGCCACCTCCTCCTGGTCCTCCACCACCCCAGCCACCTCCTCCTGGCCCTCCACCCCCACCTCCACCGCCAGGTCCGCCAGGTCCCATAACTAACCCTTTATCTCAGAGTGTCAACTGCCCAGCAAAAGAGAAGAGAACCTTCAAGTCTGGAGGTGTAGCTGAATCTGATGATCCTAGTAAGAACAGAAAACCAAAGCCAAACTAAACAAGTTCAGTTGAATGTATATAAACAAAAAATGTGGGAAGTGGGAAGAGAGAGAGACCGGCAGGCAGGCAGGCAGGCAGCGTGAGCTTACTTAACCTGGAAGGAAGCGTTTAAAGATATTATGTACAAACACTTCTACCAACTCTTCACTCCAAACCTGCAAGTCAAACCACACAACAAGACAACTATACTTCTTCAACTTACCAGTCTTACACCTTGCAATCTATATGTTTGTCGACAAGAAATACAAATTCGCCGGATTGGGATGCCAATTTTATGACACTTCCAGGCTTCTTTCTTTTTTCTTTCCTTCTTTTTTTTCTTTTCTTTTCATTTTGCTTGTCGTTGGTTTCACTTTCAGGTTCATATATGAGCACTAGTTCATGCATGCCTCACGCTGCACCAAATTTACTGCCTCAAAAGCCCAATCGCCCCCAAAGGATGAGCTATAATGGGCTTTGCTTAGTAGGATGACAACATGTGATACTGATTAAAGCCTGATTTTTGCCACAAAGTCTTTTCTTTTCTTGCCATTTTCTCAGCAAACAAACAGAATATACTCGTTTATGATGTTAAAAACAGAGTTTTAAACACACAGAAAAGGAGGCCTCAGATTAGCATATTGGCACATTCCTCATCCCAACGACAACCCATGCGCATAAACGTCGTCGCTGCTTATGGCCTTTATGCTTCTCATCATCAGCGATTACTCAATTCCAGAAATCCAAAAATCCTGTTTTTGCCAATTTTTGAACACCCTTAACCGAATTAACCCACACAGAATCAATTTTATCATCACAATAAATAAAAACAAAAACACAAGATTGTATCATTCTGAAATTAAGAACTCACAAAGAAAGCGAGCAAAACTCCGATTAGGGTTTTGATCAATAACACCGCCTGCCGTGTCAGAAGCTTTGCTTATATTTAGGATAAATCAAGTAGATGCAGAGCGAGTCTAAGGTTGGGTGTATTCAATTGGGATTTTAAAAGATTATTTTGAGATAAATAAGTCATGTGGTATTCAATTACGACTTTTAAATAATTTAAACAAGTCTTGTGGTATTCCATTAAGACTATTAGGATTTTTAAATCAAGTAGATTCAGAGCAGTCTAAATCTGTCTAGAATTGTAATTATTTTTGTTGTGCTTAAAAAATAATTAACTGTAAAGTAAAGCAGCTCTATGTTCGGTAAACAATATTTTAAAAAGTGTCGTTAGTACAAATAAACAATGTCAAAACTGTTTTGTAAATTTTAATATAAAACTGTTTTAACTGTGAATAATAACTAAAATAGACATGATGTTGAAGTAATATGCACTAATCATGTGGTGATAGTGGTGGTGGTGGTTAAAGATATAGAGGTGAAGGTGGTGGTGAAAGAGCTGGTGGTAGAGGTGGTGATGAAGGTGGAGATGGTGGTGATAAAGGTGGAGGTGGTTGTTGTGAGGATGGCGGTTGTGGAGGTGGAGGTGGAGGTAAAGGTGGAGGAGGATGTTGGTTTTAAAACATTTTTAAGAAGTTGATTTGAACTTAAACATACAAATTAATCAAATTAATTGCAGCGGAAGAATATGGTGGTTGTTTAAATTCAAAACAAAACTTCTTCCAAGTATCTTAAGCCATGAACATTGATATGTTTTTCATAAATGAAAATTCAAGAGAAAAGATAAGTTCTAATTACCCTTGAAGCTATAATATGAACCAAGTTGTGTTTTGGTCTTCTCTTGATGATTTCCCTTTGTTGATCTCCTCTTGATCTTTCTCCTCCTTGTGAGCCACAAAAGTATATGGCCTCTAAGTCTCCACACCAATGGAACCTTGAGATGAGAAGAAGTATCTTGAGAATACAAGGATGCTAGTGCAAGATCCTCAAGATTGGTTTCAATCTAAACCCCTTTGAAAGATGATTGTGTTTCACTCTTGAAAACTCACAACTATCTCTCTTTGATCTCCCAAACCTATTTGGTTGATGTTGGATTGTGTTTGTGTGTAAAATGAGCTTATGGAAACAATTCCCATACACCTTTACTTAAGCATTTTCGGCCAAACCCCATTGGGCTTCCAAAATTGGGCCTTATGACACTTAAGCCATAATTTAGGTGTCTTAAGTCCATGGGCTTGATACCCAACCATTTGGGCTTCTCATTAACTATTACCGAGGCCCAAATATATTTTTACACGTAGTAAATCATCCACATCAAATCAATCAAATTGATTTCCTCATTCTCATTTGTATTACTCAAAGTTAACCATTTAAGGTGTGCGATCCATTAGGTTCTAATTTAGCAAGGCAGTGGGAAAACATTAGAACTCTTTCTAACCAACTGGAATTAAAACCCCTTTTTAATTCTTCCTTTATTTTGGATTGATCACAATCAGTCCTAGGACTTCCACAAGCCAAGAGTGACATCTAGCAATATATCATGGCTACCCAAGCTAATTAGAATAGATGAAGAACCTATTCAGTTGGAATTGCAATGCAATACGGTCCTTCTCTTATACAATGTTTCCAATCATATTATTAGGGTACAGATTGATAATGTCAAACCCCTAATATGATTAACCTCATATGATTCAATAGAACATAATTAAAACACTTTTTAAATCATGTTCAAGTACTTCGGCCGAAGATTCACTGAATCATATCTTGAAACATTCTCCTTTTCTTATCAAAGGTAGAGATTCCTTATTGTACATTCACATATCTCCATGATGAATTAAGAGATCTCAATAACACATAAGGAAAATCTTTTACGACTTGCCTTTGTGAGTTATCAAAGATCAATAACGCATCACAAGACAACCATGATGCCTCAGGTCTAAGGACTAATTTGCATTATTGCAACTATAAGTTCTCGTTTGACATATAGATAAATACTCCATACGAGAACTGCGGTTGATCGCGTTCAGTGTACTCATTCACTAATGAGCACCCACATACTTGTATTAGTGTCAACTACACAAATGGTTTGAGACCAACCATCCTCATCATTGAGCATACATAGTATGTGCCAATCTTGACGGTTTATCAATGCCCATTTGATAACCTTATGATTAGGAACATTTTGGGATACTACAGTTAGAGATTAAAGGTCTCCCGAATCTAAACTTCTTTAGATTACTTTATCTCTTATTTAGTACACCCTGGACTTTTGTTTCTTTACACGACATAAAAGATAACAAAATAATATTGCCCTTTATTTATCATATACGAAATGTATTCTAAGGAGATTACATCAAATGTATTGGCTCTTAGGGCACATTTCTAACAGAGGAGGTGGTGGTGGAGGAGAAGGGGGAGGATGTGGTGGTGGTGGTGAAAGAGCTGGTGGTAGAGGTGGTGATGAAGGTGGAGGTGGAGGTGGAGATAAAGGTGGAGGAGGAGGTGGTGGTGGAGGAGAAGGGGGAGGATGTGGTGGCGGTGGTGATGGAGTTGGATGTGGAGGTGGAGTTGTATTTTGGGAATTTAAAAAAAAATCATCAAAGGCTCATCTTTGCTTCTTTTGAAAGCAGTTTTGAAAAGCAACATATAAGCTGCTTTTAAAAGCTACAGTAAAGACAACTACTTTTAAAATAATCGGGATATTTTATTTTTACCAAACACCTTAAACTGATTACCTTTAAAGTGAAAATGGTTTTTGGCCCAAAAAAAAAAAAAGCAATCCCAAACAAGGGTGGTGCGTCTAGTTTTAACCATAAGTGAATTATTATTATTATTTTGATAAAATAGTTAATAGTTTAAATTAAGCTTATTTACAACAATGCCCCCCAAAACTACGATCAAAGCTCACTTTTACCATTAAGCTTATTCGAACTTGTGTGTAAAGAAACAACTTCACTACCTTCACCAACAACAAGACCTCCAATTCAAGCCCCTTCTTTAAATTACTATACTAAACAAACTGTAGCTAACAAGGATACTAGTATAGGTAGGTGCAAGAATTGACAAACACACAGACATATTCGTGAAATATTAAGGCCCTGTTTGGTATCCTATTCAAAAAAGTAAATTAAAAAACTATGATTCTTTTTAAAAACATGAGTTTTCAAATAGTGATTTTAAGATATAAAAACTTATTTAGTATTTAACTCCAAATTATTTTTAAGATCTAAAAAAATTGAAATTAAAATTAGAAAATCAAAAACCTTAGATTCCCAAATTGAAATCAACAGAGGAAAATGAGAGAGAGAGAGAGAGAGAGAGAGAGAGAGAAACGTGAGAAAGAGGAGATAGAGAACAAAAATATAAAATCTCACTTTTTTTGTTTTTAATAATGGAAATGCTTTTGAGTTTTTAAAAATGGGCATACCAAACGGTTTTTTGTAACTTTGGACTTAAAATTTGTTTTTGAATTTATAAAATTAAATCCAAATAGGATAGTAAGTCTGTCCTCTTGAACATGAGTTTGAATCCTCTCATTTAATATCATTTGTATAATAAAACAATAAAAGATTCAACCCTAAAATAAAATAAAATAAAATAATTAGAGGACCATAGTGGGTTCACACACATTATAGAGATGGGCCTCACCCCTCGGATATCAATGTCAGGCCCTTGCGCACATAGAACCAAACCCAAACCCAAATGTCACAAAAATTGGTCCCCATTTCCAATTGGCAAACCTTTCATCATTTGGATTTGCATATAAGAACCAAACCCAAATGTCACAAAAATTGGTCCCCAATTCCAATTGGCAAACCTTTCATCCTTTGAATCTGGATTGGAGAGAGAGAGAGAGAGAGAGAGAGAGAGAGAGAGAGAAATCCCTTGAATCAGTGGTCCACTCTTAGTTGGACCATTAATGACTAAAAGTACACGTACGTAGATTAATCAATGAAGTAGAGCCATCAGATCAATTGGGGGTTCAAGTTTTAACCATCAGGATTCTCAGGACCACGACACCTATAGGCTGTATATAACATTTAAAGTTTCAACCAGAAAAGTGCACTTGGCCCATGACATAAACTGCTCACAAACCTACAGATGGAATTGATAATAACTCACAAACTTATAACATCTTGGTGTGAGGCCTCACCAACTACCCATAATCACCAACTACCCATAATCACCATTAACCATTTCCCCGTTGAGATATTTAGTCATATATCTATTCTTAAAACTAATGATATAAATAAATCATACACCATTTAATTTCTATAAACAAATCCAAAAAATGACAGCTGATCCTATTCAATTTAATTTTGATTATTAAATTACTTTGATATCCTATTGAGTGTTTTGGATTAAATTTTTTATATAATTTAGGCTCTTATATATATATATATATTTGTCTGAACCATGAGGTGGTCCTGGATGGGCCCCAACTATGGGTGACACCTTTAAGCCTTAACCACAACCCAGACTAATCCCCACTCACACCGGGTCGGCCCGTAAAGGGTAAAGTGTTGGCCAAAGTGGTGACTTCGTACGAGAGCAGGGATCGAACCCCTGACCTCTCTTAAGGAATGAGAGTGCCTAACCACTCACACCAACCACCTTGGTTGGCTCTTATATATTAAGTATAATAATGAATCTCTTTTCATTTCATACACACTGAGACTGAGATTGATAGCTGTAGCATGTAGGATGACAAAAAGGAGGGGGTTTATAATTAATCCTGCGCTCGCTCACACTATATATATATTTAAGATATCAAATCATTAAAACCAATTATATTTTGTACAGGACAATATCTGGCTATTGACCATTGGCTAATTAATGGGGGTTTTTTTTTTCTTCTTCTCATTAAACCCATCAGCTCAAGCGTGCTGGGGGGCCGAATCTTAATTTGTCCTGTTGTAGACAAACAAAGCAGAGAAAGTTTCTAGGAAGGCTGCTGATAGAACATGGTTGCCGCTACTTTTCTTGGTAAGACCTACACATCCAAGCAGTACTTTATTTCTACTACGCATGATTGATTGTGCATGTCAACTAAATATTAAGTCAGCTACGAGCTCTATCCGATTGTTTAGCATACAATTAGATTGGGCATCTTTAAACGAGCTTTTGAAATGTGTTACCGTATGTAATTTGCGTGAAGAACTCATATACATACTCATGGCAAATTCTTTACGCTTCCGCAAACGATCATGTTTTATTTAAGTGATTGTTGTTAGAATCTCCATACATTGGTTGTATGCCCTTATGGTCAATTCCAGTTGGTAATCTCTTATTAGATAGGTCTTTATCCATGGTGTTATTAAGGTATCGTATGCTACTCCTACTAGGAACACAATTTTTGTCTTAACCCAGCGGAAAACGACGGCTTCCATTTGTATTTTTATTTTATTTTATAAGGATTTGGCAGTGGCAGTTGATGATTACTTACTATTATTCTTTTCTTTAACAAATCCCGAACCCACATTTTAATCGTGTATCTGTTTATATCAACGAAATTAGGTAAAATTATAACCACTACGCCATCTGTCAACGCGCATGATAATTCCGAAAAATTAGGTTAAATTCCATTGTTTGTTCCAATTTATTTATTCAAAAGCCTACTGCTCCCCATAATACGTAACTGTAGAATACCACGTTTCCCTTAGGATAATGATAACGATAATGATAAATAGGCAGTCAAGTCAACCATTTAGGTTAAAGAAGAGATAACGATCAGCCAATCGGATAAGGCCACGTAAGTACTTTGTACACGTAAAAAGGAGAGCAGGGAATAGGCTTTTCGTCGGTGAGAGATAGCATAGCATAGCATACAACTGAGAAGCCAGGGATTGTCTCAACAAAGACTCTAAAATCTGGTGTTACTTTTGTAATAAAGCTAGCTTCCTTGGTGAGTTGTTTCTTGCGTCGAAACCACAGATAGTACAAAGATAAAAAGCTCACGCCAAGTGAAAGAGAGAGAGAGAGAGAGAGAGAGAGAGAGGTGGGGGAAAAGGTTGTGTCTGTCACTCGAGTTTTTGATTGGACAGTGCAGGCCGGCACTAGGGCAGGCAGACTTCGGCCACCCTCTAGTATTGATCCAGCCAGCTCTTGTTTCGTAGGGCCCCCTACGATTGTTGGGCTTTTGGGCTTCAACTTCTTGTTAGTGTTTTGCTTTGCTTTATGGGTTACCTTACAAATAAGGGTAAGGGGTACTACCACCATTAGGTTAAGGTGGGGTCACACACTGTACGTACTTTGTTCCTTTCATAAATCACGCAATAGGCAGAAATGCTATAATGAAGAGTTTAGAATGAGGAGGTTATTTAAGGGGTTCAATCCCACCATCAACAAATATGAGTAAATCAATGGACTTAAATATTTTAAATAGTTTAATTGTGGGATTAAACCCTTCAAATAAGATCCTCATTTTACACTCTCGTTGTAGAAACAACCCTAAATAGCGGAGTTTATGAATTGCTTTCAAACTGGGCTATATATATATATATATACTTCCAACTAATTCGGAATACATAAAGTAGTTTCACTAATCGTTAATTTTGATTTAGTGATATTTGTCTACTACACAAGGAGGTTTTAAGTTCAATTTACATGAACGACGAAAATGAAATATATTTATTACGAGTTCGTAACTAGTTAGTTGTAATTAGCCTCTATAGTTTGTCCCCCCAAAAAAAACTGTTCATAAAATGACGTATAGTAAGCAAACTATATATATGCATAGTTTTTATGTGGATTCTCCTGATTAAGTGGGAGCCATCTAATACATGAGAGAGTTGTATACCCATCTAATCCACCTTTATGTTAATTTTTAATATTTTCAAGCTGTGGTCAACAAAAGTTTGCCAAATTTCGTCTAACTGATGCTCACAGTATGTAGGCCTAAGGCCAGCCACCCCTCTAGCTACAAGCTTGGGTTTTCAGCTACATGCATATCATTATCATATAAAGGCATACTGTTCCACACTTTGGAAGTAATTGCACATGAAATAAGAAATATGAGAGAGAGAGAGGGCTTTGCTTAATGATAAGATAAAGACTCTTCCACTAATAAGATTGCCAATATGAATCAACAACGTCAACTAACAAATCGAACTCAGGTTCCCATCACGTGCTGGGTGTTATCTATGATAGGAATCACTTGATGGGCAAAGAAGTCGTAGGCATCATTCATGGCTTTCCATTACATTAAAGTGAAGTGATTTTCAATTAATTTAGACCCCAATTGCCAATTGGATTGGACCTCCATAATTGAAATCATGTCCTTTGGGCTCTTCTTGTTGCCATTGACGACTCCTTATTTCGATACTCTTTAGGCATCTTATTTTCGAGTAGACTAGTAATCTCATGTTCAAATCCTCATAATACATTAGTAGTGTGCGTGTGTATTATCAATTTATTCACATCGATTATATGTAGTCTGATAATATAACTTGTGAAATGATCTATAAGAAAACAATACCTTAAAAATATAAAAATAAATAAACAAAGACTAATGTATAACTTTATGTGCCAGCATGCATTTCGCTCAGCTGTCACAACTTCGGTTTGCCCATATCATAGTACTATTTTTGTATTAAATGGTTTCTCTAATCATCGACATTGAAGGTGGTGAAGAATATGATTTTATTTTTTTTATTTTTTTGCATAATTTATAACTCCTAGAATTCGTCTTAGAGAAAACATTTTGAAATGAATAGGTGGGCGGTCTTTCTGAAAAAATTATACACAGCTAGTCCAAGCCAAGCCATTCCACTCGAGAAGGAGAGAGATTCCCGGAGAACCGTGCGTGGGGTTAATAATTAAATCCTCTCATTTTTAATTAATCAATTATTTTTTATATCTTAATCACGATTTTTCACCAATAAACAATCAACTTTACGTGCAGGCCAACTAAGCTCACCATTTAATTATTCCATTAAAAAATTAATTAACTGATTAAGACCTAAGTTTCTGAGCGATATTTCAGTATATTTTTTTTCCATAACGCTTTTTGCTGTTTTTATGATATATAATATAATATCGAAATCGAGTAGAGACAAGCTCTAACCAACGGTTGAGATATTCGCTTCACAAGAACTAAATCTGGGCCGTTGATTTTAACTCGACATGAAAAGGGACAGGTCTATCGAGTCCATGCTACTGAGGCAGTGGATCCCAATAATACCATGTCCTTTTCAAACTGGCAATAGTACCCCTCATTTGTGTGGAACGAAGGCAGTTGGGTGTGATCTAAAGAGGGCAAGTTCGTACTCTCAATTTTATAAATTTTTGTGATGGCCCCATGGAAAAATGTACGTACGCGGCCCTCGGTGAAACTGTAGGGGCGCTTTGGCTTTTTTACCGTTTATGGTCCCAAAATTTAATTACCTGCATGAGCTTTCATGGGTCCATGTGTAAATTACCATATCACCCGTACACTGTAAAAAAGCCACATCGTATGGTCTGATTAAGATGCAACGTGCAGTTGTTTGTAGTACATTTGAACTATTCCTCTGCCCATCATGACCTTTCAATTGGATAATAAGTGAGGCTATAATTACCAAATATTATTATATCATTCTTCAATTTCACTTTTCTAGCAGTTTATCCTATTTTTACATTTCATTTTGACGATTTTGCAATCTATTTTCGATCAAATTCTTTGGTTACCATATCCATATGGCTAGTAAAATAAGTACACCACATTAATAATATTTACGTGTAAGGGCCATGACAACTTCATGTCTACGTATATTAATATATTTGGGATAAAAACGCTTAATTTATGTATATATGTGAATTCACTAATTATGCTAGTCACGATGAATTGTCTATTATTATTCAGCTAAAAAAGGTAAGTTTGTTTGCGAGTGATTATGAATAGCCTAATAATCACTTATATGGAGAATCACTTTAAGTGATTTTATAGAGAAACATATGAAAAATACTTCTCCGCATAAGTGATTTTTGACCTCCCATAATCACTCCCAAACGAGCCAGTGTACTTATCCTCACAATTTTGGAATGTAAATTCAAATTTCTGCCTAACCCTATGTGATCTTTCTTATTCATATACTGATACGTGGTAACTCTAGTTTTCTTCTAGTCAAAAAACAAAATATATACTGATACGTGGCGTTGTTCGAATTAAACAGTCACACATGATTGGACGGCCATGATGTCATGATAACCAGGGGACTTCACATCAAATCATTCCTTATTATTTTAACCTTTTTTTAACTCCGCTAAACGTGGTCCCCACAATATTACTCTCCCACAGATCCAGCCGTGCAATGCGAATCATGAGATTCCCCTTACACTACCCATTCCGGTACACATGACAACACTTTACCTCAACCCATTCCTTCTCGTCTTCCTCAATTTCTCCCCATAATATCGCGACACAACGAGATGCTCCAAACTCTCCTCGCTTTGATATACACCCGGCTCCACCCCCCTTACGTACACCCGTTTTCTGCGGCTGCCCTTGGTCGCCCAGCGGATAAGACCACCCCACTGCCACCGCGCAATCCAACGGCTCTCACCCTCCACTTGACACGTGTCGCCATCGTAGGGTGAATCAGCATCAGTCGCACAGAAGCCCACCATGCGATTTAACCCTGGTTAAACTCTAACCTCACCCAGCTCAACATAAAAACCTTATCCTCTTTCTCTTTCTCTTTCTCACTTCTCTCTCTCTATCTCTTCTGCAAGCCTGCAACGAATAAGCTCGTTAATGGAGTCTCAGATCTAATCTAAACGACACACAAACTCAGTATATCTATCTATTTCGCCTCTCTTTATCTCTTTCGCTATTTTTATAGCTGCTTCAAATCTGAAGCACTCCCAGAACGACGTCATTTTAGTAATTTTCCAGTTTGAGCTGTGGGAATGCTGAAAATGGCGAACTCGTTCCCAGAGGAGGTGCTAGAACACGTGTTCTCGTTCATACAGTCGGACTCGGACCGGAACTCGATCTCGATGGTGTGCAAGTCGTGGTACGAGATCGAGCGATGGTGCAGGAGGAGAATATTCATCGGGAACTGCTACGCCGTGAGCCCTAGGATGATGATCAGACGGTTCCCAGACATTAGATCCATCGAGCTCAAAGGGAAGCCTCACTTCGCCGACTTTAATCTGGTCCCTGAAGGCTGGGGTGGCTATGTCCACCCCTGGATCGCCGCCATGGCTGATGCCTACCCTTGGCTTGAGGAGATCAAGCTCAAGAGGATGGTTGTCACCGACGAGACCCTGGAGCTGATTGCCAAGTCTTTCAAGAATTTCAAGCTCCTTGTGCTTTCATCTTGCGAGGGCTTCAGCACTGATGGCCTTGCCGCCATTGCTGCCAATTGCAGGTTTCTCTCTCTCTTTCTGTGCATTTGCTTTGCACTGTGTTTGTTTTGGTTTGGTTGTGATATGGGTGCTTCAGCTTTGCTTGTTCTGTTTTACTCTAGCAGTCAATTTTGGGTTCGATTTATTTGTTTGTTTTGTTTTGGAACTCTTTGGGGGTTCTTTTTGGTTGCTAGGAAGAAGTAAGAGAAAGAAAAGCATTAAAGTTTGGATCTTTCGGTTTGTTTTAGGGAAATTAGTGAACTTTCTTCACCCGGATTTTACTGCTTGAGCACTTAAGCTGGGGTTGCTTGAGTTTAAGTTTCCATTTTTGGCCAGGCCTCAAATAGTAAAATACACACGATTTAAAAATCTTACAACTTCTTGGCTTTTTCCTACATTTCAACCAAGACTTTGTATTTAAGATATTTGTTCTGTGTTCTACTTGTTGGTTGTTGTGGTGTTAAGTGGTTAATATGAGTGAATTTGTAAAGACATCTGATTTGGTTTGTTTTCCGCTGCACATTGTTGCCTTTGATGGCAGCGTGCAGGAGTTACCGTACATTTTTGTTTGTCTCGCATAGCTATCTTAGATATTTTCCCATTTTTGGGTTATCCCAGTTCATTACCATACTTAGTTCTGTATATATATATATATATATTAAAATTATTGGTGATTGGAAACGAATGGAGCTCCTGCTACTTGTTCTGGCTTCCTTGTTTTCTGCTTTTATTTCTTATAGATCTGACTGGGACATCTTGTTGTGTGAACGGTTAATGTTCAAATTGTAGTTAAGAGCACTTGGGTTTCTCTTTTTTTTAGGCTACTTTGCTTGTTATGGACTATTGTAATGTGAGGTTCTTTTCAAATTTTGTATTCTAACTCTTCGGACGGTGTGGATGTGTTTTGGTTCTCTCCACTAGATTCTCTTCTACTTTGCTACTCAAAGATTCTCTTGATCTGATTTCTTGTTTTTTAGCTTTTGCTTTTGGGAGAAATGTTGTTTTCACTTGAGAATGCTGGAATTGGAAAGAAATGTGAGCTTTTGTGTGATGATGGTTCAGTGAGAACATCAAACTAGTGAAAAATACATGACTTACTTTTCTTGTGAACTTAGGTCTGTAGAAAAGTTGAACCAATATAATAGTCTAGTCACTGTCGGTTACTGATGGTGATGAGCTGGTAATTTTAATCAGGAATCTAATTTTCATGGTTTTGTTTTGTTTTATCCCATTGCTTTATTTAGTAAAACTCTTCTTTTTTTCCTCAGATTGTGAAATGTCTATACGTTGTCTTTATCAATGCACCCTTTCACCTTGTTGATGCAGGAATCTGCGGGAGCTGGACTTGCATGAGAGCGATGTGGAGGACCTGAGTGGGCATTGGCTCAGCCATTTTCCTGATACGTACACATCACTTGTTTCCCTTAACGTTGCCTGCTTAGGGTCTGAGTTTAGTTCATCTTCTCTGGAGCGCCTGGTGGGTAGGTGTCCCAATCTGAAGAGTCTCCGGCTCAATCGCGCTGTGCCTCTCGACAGGCTAGCCAATCTACTTCACCGGGCACCTCAGCTGGTTGAGTTAGGCACAGGGGCCTATTCGGCTGAGTTGCGGCCTGATCTCTTCTCAAACCTAGCAGGTTTGCTCTCGGGATGCAAGGAACTCAAGAGCCTATCTGGGTTTTGGGATGTGGTCCCAGCATATCTTCCAGCTATTTATTCTATCTGCCCTGGGCTGACATCACTAAATTTGAGTTATGCCACTATTCCAAGCCCCGATCTTATAAAGCTTGTTAGCCAATGTCCAAATCTGCAGCGGCTTTGGGTATGTCCCATCTTATTTGATGTTTTCAACCTCATATGCCTTTAATTCAATTTTAATCCTCCTTAGGTCCAAGGATCAGATGCTTACAGATGCAAATAAGTTCCAATTGGTAATTCCATTTTGTAGCTAATTAAGGATATGACTGCAGGTATTGGATTACATTGAAGATGTTGGCCTTGATGCCCTGGCAGTGTCTTGCAAAGATCTACGAGAATTAAGGGTGTTTCCATCAGATCCGTTTGTAGTGGAACCAAATGTGTCGTTGACAGAGCAGGGCCTCATATCTGTTTCTGAGGGCTGTCCAAAGCTCCAGTCAGTTCTGTACTTCTGCCGGCAAATGTCTAATGATGCACTAATCACCATTGCAAGGAATCAACCTAACTTTACATGTTTTCGTCTTTGTATAATTGAGCCCCGAACTCCGGACTACCTTACCCTTGAGCCACTTGATGTGGGTTTTGGGGCCATTGTTGAGCACTGCAAGGATCTCCGGCGGTTGTCTGTCTCCGGTCTACTAACTGATCGTGCGTTTGAGTATATTGGAACACATGGAAAAAAGTTGGAGATGCTTTCTCTAGCCTTTGCTGGAGATAGTGACTTGGGGCTTCATCATGTATTGTCTGGGTGTGAGAATCTACGGAAACTGGAGATTAGGGACTGTCCTTTTGGTGATAAGGCTCTTTTGGCCAATGCTGCAAAGCTGGAGACAATGCGATCCCTTTGGATGTCTTCTTGCTCAGTGAGTTATGGAGCATGTAAGCTGCTAGGTCAGAAGTTGCCGAGGCTTAATGTTGAAGTTATAGATGAGAGGGGACACCCGGAGTCCAGGCCGGAGAGCTGTCCTGTTGAGAAGCTCTACATTTATAGGTCCGTTGCGGGGCCAAGGTTTGACATGCCTGGCTTTGTTTGGACCATGGATGAAGATTCTGCAGTGAGGGTTACTTGACACTTGGGGGTTACTTGACACTTGCGCGGAGACACCCGCGGATTCAAACCCTTGATATGTCTTGCATGGGGGGCATAGCAGGTACATGCTTAATATATGGTACTCAATTGTTTCGCATTTAAATTCATCGGTAGCTTAATATAGATGCAGCTCTGATTGGAGTGGAAGCGGGGGTAGGGAGGTATACAGAGGCTCAAGAGCTCGATTGCCATTCATTTTACCATTGGCTGAGCTATGGGATACCAGTTAGACTAATAAAGAGATTTAAGCTCCTGTTGTTGTTGTTGTTGTTGTTGTTGTTATATGTATTAAACAGAGTTGTTAATTTTATTCGGCATAGCCACCACCATGTATACTAGCTGCAGACCACCATGTATACTAGCTGCAGACTTTTGCATGTTTATGCATTTATGTGGCCCTCTTTTTTCAACAGGAATTAATTGCCATGTGGACCCATTTGTATCATTGTTAACCTTCGATCTCAGCAAATAAAGCTTCAAATTTTAATATTTATCACTTGTAAGCTATAGTCTTGAAGCATCCTATCATGTAGATTTAGTTGGTTTTGTGAAAGATGGATTAGATTGTGGATTGGATTGTATTGGATTGGATTGCTGCTGAAATGTATGCAGGAAATGTTGTTGAAAGCTCTCTCTGAGTTTGAGGACCTCTTCATACGATCTTCTTGCAGTTGCAACTTTCCAGAAAGAGCCCGCCCATTGTTCTGCCAACAATTTTCTTACCTTACATGTTTTACACTACACTAAGATAATTATTGACATTTGAGTAATCATTGTTGTGAGATTTCCAAACAACCATACCATAGGGTAGGGTAGGTAAATAATATGAGAGAGAAATGACATTTCACTCGATAGGTTTTTACATCTTTACATCTCAGCAACCCAAGAGAGAAAATAATTGAAGGGTAGAAAAAAGAAAGGTAAAAAAGGCAGTTGGGTAGAAAAAGCAAGCTCCTTTGGTAAATGTATGTATGCTGAGTTGGCAAGCTTTTAATGTTATTGGGTAGGGAGAGAGAGAGAGAGAGAGAGAGACCTCGACTTTTGAGCCACGTGATAGATTCGGTGACATTGGAGGGTGTCCACAACTTTTTGCTTCATTCACGCTCTCTTTTCTAGTCCACACCACCACCTGATGACCCAGCAAGAGCAAGCAACCCAAGAACACTCCTTATTTAAGCCCTTTGAATATCAGATGGATTTCCACAGTAATTAATTAAATTAAAGAAAATATAATAAGACAACCCCAACAGAGAGAGAGAGAGAGAGAGAGAGAGAGAGAGAGAGAGAACGCAAAAAAAGATAACAAGGACAGATAGATTGAAAACAACATAACACAGACACCCCCCCGCCCCACCACATACTGAAAAACTGACTCCAAAAAGAAAAAAAAAAGAAAAAAAGAAAAAGAGTTGGTGAATGACTGAGCTGAGATGAGAATTGAGTGTGGTGTGGAATGTGGGGCAATCAAATTTGCAGACACTTTATTGGTTGATGATGGCCACACGTTTGAGGGTATTGATGATCATCATCATTTTTATTCTCTCCTCCTCCTCCCCCTCCCCCTCCTTCCTTACTATAATTCTTTTGCTGATTTCGTCACTCACTCACTCTGATTTTACTGTTTCACCCCCCAACCTCGAGACCTCACCTATATCATCATGATATATCAAAGTAAACTCACTCACTGACCTCATACCGTATGCATCATTATAAAGAGAGTTAAAGTTCTGCAATCCTTCAGTGTGTCCTGCCTTGGTCCCAGCTCTCTCTCTCTCTCTCTCTCTCTCTCTCTCTCTGTCTCAGTTAAAGTTTGTACGAAATAAGTGAACCTGCATTGTACAATTCAGATCCTTGTTGCCCAACAAACATAAATGCAGGTAGGGGTGGCTAGTAGTACACTAAACAAAAATGAGGATGAAACTTAATTATCAGTCCCCTAAAACAAACTAAACAAAAATGAAAACATAATCAAGGATTAAGATCTTCGTTTCAAATATCATATTCTGCTAATCCAACTTCATCATATCATATCCTATCATCGACTATTAAGAAAAAGACAAAAACCCTTTTAGCAGATTTCTGTGGGGGCAGAATATGGGTTCCTGACAATGCCAAGGGCCAGTAAAGAAATGGGCTAGGCTTAGTTTGGGAAATCGGCATGGATATGGAACCATACTTGGACTTTTTAGTACAAGTAGACCCCAAAATACTTGGACTCTGACGAAGCTCCTGGAGCAAGCCTTATAGTGTTGGATGCTAAATTCTTGGTTTCTAAGACATACTAGAACTTTCCCAGAACCAGAAGACTCGACTTGAAAAGAGTTTCAAATACAGGCGCGAGTTTCTGGCTTTTGTCATTCTTTCTTTCACCCTTTTGGCTGATAAATAATTGTTGCCGAGGAGGCTCAAACTTCGAAGTTAGGTGATGGGGAAGTTGGTTTGCATGAAGGCAGTTTGGATCTTATGGGACTTCTAATGGCACTTGATATAGCTCTCGTACTCTCATGTTCATCATTAAACCACGTCCGAAGTACTCTGTAATTGCTGTGCATCGCATCCGCTTACAATTTTTCTTGATCAAACATTTCGGCACTTGCTCGTGTGGCATTTTGCTCGGTGTATGGCTGGTTCAGTCAAGTTGTATCAGCTAGATGAGTGTTTATATGCGTTTTTGTTTAGAACCATGGTGTCAACTGATAATAATGTAGCCTATGTTTGTCCTTCAGTAATAAATAAGGTTTTTTTTTTTTCAACTTTGAGGCATGAGTTTTCGAAATTTTTAATCCTCTCCCAAGAGAGAGCTATGCTTGGCAAAATAATTGAAATCAATGAGCATTTAAATGGTCACAGCAAATGCTGAAAAGAACTACCAGAACAATAATCTGTAGATAGAACATATTTGGCACCTTAACGATATCAAAATGGTTTTACATTTGCTTGAGGAACTGGAATTGCCCTTATCAAGGTTAGTTGAGTAATTCAATCAGCAACATTACAATTATCCAAAAATCAAACATTTCGGAATTTTCACAAACTATGTTTCCTTTACAGAACCTTGAAGTGTCTCCAAAAGATGTTCAATTCTGTACTTCATAACAGGCTGACCTTTATGTGTTTTCTTAAGCATCTTCCCCCTCACAGACTTCCTCCGAGCTTCGGCCTTTTCTCGTTCTTCCTTCTTTGCCTGAATAATCGCATCCCTCTCCCTTCTTGCCTTCTCTTCCTCTTCATGCTTCTTCTCATACACTTCTATTAAATTACGAGCACCATACCTCTTTTTCTTGTTGTTATTCTTACTCCTCTTACCACCATCTTCAGTTTCGTTCTCCTTCTTACTACCATCTTCAGTTTCATTATGTTTCTTACTACCATTTTCAGCTTCATTATCCTTCTTATCACCGTGTTCAGTTTCATTCTCTTCCTGTACCACCCACCAAAAAGATAAATGAAATAAAATTTCAAGCTGCAAATTGTGTTTCACAACAGGATTTCAATTGGTTTATTATATTATTTACAATGCTAATCTTGTCTCAATCTGTTTCTAAAGAAGACGCAATAAAACATTGCTAAAAATCAAACCTCAAGGGGTCTTATAGCCAATGGAAGATTGCTCTGCTGTTGCTTTAGTGACTTCTTATACTTGTTCACATACTTGGAATTCTTGTAAAACTCCTTTTGCTTCTCTGACAGAAAACACAACCCAACCTGTTTGTTAGAATCATTATAAATATGGCAAAATACAAGGGAGTGGTCATAAGTTTCATGTATATAGATACTTCCCGGCAAGAAAAAAGTAAAAGATGATCATATAAACAGGAAAACATTGAAACAGAAACAGAGAAAAACTAAAACCCAAGTAAAGAGCAAATATTTAACAAAGTATAATGAAAATGCAATTAAAGGAGGGGGCTTTATACTTATCAAAGCAGGATTGAAGTAGCTGCTGTTATTTGATTTGGCATTGGCGAAAGCCTCGAGTGAAAGGCCTTGCCCACCCATTCTCCTCATGTTCTTCTTCTTCTTCTTCTTCTTCTTCATGATATCCTTCTTTTTGTTGATCGATGTCGAGCCGTTGAATTTCTCCCTGTTTCCTTCTTCTTTTGGGTATCGATTCTTCATGACGGAAAGGAATGGGGAAAATATTGAGAAACTGATGCAGAAATACGGCAAATTCGGCCAAAACGGTGAGGAAGATTAAGGACTAAAGCGGAGGAATTGGAAACCCTAATTTGCAGGATTGGTAAAAGTGCTTTAGTGCAACTGCGCAAGGCGGGACTCATAGATATTATTGGGTACTTTTACTTTATATAACAAAAGCAAATATGACAAATCAGTTAAAATTAAATTAAATATTTTTTTTTTCCAGGAGTAAGGGGTCCAGACAACAAACTGTGGTGTAGTATTAATGGGAATAAAAATAAAAATAAAAATATTTACATTATTTTTGCAATATATGTCATGTATTAAAAGTAGAAAGTAAAGTATAGTAATAAGAAAACTAATTAGCTCTTAATCTATTGGTATTTTTCTTTCTAATGTTGAAAAAGATACCATCTTCGAAATCCTCCATACTCTTCATTGATAAAATAAGTTAATTACTCATAAAAGAAAATGACTTCATTTGAGTGGTTAAACTCATAATTTTAGCATGATGAAGTGATATGATAGTTCGAGTTAAGTTTTTCTCTTAATAAACGAATGCATGATCATTGGGGAACTTTCAAATTTGAAGAATGTAATTGTCGCAAGTGATTGAATTCATGTAGTAGGAAGCAAGATAATGTTTGGCATGCGTGTCTATCTACTTCATAGATAAATTTGCAAGCATCAATTGGATTGCATTTTCATTTTTGTTTCGCTACAATTGTGATTAGACTAGATTTTCTCCTTTCTATTTGTAGTATTCATTCATTCTGGTGGGAAAGCCCACATGTAAGAATAAACCAAATAAGGTATGAGCAAGGGAAAAAGACAATCATGGAGAAATAGAACAAGAACAACAGCTACATGTGAATATGATGTCTACCGTTCGATTCCCTCCAATATCGGTTATAGAAAATAAATAAATATAATAATAATAATAATAAAAGCTATACTAATTGGCAATATCCACAGTGCCAACCCTAGGCAATCACATAATTGATTCACTTGGCTCATTTGGTCTATTCTAGATGATCACACAATTGATTCATTTGGCTCAGCGGCAGCTGCATCTTCAGCCCTGCTATCATTTGTCATGCTCTCTGTTGACTGATTCTCCTCAGCTTCAGAACTCTTCTTTGTGTCCTCTGTTTTCAATTGACTGTCACTTGCTACAATGTCATTTACTGCAACCACATTTGGTATCTGATTGAGGCTAAATTCTGGTAACACAGATTTCTTTGAGTTCTTGAACATCAGATACATAATCATCTGCGCTAACCCGAATGCGAAACCGAGGATGTTTGGTGCCTAAACATGGAAGAAAACAAGGCAGATAGATTTTAAACTTGGACAAATTATATTGCATTATATATTGTGTTTCTGCATGTATATATATATGATGACACGTTTTACCGCTATGAACAAATCCCTCACTAGAAGGCCATAGAAGAACCACATTACAGCACAGAGAGTTAAGCAGAATGACAAAGGGAAGGACATGAACTCCACACTCCTCGTTCTAATAACTAGCCTCTGAAAATATAGCAGGAGATAATCAATTGTGTGTTTAGATCTGTCAAGAATATAGTGTTTGATTTGGCATGAAATAAATAAGCAATATTGTTACCATTATACTCAGAGGAGCGGCAAACACAGAGACAGAGAACACGACACTAATCCACCCAACAACTTTAATCCGCAGAAAATGATTTGGAATTAGGTAGGTGCTCAATATGATCACACCATAAACCCCCACATTAAACAGGACAAGAAGCTTTGCTGTGTAAATCTGCAAATTATAAAAAATTAAAGATGAACAAGAAATGAATATATTATAGATAGAGAGAAGAGAGAGCATTATAAATTTAGAAAGTATGTACCCTGGTTTTTGCTGGTGCATAAATCATGTACATTACAAGGTAACTGGTTTCTATGATGCAACCAACGGAGTTGATGGTGATGAGCATAAAAGCATTGGTCTTGAGGAAGGCATAGTAGAGCATAAGCATGGCGCTAAACAGAGCCACCGAATAAGGTATGGACTGGAACCCTTCTGTTGATTTTTTCTTGAAAATTCTATAAAATGTTGGCCTATAAAATAAAATAAAAGGCAATGCAAAAAGTTAGATAACAATTACATATGATACATGAACTCCCATATGTGCATGAAGGAGACAGAGAGATAGAGAGAGAGAGAGAGAGAGAGAGAGAGAGAGAGATTACAGTGGCGCTAGGTACACCATGAAGGCCACGATGTTACCTGTGAAAATAAAAAACAGAGAGAGAGAGAGAGAGAGAGAGAGAGAGAGAGAGAGAGAGAGAGAGAGAGAAAGAGAGAGAGAATTTAGAATTGAAAACCAAGTAAAAATTGAAAAGAAAAAAGAACCTACCTAGAATGCCAAAAACAGAGGCCAAGTGGAAAGCATCAGGGGCTGCCATTCTTAGGGTGAAGCTCTTTTAACTACTAAGGAGTATGTGAGGATTTGAGGGGCACTCCAAAGACTCAAAGAGCTTGCTCTACTTGTTGCATTGTGTGCCTTATATATAGGAGAGCAGAAGGGGAAAAGAAGACCCAAGAAAAAGAAAAACAAAAGAAAGAAACAGAGTTGAGCTGGGTGTTGGAAACTGAGAGTTGGAGCTAGCTATGAACAAACTGTATATTTGATGTGTTGTGGGCAAAGAGTTAATGAGGTTCCTCCTCGAACCCTTCAAGCTTATATTACTAGTTATGATTTTGAATTGGGAAAAATGAGCTGCTAGCCTAGCCTAGCCTAGCCTAGCTATCTAATAGCTTGAGCCATTAGGTTACGTGAAGCGAAGGTTGAGCAAAATGGATATCTGATAGGCCACACCGCAGTAGCAGCCGTTACGTTTAAAGGGCTTTATGCAAATGTATTTTTTTCATGTATTGTACGCGGAATATGCAGTGTGTGTGTGTGTGTGTTTATAAAGCTTTTGGTTGCCTGCCAATTGGCAATTGGCAATTGGACTGTCTGTCTTAAGCTTACTCTACTCTCACATGTTTTTCTTTCCCTAGGTAATCATAATCAATGAGGACAACTACAAGCAATTAGCCACAAGATTAAGACACTCTTAGCTTAGTACTGAAGGATAACCACAATTAGGTGTGAACAAATTGCCAGTCACATTGAGAATTGCAGCATCAAGGGCTAGCTATAAATAAACTCTTCTTAGTCATCCTCTGTTCCGTAATAGATGTTTTTTTTTTGTGTGTGGACGAAAGCGTAATAGATGTTACTTACTCACTCGGTGCTTGCCAGACAACGATGCTACTTAAATGGAAAATGCAGAAATGTGAAGCAGTTATTTTCTATGCCCTGGCAAGCTTTTGTGAGCGGCCATGCATGCTATGCTTGTACAACTTTTGTGTTCAGTTTTGTGTTAATTTTCAAATATGGATGTATGTGTATAAATATACTTTTTCGCTTATGGGTTGGTCTTTCTTGATTTGCTTTGTAATCTAGTGCATATGCAGTGGCCCTGGAACAAACTGAAACTGCAACAGAAGGGGCGGCCTTTTGCATAGAAAGTGTATTATCTTTCTGTTTCTCATCTTTTTAGTTTGTTATGAAATGCAAAGTTTTTTATTATTATTTATTTTGTGGAGGAAATACTCCAATTAGTTTACTAGAACTATACTTGTTGGTTTTAGCAAGCAAGTTTGAGTTGAAATTTGTAACTACTTATTATAGTCTTTATAAGTCTCGGCCATTTTACTAGATTGGTTTGGATTGAGCACATGGTGGACCACGTAAGCTTGACCTTTTGTTAACTTGGGCTCTGATTTAAATTAGTTTTTGCCCAAACAAAACCTAACGATCTAATAATATATGGTCAATCAAAATATCTTCTAAGAATTGCTAGTTTGGTTTGTTTAAGAGAAAGAGAAGAGTCTGACCAAAAAAAAAGAAAGAAAAAGGAAAGAGGAGAGGTAAATTAATGTAGGTGACTTTCATAAGTTGGTGGGTCTACACTACACATAGCAAACCAACTTTCTTTGAGCAGGAATATGAATATTACTTGCAAGTTTTATGAACAAACCAAAGAAAGTTACTGCCCGGGGAAAGACAAGTATATCCCTAACTAGCATATGAAATATATAGGCGATTGTGGACTCAATCACAATCAAGGTCTAAAATATTGATGGTTTTATAAATATTGGTAGTCCAAAAATACAGAAATTTCAATGAAAATTTCAGGATATTATCGATATCGATAAAAATTGAATAAAAACCACAGAAATTGTAAGAAAAATTTGGAAATTTTTCTTGAAACGTTGGAAGGTGTTTATTTGGTCAATTATCTATTACTTTATCACAAAAAATTGGAAGAAAATGCATTGCATGATGAGTTTAACTTATTTAAGTTAATTATATAGTGAGCTGACAAACACTATGAGTGTAGAAAATATGTAGTATTTAATGAAAGAAGATTAAACATACCATAATCATTTATTTATAATGATTTACTACAATATTTTACACATTTATACATTGCATGGTAAGATACATGAGTGACTTAGTATCACATAGAGTTCCTATAAGGTTCAAATTTGAGTTATTTACACTAACAACTCTTGAGGTTTTCAGTTTTTTCAAAAAACTCCTGGACGTTTTAGAAATTACAAGAACACCCCTTGAGGTTTTAAATTGTTTTCACAAAACTCATTTTCATCGATTTTTCATCCAAAGATTGATGATTTTATACAAAAAATTCTCCAAATGACAAAGTTGGCCTTTGAGATTAGATTGCATACACTTCGTTGAGGTTAATTTTTTCATTTGCATAAGTTTTTTTTTTTTGCCAATGAAATCATCAATTTTTGGACAAACAATCAACAAAAAGGGGTTTTGTGAAAACAAATTGAAATCTCAGGGGGTGTTCATGTAATTTTTGAGACCTGAGAGGGTTTTATGAAATCACAAGAAACCTCAAGGGGTGTTAGTGTAAATGTGGGAGTATAAAATTCGGCTTCCAATCACGAGACGCCACTTGGACAATAAAAATATCTCCTAGGTCAATTAATTGAGCTCATTTATTTGGCAAATTAATTGATACTAAAAATATGGATATTATCTTTATTTTAAAGAAATAACATCACCAATTAAGATATTATCCTAATTTGGAGATATCTTCATCAAATTAGGAGATTTGATCCCGATCAAATCCCTAATGGACTCAATCTCTACAATTTAGGGTTTAGATTCTTTGAAAAACCCTAGATTCCTAGAGCCCTATAAATACATGGCTTAATTCAACACTCAAGGTAATATGAATTCTAAACATAGTCCTCAAACCCTACGAAAATACCCCTCCACTCTCTCTCTCCTTTAGCCAACGGCACCATCACTGCCGTCAGCCATATCTCTCTTCTCTCTCCATATTTTCATACACGGCTCCTTCCACCACACAAGGCTCTGGTCACCTGGTTCTCCTTATAGAGAAAACTCTGTACCATTTTTAGCTATTGTTTCTCCTAGATACAATCGACATAACTTAGGCATTGGAGGGCCTTTGGCCAACAACCCCCAGGTGTGGTCTATTTACTCCGATCTTTTTTACAGGAACCGAGAAAGAGAGAGAAAGAAGATTAAAGGTTGAAGAATGCACAAGCGAATATTCTCCCGTGAGAATTTTTGCACAAATAGTAAATTACTCTTCAAAATTTTCATTGTCTTCATCATCTCCATATTATCGATATTATAACGATATTATAGTTATATTTTGGCCAAATATTGCTGAAGTGTGAGAGAAATTATCGACGTCGATATTATCAATATTTATACGATATGTGTATGGATGCATTCCAAAATATCATTGACTCGAAAAAATGATAATATCCTCGATATTTCATCGATATTATCGATATTTTAGACTATAGTCACAATGCAAAATAAAACAAAGTAAAAAGAGATCAAATAGCAATTGTAAGCTATTAGCAATTTGGCATCGGTTAAGATTTGGATTTAATTAGCTGAACCTGAATAGAACTTGAAATTCAAATGTTGTTTAGTACTAAGTTGTTTATATGTTATATATAATATAACAGTAGAGAGATAAAAGTATTTAGCTCTAGACATGTAACTATTGAATACTTAAATATTTTATATATTTGTATTTTCTATTCCGGTCCCCTTAACTTTACAATTCAAGCTCCGCCCCTGATTGCACATACATGCATTTTCCAAAGACATTTATTTATATGCATCAATTTAGTACAGAAATGTAAGGACGAACCTTTCTAGTAAATTTGCTCATGTGGCAACAACTCATAGGGAATTTTTTATTTATTTAATTTTTTATTTTTGATAGGAAAATTTAAGGTAAATAAGCTGCTCATACAGAAATGCAGGCTACAATTACCATACTGGGCTAAATTTAATTCCCCAGCTAAGGCCATATATATCATGCACGTACTACAAAAAGCAGCAAGCACTATGAGGAATTGCAACAACTAGCTATGAGGCAGATAATGGCAGCAATAATATTGCAATGCATCCTATCACTTGGCTTCTTCCTTGCTTGCGTTTGCGTTAATGCCGCAGGGAAACCAAATGGCTTGACCATGGAACTCATGAATCGCCGGCATCACCTCTCTATCCAGGCAATATTTCTTATGAAGAAGAAATCCAAAGACTCATAGACCGATCCATTGCCCGAGCTCAACACCATCATTACACCTTGGCATCCCTCGGCAACAATAATGTGTCACAAACTATAATCAACCCTCTTGACATTCGTCCGAAACTCGAATTTTACCCTTACGGCTCTTACCTTGTACAAGTTGGGATTGGGACTTTTGATGCAACTTTCCCGACAAGGTCATTCAATACATACTACTTGTACACCGACACTGGAAGCACCCTCACATGGGCGCTGTGAGAGGATTGTCAATGCTTTCAAACCAAAGAACCCCCTTTCCCTAACAGCTAAGTCCAAATCTTATGTTGCTCTCTGTTGCAATCAAAACCCGTTTTGCAAGACAGGCCAATGCACCGGTCCTTACTGCTCCCAGCACGATGAGTACATGGGCGGCACCGTTGTCAATTCTATTCTTTCAGGCATGAATATATTAATCTTTTGTACTATTAATTCTCGAAAATATGGCAACTAACTATGCGCAGCTGAAAATTTAAACTTTTTGTCAAGCAGTGGGCAGCCACTGATGATTCCGGGCGTAGTGTTTGGTTGTGCTTATGACACCAGGAAAATCAGTTCTGGAAGGCTGGAAGAGTTCAAGGTTACATGACTATGGGTTTGGGATATGCTCCGATTTCCTTTCCACTGCAACAATCCTATCAAACTGGTAAAGTATTCTCAATGTGCCTAACACGCCGAAGAGAGATCCAAACATATATCAGATTTGGTAAGGACGTCCCCACACCACCAGGTGGTCTGCGTGTCCCCAAATTAGTGTTCTTCAAAGACATACCATATTACTACGTCAATCTGTTGGCCATAAGTGTGCATGGACAAAAGCTTCTCATAGACCCAAATGTGTTTGCTGTACGAAATCAGGGCACAAGTGGAGGCTGCCCCAAGGACAATGGTAGCTCATTTACTTTTCTCATCAGGCCTGCTTTTAAGGCTGTGGTTGAGTTTCTGGAGATGTGTTTCATGCGCTTTCCTCACCTTGTTAGGGGTGCTAGGCCTCTTGGGCCCCCTTTTTGAACTTTGCCACAAATGGATGACGCCGCTGCCACCTCTGCCTACGTTGACATTTCACTTTGAACATGCTGACCTTGTGATCAACCCAGAGGACTTATTCATAAAGGTGAAGGCTGATCAGCAAGAGAATGATCTCTTATGTTTGGCCTTCATCGCCGACGTACTATTCTTGAATCAGTGCACCAATCCAATTACTTATTCATATATGACCTTAACCAGAAGCTGTTGAAGTTTGCTCCTGAGGATTGTTCTAAGAATTCTTCATTCCATCCATGTGCTCTTTTTTTGTTCAAAATAATTAGTTCTTTTGCAACCTTATAGTTTTTAAAAATGTTTTAATCACCTCAAGCTTGATATGATTCACTACCACCACCATGTCATGACTATCATTGCCACTCGCCACCATGTCACCACCACCACAACTAACTTGTCATGGCCAATTACTCCCACCACCATTGTCGCCACAAACAATCAACCTAACTAATATATCCAAGCCATTTTGCAATTCAATGATTTCAGCACAATATCAATCTCCCTACGTATGACTATATGCAGCATTAAAACTATAGACCACGCCCATGTTTTTCTACTTTCATCTTCTATGAATGAGCATTTCTGATTAGCCCAAATGTAACTTAAACACACGAACGCATGCACGCACAAAAAAAATACAAAAACTTGAAGAAAAGTATGGATATTTAAACATGAAATTCCAACCATGGCCCATAAAATTAAACACATGTATAAAGACCACAGTAACCTAACTGAGTTCCTGTCATAACTAACTTAACACAACAGAAAAAGAAGTTAACTTGAACATGATGAGATGCTTTGTATGTACATCACAGTTATCCAAATACAAGATTTTACATTTATTTTTTCTTTCAGAAACAAGCAACCAAATGATCCAAGCTATAATTTCAAAAGCTTCTGAATACAAGATTAATAATAAATAATTCCCTAGCAAAGCAAAAATGTCATATTTTCTCAGGACCGCATACCGATGTTTCAATGGCTCCTAGCAAAGCAAAATGTCGCAAATTCTGTCTTGAGCTATTCCTCATCTGATTGTCAAAGCTGTTGAATACTTATGCCATTATACAAAATTAAAAGCGGATGCCAAGGAAAATATATAAGAACAGGAAAGTGTGTTCATAGCCCTTGCTTCCTTTCACTTCTACCCGGAAGAAGAAGATGTGTGAATAGGAGGACATCAAAGTTTGCTGTAACTGTCATATTTCCTTACCATTCTCCTCAGTGATCCATCTTCGCAAAACGTCCTTTAATTCTCGTCCTACTTTCTGCCCGAACCTTCCGCGATTCGTACCTGATGTGCTTCTCATACCTGGTCATTGTTTCCAAGTAAACATATGTCACATACCAAAGTCCAAAGATGCTGGCATGATAACATTCATGACAGGCCAAGCAGAAAAGGAGGTGCACAAATAAGTTAGACTGATAAATACACCACAACCGCCACTTGATGCAAATAATATCAGATTATTAGGCTCACAAGTGATAATGATAATAAAGAATTTATAAACTTCCCTCCAATTCTGAACTTCTCCATCAATCACTAACAACTTCAACAAGATTTCAAGTATAAAAGAAAGACCACAGTTACTAATATAAATTATGAAATGATAAACATATAAATTTCAGAATCTCATTGGCATGAAACGAACTTTGCAATCCTATCAAGTCAAATTTTTTAACCTTAGAAGAGATACTTGTGGCAAATGGGGGTGTAATACCTTCTTGTTTTCTTCTTCGCCTTGTACCGTGAGAGAGCGGTCTCTCTGTTTTGGCTACTTAACTCATGTGCAGCAACTTTGGGAAAAGCTGAGGAGGCTTCAGAATTCGTTTGCCCTCCATGACCATGACCATCATTAGCATGACTTGCACTGCCATCATTATATGAATGTTTGTCAGGAACTACACAACATTCGTGAAGGTAGCTCCTTATAAATGTTTTAGGAGAAGATTCTCGCTTTTCGGCTGTGCCACAATCGTTACACTGAAAATCATGTGCCTGCATGAAAGAAACACACTTGATCATTTTTCAAATTCAATCTGCAGGCACTAACATTGACATAAGAGAAGCTTACCTCATAAGCAGGAAATACAGTTGGCTCTGCATCATGCTCAAAACCTGTAAACAAACTTCCTCGTTGCATGTTTTGTTCAGAAGCTAGGGACTCAAGGGGTTTAAAATCCACATTTTCGCTAAACAAGTTGGGTTCTGACTTGACAAGCACACGAAGCTGACGAAATATTTCTTCCTTGTGTCGACCACAAGCAGCATTGCGATTCTGATTCAACAACAATATCCTGAACTAAGTCAAATTGAAATAAATAATAGACGATTTCAACAGTATACACAAGCGCAAAGAAACCCTTCCTCCAAATTTTTAAATCATATTCTTAAAAAATAGTAACGAAGCAAAGGGAGTGAGAAACAACAGACAATTTGAGAACCAAAGGATTCTTTCCGGTAGGGTTAGGATTCTTTATTGTGCATTGAACTACAATGAAACAAATTTACATAAAGTTTTTTTTTATATTTCTTTGAGCAGAAACTGAATTTTTACCCGGAACCTTGAGAGGAAAAACAAAAAATAAATCCAGAAATATTACTTGAAATCACTTCTTTTAGTAGACGAGCAAAGCATCAAGACTAACACCATATTGAACAGAGGAAAAGGGCAATATAGAACATTTCCTTCTTTTTTCTTTTTAATGAAAACATAAGACCTTCACTAATAAAAAATTGTTAGAAAAATTAAAGTCATTTCCTTTATATCTTAAAGAAACAAAGAGAATTTCGAATAAAAAAACATACATACCTTAGGCAGAGGAGGAACCCCCATAGCCTGAAATTTGTAAGCCGGATTGCTAACAATCAAATCGTCAAGACTAACAACAGAGGGAGTGTCCCAAACCAAAAAATCCGAAAACCCATCATCCAAATCGAAAGACCCATCAACCCCAGAACCCAAAAACCCATCACCTCCTCCTCCACCACCACCGCTCTCATCACTCAAAAGCAGAGCCTTTTTATCCATATTCTCAAACCCAACAACTGTAAGCAGCTCATTCAAACAAGGGCACCCACTGAACCCTTCCAGAGGCCTCCTGTCGTGCACCGACGACGACGAAAGGTTGTGGCTTTCCCAGTCACAGTTCTGGCAAAGAACAGAGCTCTCAGTTGTGCAGAAGATGGAGGCAGGGGAACCGTCACAGGCGTCACAGAGCAGTGACCGAGTGTGCTTGGAGAAAAGCTGATTGGCCGAGTGGACCTCACGGTCGCACGAGAAGCAGAGCTTGGCTGAGTCGGCTCTGCAGTATAGCAGAGCCATTGAGCTTCCACAATAGTCACAAAGACGCTTTTGGTGCTCTTGTTCTGGTTGTGGCGCCTCAGCTTGTTTATTTCTTGAAGAACCATTCATTTCTTGCTCTGTGTGTTTCTGTGGCTTCTGGGTTTGCAAATATATCTGTATGAATGAATGAATCTCTCTTCTTCTTTTTCTGTTCTTATATGTATTTATCCGTTTTCTTATTTTCTTCTAAATATCAGAGATATTGGTGTGGCTTTGAAACAGGGCTGGAAGAATTGCATATGAGAAAGAGGAAGATCTTATCATTACTTGATGAACAAGAACAATCCTAAAGACGGTTTGTTGATTTTTGTCTGCTTTCCACAAAGATAGGAAAGTGATGTTTTACCTTTGGTTAACACTCGCAGAGACTTTGCAGTTAAGACTAGTTTTTGCTCTGAAAAAGGTTGAATTTGGAACTTGCTAGTTGCTAGCAGCAGGGCAAGGGCAAGGTGAAATATTGGCGATGACGTCTCCTCCATAGCATTTTTGTGTGGACTGCGAATAAAAGAGAAAATAATAAAAGCTGAACAATATTCACGTTCCCTTCGAACTTCAAAGTTGCTAAGCTATGGTGGCTGACCTTTCCATGTCGATGGTCTACATTTACTTTAAAAGTTCGGAAAAAGCTCCAAAAGAACTAATAAAAAATTAAACAAACCATAAAATAATGAGTAATCTATCTCCTTCCTAATAAAAACCCTGTCCAACTAGAAATTATAGAATACTGGCCACGTGGTATTCTATAATCACCCCTATTCAACAATAGCTCTCCCAAACTACAATTTACCTTTTAATTAATTTAAATAAATAAAAAAAACCTTTTTGTTAAGGGTCTCAAACTAAAAAGAGTTACAAATTTAGGTGAGGCATTGATGATGTCATTAATCCAATGTACGACCTCATTAATCTCTAGATGGTTCTTGATTTTTGCTAACAAATGATGATGTGTTGTTGTATAGAAGTCACATGAATGGGATGGGATGGGGCCCTCTTCCTCATTAACTTGATAAGGGTCAGCATATCATAAAGTTGAAGATGGAATCTGGGCACATCCAAAATCTAGGCCCTCCATAAGTTTGGTCCGCATTCATTATATGATGGGGGGACCAATTTGTACGTGAAAATTCATGCGAGGGAGGAGAGAGAGAGCAAATTTCCTAGCTTGCAACTCAAGTTCTGAACCCTACATCTAGGTCAGCAGTCAGCTTAACAAGTGATTTGTTTTTTTGTTTTTTACTTCAATTGATTTCTTTCTGTGGGGCAGCCCTACCACCTGTCCAGTCCGGTTTTGTCGACACTACTCGATGCCATAAACTAATAGCTGACATGACAGGTCAGGCAGCAATTTTAACCCGGTGGAAACCAGTTGCCTTTTTATAACTAAGAAGACATGCAGCTGTGTTTTGCCATGACAAAGCTGCTACCTCCTCACGAAGTTCAGTCAGCCAAAAGAGATTTCACGAGTCGAGCATGACAAACTGCCAAACTTATCACAAGTATACTCGGACTGCACAATTTCATGTTCTTTAATTGAATTGTGCCACAAAAATACAGATGTGTTTGTGAAGAAAAGAAAGGAAAAAGGGCATTGCAATGCGGCAGAGAAAGATTGATTCTATTCTGACTTGGACGGTAAATCAATGAGTTGGTATAAATTGGATGAACCAATGGAAGCTAGTCAATTACAGCAGCTGAGCATTCTTTTCATACACTTGGCGTACAAGAAGCAGAGGTACAATAGAAGAGGACTATTCTAGTCAAAACAACGTGATGCATAGACAAAAGAGTCTAATGTGAATTGGCGTAGCCTTGCATATTCAACAAAACTTGTAATCAATAGAATGTCATCGATGATCTGCAGCTGAAATTCTTCGGGTGTTATATGAATTGCAGTTGCTGCACTTGAGCCCAAAAATGTGAAAGGGAGTGTTGCTAGTTGTGTTGCAATCGTTGCAAAGAATTGATACCTGGAGAATATGCAACTTGTTACATTCAATTTGTGCCCAAGAATGGTATAACAGAGCAATATGCTTACAATCGGGGAAAATAATAATAAAATAAATAGAAAACCAATAAGTAAATTGACAGTTTTTGTATGTTTCAAACTAGGAACAGTAGAGTAATAGATAGAGTAACGTAGACATGGGTCTATACCAAAAATCATGCAACTATCAAAGACCTTCATCAATGAAGGTCAATGTGGTAGATGACAAGTGTATGATAAAGGCATAGATTCATTTAGTATACTATGGCTAAGACAATTGAAAAACAGGAAGGAGAAAAAAAGGACAAAGCAACTACCTCATATTGGTATTCCTCGGGCATGGCAGTGGCTTCAATCTGTCACCCAAAAGAAAAGAAAAGAAAACTACTTCAGAATCACAATAATATAGGATACAAGGATTAAAGAGGAATGAAAAGGAGCAGAATACACACATCCTCATCCAACAATCTCCAAATACTATTCATGTCGCGTACTGTCTTGGAGCAGATGGGACAACGATACCTGGATTGGATGATAAATCCAAAATATATTATGACCAAACAACTACTGTTTGACTCATCCAATTTATATAATAAATTAGTTATCTCCGAGATAAAATGTAGTTAACTGAGTTTGTCTATGCATCTCAATGAAGCACTCTGAATGCATTGTGTGTCCACACTTCATAATTGATGTGCCTTTAACCGAGTCAAAAAGATACTGTCAGGATAGTAAAAGAGTTGTTAGAAGACATAAATTTTATTTTATTTTAATTTTTGAACTTTAAATAATCACAAACCTCATAGCAAACAGGGCAGTGATTCTTCATGGAGTTTTCTACACATAAGTGGTTATCACGCAGTTCCACTGCATAGCAAGAACCTGTTTTCATGGAAGAACATAGAAAAGGCAAATCAGCCAGCCTCCACTTTCCCTGTGTTGCCATTCCCAAAAATAAAAAAGAAAAGAGGAATAAAACCTCCGTGAAAAATGCAATCTGACTGAAAATGTATGAATACTTCGGGGGACCCTAACGGCCAACCCCACCCTATGTTATGGATCTGTTATCTCTATCATGATTTGCCTACTTCCAAAAGGAAAGATATTGTTCACTTTTTGGCCAATTATAAGAAGTGAGGGATTTGAACCCCTCACCACCGTGGTTTCAACTTTCCAGCCACAAGCTCTAATTCTCTGAGTTATAGGTCCTGCCTCATCATCACTCTTTTCTTGGAAGTACCCTAAGAATGGAGGAACTTTTCATCTCTCCAAGTTAAGACGTGAAATAACCCAGTTGTATCTAAGTATGGTACATCTGAAGGTGCAAGGTTGGACTAGAGTGATTGAAAAAGAAATAACAGGGATTATAATATTAAGCTTACAAAACCATAAAACAAATCCAGCAAAACAAGGTAATTGCATACCACACTTCTGACAATGAAAGAAGTTGTCACGACCACCAACTCTGAGAATCAAAATTCAACGACAGAAATAGTTCAGTGTGAAAGAAGGGCACAATCCGAAAAGCAGAAATCAATAAAAGGAAGATATCACCAGTTGGCTAACCTGCAAATCCCGCACTCATTGCAATGAAATTGCTTCTTGCTGATCTGCATCATTCACAAACAGTATATTTGGTATTTGGTATCAGATACTCAAATTTAACACCTAAACAGCTGTATCCCCAAATTCAGACACTTCCGATTTAATTTATCCAAAGATGACTAATGGATTGAAACTAAATATCTTACATCATCATCATAGAACTTGCAAATGTCGCAATAATATTCTCCCATGTTGACACCACAGTCAGAACAAAGCTGAGCAACCTGGGAACAGATCACAGTGCAAGCAAAATAAGGGCATTTGAAAGGTTCAATTGCACTAAAAATAAACAAACGCATTATATCATAGGAACCGCCAAAATCGAACCTGTTGCTCTGTATTGCAAACGGAGCATACAACCTAAAACAGCAATTGCAAAACCCAAATAATCAACACTATGATTAAATAGAACAGTGAAAGCAAGTGTGAATGTTAATATGAATAAATAAATATATGTGGGGAAAGGGGCATACTTGCTTCACATCCTGCCTGACAAGTTCATGGCGATCTTTGGGGTTGCTGAGGGAGCTCTAAGAACCACAAAACGAACAAAATTAATAAATAATAAAAAATAAAAAAGTCCCAATTACACATGAATTATGAATTATATAAATATTTTATATAAAAGGGCATAAGGAGAAAGGGGAGCACCGCGGCTTCGTTGTGGCAGTGGCGGCAGGGGAAAATCTGGTCGCAGCAAGGGGCTCGAATCTTGCATCGTCTCCGATAATGGTCGCATCTAAATCAATAATTAGAAACAAAACAAAGATTAACAAATTACCGACAAAAAAGACGAAACGTAAGAAAAGGCCGTTGCTTTATCTTCTATTATTACCCGAAATCCAATTTTCCGAAATCTTGTCGACTCTTGGTCGGAGGCGGAGAAGCAGGAGAAGCAGGAGAAGCAGAGTCTTCCATTGGATGGATTATTGCTGGTCAATTGTGAATGCCTGAATTGCTCTGCTCTGGATGGATGTGGTGTAGAGAATACCAAAAGGGTGAACAGGGTCTGAGTGTCACCCAAGTTTTATTGTCTCCTTATTTTATTTTATTTATTTCCTTTTACAATATTCTTCCAAATTACAACTGAAGTCTCCATATCGATACATACAGGACTATTTGGCATTGTTTGTTATGCTTAGGGTAAATCTGGAATACATGTTGCATGTATACGTGATGTAGTTTCAAGTTCCAACTATTATTATAGAAAGGAATCAATTGAGACTAGAATATTTAGTTACCAACTTGATATTGTTCTTAAAGAAAAAATGTGGTTAATATGACTGAGGTTTTTATTCTTCGATTTATAAGTCTATGACGGGAGTTTTAAAGCTGTTTATACCAAAATAGACAGCCAACAAGAACAAGACACGTGGACAAAATCGAGCCTGGTCGTGGTTGCCTTCGGCACCTAACCTGGCGATCCTTCCACTAGGGCAACCCCCTCTTCAGGACACGTTGCATGCTCATAATCGACATAAAAGAGGACAGTCATCCCAAAATGCACACATCGAAATTCTAAACAATATGCACACCTCCCAAGGTCTATAAAAGAGGACAGTCATCCCAAAATGGAGGTAATCAGAGCTAACGGCATACAAGCCTATTGATCTGTCAGTTTAATTTACTAAATCCGAACTTACTTAAGCATCGGAGAGCCTTTGGCCGGTACCACACCAGTGCCTTAGGTCTTACCGAGCGTTTGCCCATCTTGCAGATCGTTCACACTACCGAGGCCCAAGGCATATCAAAAGCTCCCATATCACGAAGTTGAGCCCAAGAGTACTGAACCACTTTTTCGCATCAACAAAAGCCATATATCTCATGTTAGAATGGGCCTATTTGTGAAAAATAAAAAAATAATAATAGGGAATTATATTAGAGTTTTACTTTAGCATACGTATTAGTAACTTAGGATGGCCTTGTCCACAATTGAAGTTTCCGTATAAGGTTTGACACAACAAGATACGAAAAAATGAAGCAATTTGACCGATAGTTTCAAGTAACAAAGGCAACTTAACTGCATGACTATAGATGTCACTCAAAATTTTACACACAACTTGAATCAAATATGAAAAAATGAAACAAAATAACAAGTGAAAAATCAAATGTGGTGGTCCTCTGCAATCGCAGCTACAGAGACTGCTTCCCAGATTAAAGAAGGGTGCACGAGCATGAATTCATTTTTTGCATATCTTTCTGGTTTTTATCTGCACAAAACCCACCCGGAACATATAAATCAGGCACTCATCATCCATGAACATGCAGGAAATTTCATGTATCCATTGATACTAAAAGAAAGAACTTTGCAGAAACAAAGATACATTGACCAAAAAAACAAAAATATATCTGAATCTGATTGATCGACCGATTCTACTTCCGAGATTAAAAGGCGGGTTTGTACAGAACTAACCTGTCTTCTTTTGTTTGGGCACAGGAGGCTGCACTACTGCATGCATGATTACAGCCCCACCACCAGGCTGGTTAACGGAGGTTATTCTGGAATCAGCAAGTGTTTTGTTATTCTCTAAAATTCTGCCACTATGTATGAGTTTTACTTCATTTGCAGACTTGGGTGTCACTGTTTTCGCTGGGGGTGATCGAAAAATTAAAGTTCCATTGATTAGACAAAAGTACTATAGCTAGCTTGATCAAGAGAAGTTTTAACAATCAAAATATGTTATGTTACATGAAAATGCAGCTGAAATATGGACTGCTTTCATCTGTAATGTATACGCCACATGATATATCAGTTCATGAAATTCAATTTTCAGCAACTCATGTTCATCAAAATCCAATTTGGGTGTGGCTTTATTACCTTGAGGCCACTCAGCAAGTAGCCTTTTCTTGAGATTTGCTACTGTCATGGATGGTGCATAAGAATGGTGTCCTATATCTGTCCCATCATAAATCCTGAACTTAAGCTCTATCTCCTCTCTTTGACCCATATCATATACCCCGTCCTTCTCCTTTCTTCTTCTTCTTCCCCAAACTTGAAAACCCAAACAGACAACTTCTTCCACAGAAAGAATTCAAACTCCCCCAACCCACCTGGAAAAAAAAAAAAAAAAAGAGAGCCAAAAAAACCCTCATTTAGTTTTCAACATTCCCTTTTCAAACAGATTATTCAGCACTAATGATGAAATACAAAATCCTCATAATCTTTAATAAACCAAATCAAAAGTAGATTTTATAAAAGCCAAGAATGCGGCAAATGAGGATCGAACCTTATGTGCAAGAAGAAGAAGCAAAAGCTGCGCATCCGAATCAAGGGTTTGGGAACCAATCCAACCAACTAAGCACCTCATATGACCCAAGTGCCTCAAGAACTCGATCCTATTGATATCTCTCTGCAACAATAATATAATGTCGAATCTATTTCATGCCATACATATTCATTAAAATAGAATCACAAGTTTCCAAATCAAATCAGACTATAAATACAGTGATCCACGACGATCTTTACCAATTAAATTTGATAATGCAATCTGTTTAATAATTTATAATGAAAACCAGAAATCTCCATTACATAGTGATCTGAATACAGTAATTAAGATTTTCACATTCGAAGGAACAGTAATTAAGATCCGAGAAATTCTCACATTCTCCTCCGTAGTTATCCTTCATTTTCCTGGCAACCAAACAGGCGGTAAGAGAATCGATTCTTGAACGAAAGCAAGAGGCGTGATAAGAAACTACGATTTCTTCTAGCTCTGATCGGTGGCTTTAGTTTTGTGCTCTTAAACTCCTACTGATATCTCGCCACGTGTAGAATGGAGGCTTTTTGCCGACCTCCTCGAATGACTAAGGTACCTCTCTCATGGTCTATGGATAGTGATGTGTCAAGATGTGATTGGGTAGGAGGAGACAATTGAGATCGAACGCGTCTAATATATGAATTCGTTACTGTTTTTAATTTTTAAATTTTATAAAATCGAACCTTTTTTTATGGTAGAACAAGGAATAGGATTGGATTAGCTTAATCCAATATCATTTTTTGTGTTAAAAAATGAATGTGGAATGTGGAATGTGGATAGGATAAAAGATAGTTGCACCCACCTTTATTATATGCCTTTTTGTAGGACAACTTATCCTACCCATGAGATGGGATACATAATCTCGCTACTCCAATCCCTTGATCTTGAATTCAAGATCCGGGAGCCTCGACACAAACTCAGGACACTAGTGCCAATGGGATCCGAGCCTCTACTTTTAGTTCTTGTATATTGAACCGCATTTCACAATATCTAGACCATATCTTTTTCAATCGAATGTAATTCAATGTAACTAATCCTACCTCCTAATCCAATGCAATTCAATCCTAATCGCCAAACATGACCTAAGCACTTGCACTACCCATGTGGACTAGTGTTCAGGGTAACCTAAAATGGACCGCACCAATATGATTGTATCCTTCATAATAATTTCTTCAAACAAATAGGTTGTTTGGATCAACTTTACAACGGTGAACCTGCATCTCATAATTTATTATAGTTCTTATTACTATCAGTTTAGAGTATTCAACTCAAAATCGATTCGGATGATGATGCTCGTAATATTTGATACTGATATGTAAGATTTAGTACACCTAATGTAAGATTTGAATGGATTCTGCAGGGCATGGCTATAGTTTTTTACTTTTTTTATCAGGTTAAATTTGATAAATTCTACAATATTTTGTTCTGCCTGACAAGGAGCATCTTGTTATGGTATCATAAACATTACAGACTTCATTTCTTCTCCATAATAAAACCTCGAAAACTTCATGCCGGCTGCATGCCCTTTTCACTACTTGAAGATTAATGTTTTGTTTTGAATTTTCTGGATTAAGATTGATCAGCAGAACATAAGCCAACAATGAATCTTTGTTCTAGTGTGATTCTCTGGGGCAGCTCACCACTCAATTGATTCCTTTTGGTTGTTTAAAAGTTAACAAACTTGGACAAGTAGAGCCAGCTATAGAGTTTGGCAAAGTTAACCTGTACAACTTTTATTCGTAGTTTCGCTATGCATCCAAGTTTGCTGGAATTTGAGTGCAAAAACAGTACTCTCTAGCTAGAGAGTTGTATGTGCAAATTGTAGAATTGACATGTATATATTTTCTGTGTGGGAGGATAGATATGTGTGTCGTCTGACTCTGAGGCTGTGAGTTGAAAAGGAATATGTACGGGAGATGCCATATATGCATCTTGCTCCGCACTAATAACATGTGGAGCTGTAATTTTCCATGATGTTCTTGATAGGTTGACACTGACTACCAAACACAAATCTATCGTTGGATGGAGAGAATCAAGAGAATAAAAGAAAAGGAAGCAAAGTGTTAAAAGGAAACGAATGTAATACCTTTCTTTATCTCTGATAAAGTTGAAGAATCTATGCCTAGAAAAGTGCACCTTTTTCTTCTTCTTCTTCTTCTTCTCCTTTTTACTTTTAATACCATGTATGGAGGAAAGCAAGGTGGATTATGAAAGTTAGATTTTAAATTTTCTCTCTCTACAACTCCAGATTTTTACTCAGTGTTTGGGAAGTTTCTCTGTCTCTTGCTTCAATTTTTCTATTGCAGCTTTTCTCAGAATGCTTAAAAAGGGTTTAAAAAGAAAAAAAACAGATTCACAATTTACTATAATGGTTTGAAAGCTAGTTAAATCCCAAACTCTTGATATTTTGCGCTGTCTGTTTCCAATCATTTCAGAGAATTTTCAGCATGCAGTATAATTTGTTCTCAGGATATTCTATATGTAGGGGTTGACCGTAGAAAACAACAACAACAACAAATAATGAATAAACTGGCTATTCACTTACATTTTGTTTCAAGTTGTGGAGAGAGACCTTTGTTTCTTCGTTTTTTTTTTTTCACCTTTTCTTCTGCGTGGGGGAAGTACGAAGGGAGAGCATTTTAAGATCTCCAAATGGTCTAGAGTCTGCATTACTGCAATGTTTAGAATTCATAGTTTAAAATGGTATTGTTCTCATTTTGGACATTATATAGTGGCAGTGGGGGAGCAGCAAACTACAAAATTGCACACCAAGACAGAAAGTATATAAAGCTAACTTCATTAAGAATAGGAAATAGAATACATGCTATAGCTGATCAAATGTTACAGAGCACTAGACACATCAAACACTACATAACTTGTTCAAGGAGAAAAAAAAAAAGAAATAAAAGAAGGAAGCACTACTACATAGACTTTGCATGCAGAGCTCACTACTACAGTACGAATTTGAGCCAATTTATTTTTTTCGCAATATGATATTTGAGTAGTTTTAATTAAGACATAGTCTGCTGCTGGTGAGCCTTCAGCTTTGGGATGAGTTGGCCTTTTAGGTGGAGGGACATGACTTCATTGGTTGATCCCACCAGGTTTCCGCCTATGAACACAGCCGGCACGGGGGCAGTGCACCCCAGCCTCATAAGAGCCTTCTCCATTTCCCTGCCGTCAGGATCTTGGTCAATCTCATGAACCACAGGACTCACCCCAATCTCTTGAAATAGAATGTTAACTGCATAGCACAGGCAACATGAGCTCTTGCTAAAAATCACCACACCCTTCTCTGATGCCAACCTCATTACTTTGTCCATCTTGATAAAAAAAAAACACTTGATCAAGAGTATCTTCCCAATATGGCAAAGTTTTGCCTTGAAGGGAAAAAAGTAGTCCTCTGGATTACCTAAGACTACTAGTTTACTTAAGACTTTATCAGAACCATCGGATCGAATTCAAACTGAACTCGATCCAATGGTTAAATTGGCTTGGAGTTATGATCAGGAGAAGAGATAGATAATTAGCTAGGTTGGGTAGAGAGAAGAGTTTGAAGCTTAAGGTTGTTTGAATATTTGAGCTCTCAATTGCTGGACTATTTATAGGGACAGCATAGCAGGGTGGACTGCTTTTCTTTGAACAAGAAAATTCAAAAGAGGATGGTCTTTATTTAGATGCCCAAACAAAGAAGCTACCTTTTAAGATAAAGACTCCAAACATCTATTAGACTGAACAAGTTGCATGGCAGATGTATTTCCTGCATGCAGTACATGCTTAGCTGAAGTGAATTAATTTCTCTTATATGACTGCATATATATTGAGTGGTGTAATTTATACGCGACCTACGTGTATAGCCTATGCACCATTTCTTCAGGTTATACAAATTTAATGGAAACAAACACCAAATATACATATACTCTCTGTCTAGACACAACAAAAGTAGAAAGTTATTCCATAAGGCAGCTGGGATCAATTTATACCAGATTCCCTAAATCACCTTCCTTGAATCCTTGTGCAGAAAAATGGGGAATGATGAGATAAATAGATGGCTTTCGGTGGCTGCGATTCTGTTGTGTTGCGCCCACCAACTTGCACGATTCCTTTTCACACGTGACACGTAAGAGAGCTAGCTGAGATATTGTTCATACAGACTGTTAAGTTTCCAAACTTTTCCATGCTCCACATGTATGTGGATAGGCATATGGAAATGATCACCACACGTTTTAGAAGAGCCTTCTTGTCTGTATAAATGAAGAGGCCAGATATTCCTCTTATTGGAGCAAGCCTTTTTAGAGTATAATGAGTCATCAATCAGCATATATAACATATCAGTGAAAATCTAAATTCTTTTGATGTTCATATCAGATAGTCCTGCAGAGATTCTGATTTATTAAATAGCTTCTTCTTTATATAGATGGACATATGGAAGAACTTTTTGGCCTTTTGGATTTGGAGGAATACAAGGCCCAAAAAGGTTAGCTATAGGAGCCTAAAGGCATCAAAGCTTCTTTGTCTCTAATCCCTCAGCGGCTTGGCTAAAGTGTCATGCACATGGCTTCCCATAAAATTCACTTGGCATGTAGTCGCCAGAATGCTGAGAACCACCCAACCATTTCATCTTTTCCTTCAAAGATTAACCTGCACCCACAGCCTGGTATATATATATGCAAAGAAAAGATTCTTATCTTCCATGCATATACAAACTCACATAATAACAGAAAACTATATAGCCTTTTACATTTTATAGG
This sequence comes from Prunus avium, assembly GCF_965620075.1. Classification (NCBI taxonomy): domain Eukaryota; kingdom Viridiplantae; phylum Streptophyta; class Magnoliopsida; order Rosales; family Rosaceae; genus Prunus; species Prunus avium. Next base: position 39,468,992 of record NC_142291.1, read on the forward strand.
CAAATGTGATTCTCAGTTTTTCAAACAGGGACCCACCTAATCTGGCGGATATGTTTTTTGTATTGGAAAATTTCTTATCATTGATCATGATAAAAGGTTACTGTTATGCTTAGTTGAAACTTAATTTTATTCTAAAATTTTAATCTAGCTTAGCATGGAAACAATCTTTTGTGAACAAATGAAAAACCTGCTGCGGTTTAGTTAGTCAGTCTTATCATGAAATTTTATAGGTGGCATTCTCCCAATTTTCTTTCCCAACCTAGGTGGCATTCTCGCATTGGACAACGATGTGGGGTGCATATCAGTTGCCACCTAAGTTGGGATTCCAAATACATAAATAGGTCAATGTAGTTGTATCCATTGCTGATTTGACAGATAGGGAAAATTGCAGTGTCCAATTACTTGTAAATTTAAAAGTAGAAGATGTTTTGATGGAGAAAACTTCAGAACTCTCCAGGATTTACTTTTCATATGATCTGACTTCATTTCACATACATAGAATGCAGCCAGGGAAGTTACATACATAGTAGAAAAAGAAAAAAAGAAAATATACCTCAATACTCATTTTTCTTGAAGCATGGTATTGGGATTCTTTTCTGTGTATACTTTGAGCTAATTAACAGAGCATTAACTAGCATAGCTTAATTTCTGTGTAATATGTGTAAGCTACTAGCTAGCAGCCTAGCTAGAACCAGATGGCTTTTGCATCCTTGAGCATTTGTTTTAGAGATCCATCAACATGATAGGATATGATATCCTTTGATGACCCTACATATTTCCCACCTATGAATACAGCAGGGAGAGCAGGGTTGCAGCCCAGCTGCCTCAATGCCCACTCCATGTCCCTCCCATTGGCATATCGATCGAGCTCGTGAATCGCAGGGCTTGCACCAAGCTCATAGAAAAGTGACTTCACACTGTGGCATATGCAGCATGAGCTTTTTGTGAAGATCACAGCAGCCTTCTCTGAAGCCAACTCTCTTACACTCTCCATTTCTCTAGAGAAAACAAAGTATACTGACTAATGCAAACACTGTAAAGGGCAGAGAAATCAGTAGCAATGCAGATCACTTCTGCAAATCAAAACCCAGAAGCAGAAACTCTAATTAAAGATTTGTTTGTGATGGGAAATGCTATATGCAAGAGCAGCAAAAGCAGATGTACTAAGAGCTTAATGGTTAATTGGTTTGAGGGTTTGCTTGGTGTACTTTGGGATTGATCAGCCTATTTATAAAGGCAGGAGAGGCTGTTGGATGGCATTGTTTAACCTAGAGAGAAAAAAGGAGAGAGAAACATTTAAGAACCATAAAATGGATAAGAAAGAGAAAGTAGTATAGCTGCTTTAGATATTTGTTTGGATAAGAAAAATGCCACTGATGATTTGCATGATGGCGACTCTGCTATATGCTATAAACAAATTGCATGCAGCATATATATATATATATATATATATATATATATATATATATATATATATATAATCTCACACACACAGACACATAGTAATGATAATTTACAGTCTATTTTGACGTCTCCTGGAATGTCCGTACTATGAACAGTGTTGAGAATAAGAATCACACATATATGTTTATATATTGACCACCAACACACACTTTCGGCCCTGGTTGGTTGCATCAAGATATACTAATTAATATTACTTCTTGGTTGGTTGCAAATTAACTCTTTAGGGAAGAGGGGGACAACAAGAATGAACTTTATCCCTAGCGTTTTTCTTTGCATTTGTTTTTACAAAGTCAGAGACTAGCTAGCTAGGAATTTTAGACCCTACTTTGGCATTGTGTACAGAGACAAAACGTACACCACCAATAAACCCAAATCTTTTTTTTCTTTTTCTTTTTCTTTGAAGAAGAAGAAGAGGGGAGAAATAATGCAGAGATAAAGCTGGTTAATCAATCTGGTTTTTGTTCGGATTGCATTGCATGTTCTAGTATGTGGCTGATGTGGAGATGGGATAGAGTTTATCCAATTGAATTTCACTTTCTTCTTCTTTTTTTTCTGATATGGTCCCTCCATCAAATTCACATGCATATTTATGATCTATATTTTGATACCTATAATATTAATATTCCTTTATGTGTCACTGAGTAAACAGCCCTGCACGCAAGCAATCTCATCCCAGAAATTCCAGGGAAAAAAAATAAGTCTTCATTCCATGACACTCAAGATTGGGAATAAATGCATCTCTTTATTGTTCTGCGTGATCTTCTTCTCTATTGGCAACGAATCCTAATATTAAAATCCGAGAATATGGCACGTGTCTCCATATATCCATCTCAATCAAAAGAATAAAAATAAAGCCATTCATCATCATCATCATGTATCACATTGACAACTTAGCATTGTCCTCATCTGTCGACACGCATCACAACATTGACAAGTCATTTACCGTTTCATTGTCCCCTCTGGCCATCTCTCTCCTCAGTTAGAGAGAGAGATGAGGGTAGGGGGCATTTCAAGATTTCAGTAGTGTCTTATATATGATATTTAGAGCATTTCCACTTATTTATCATGATAAAAGGTAAAAGAAAGGTAAAGGCTATTACTATTTACGTGAATAGTTGCCGTCTTTGCAAAAAGCTTGTGGTGTTTACACCCATTGCCATGGCAACTCAAGGTAACCACTATTCACATAAGATATGAGAAGAGGAATTTGTATAGAGTTTTGGTGTGGGAAGTGAATAATGTGACTAAGTATTTATTTAAAAAAATTCTGAAATTTTTAGTATTTTTAAAGATTTTAAATTTTTTTTTTCGGTTGCTTACATCAGCAAACCCAAACAACAGTCTAGGCTGTTCTTGTCTTTGGGTTGGTCTGATTTGCTTGGACCCATGCGCTGCCAGGGCTGTAGAAGCCCGCTGGAACATCAAACTGGGGCTTGGGCCCCCTTGTTGCCGGCCTGGGGCACTGCTAGAAGTGCTCTTAGGTGATCCAATAGTTATAAAATAGGACATCACCTAAAGATAATATACAAGGCCCTCACTATAAAATGACTCGGGAGCATTTGTGGGATTTGGGTTGGGGAGTGGGTGGGCTTCAACCCATTAGATCCACTTTCTGCTTAAATTGTGCTGTGTAGGATGGGCTAGATAATGAACAATATAGGGACATTTTGGGCCCTATAGCTTGTTGAGACTTGATTCTCTCTTAATTTTCTTTATATCCCTTTGCTTGAGAATTTTTACTTTTCTCAATAACGGGAATATGCCTAAAAAAACTCAGATTATATGCGTTAAACCCAAGCAAATCTAATAGGTTCTATGTGTTCCTCTGCCGGTGCTACAAGATCCTACTTACCCAAATATTCTCTAACATTTGTGATCTCTTAACATAGTCATACGTTTAAATTAATTAAATCATTGAAAGATAGTTATAAATTTCATCAAAATTATTTTAATAATATATTTGTGTGTCGAGATTGAAAAATATATTTTTTACTAAAAAAATTAATAACGTTATGAATGGGTTTGTACACCATATCCATACGGGAAAAATTTAAATAAGAACTTACATGTCACGTGACATATACCATTAAAACACAATAGATCAAAACCTAGGACCTATATCACAACAGAGAAAAAATTGATGATAGCGTTACATTCGCGCCTTCCCATTTAAAAACTTTATATTCTAATACAAAACCCTCGAATTAATAGTCGAATGTTTCCTTATATATAATAATATTTAAAAAGAAATTTCCTTTGGCTCTCCTCAACCTCAATTAGGCTTTGCGGAGAGAGTGTATAATCGGAATTGGACCCTAGGGTTAGGGCTTTGCAGGGATAACGATAAATTTGGAGGCTTCAGCTTTTGGTCGGCGTCGAGGTTGAAAGGACTGTCGGGTAAGTAGATTTCGTTCTACCTATCAGCTAAAATAAATTCGGAATTTCAAGTTCATAGTCTCAGCATGATATTCAAGCACCCAAACCGTTGGTTCAAATCCTTGAGCCGAAACAGAGTCTTAATTGTCAAATGGTTGGATTGTACTCGGTTAGACTTACAGGTTCCATGGGTGTGGAATTTGATTATCTCAGTTTGGGTTAGTATATTTTAATTTGTTTATTGTATCCCTTGGACTTTAAGTGAAGTTCCTTGTATATCGTGGTGTTATGTTTCATGTTTGGATTTGGTTTAGTCAATAAAATTTCTTACTTTCTGCTTTTATTAGATGTTGGGTTAGGCCTGGGTTTAGAAAAGTTTGAAACTTTATGATCTTCTTGATGGATAATAGTATTATTGTTCAAAGTGGCTTTCAGGATTGCTCAAATGGAGGATGCCCAAGAAGTATCTGAAACAATGTCAGATAAATCATCTGAAAATACACAAGAAACTCGTGATGAAATGCTCTCGAGGCACAGGTGATTTGCTCATCAAGTCTGCATTTTTATCACTTGATTTCTTTTAGTTGTTCTTGTGATGTTGTATTTGGCTGGTGGTTACATTGGTAATGCAAATAAGATCTGTTATTTACATGCGTATGGTAGTCAAACGCACTTGTGGTTGCCTAATACGAAGGTTTGTCTTCAATATATTTGAATTCATGAAATTGTGTTGGTGATGCATTTTCATGTTCTCCGAGAAGTGGTTGATATAATAAGAATGACGACTTATTATAGGTTCATTGAGGCTGGTGTCTTAAAAATTGGTTAGGTCGACTTTGTTAAGTTTCCCATAGATAATTCTGTTATTCCCCTTTGACATTTCTGCTTATACAGGAAAGAGATATCAGAACTTCAGGACAAGGAAATTGAAATGAAGAAGGCAGCTGCCAAAGGTAGCAAGGCTGAACAAAAAACTAAGAAAAAGCAGGTGGAGGAAGAAATTTCTCGGCTTTCTGCTAAGCTTAAAGAAAAACATGCTGAAGAACTTGCTTCATTAGGGTATAGCACTAGTAATGGAACTGAGAAAGCCAAACTTGACAATTTAGTGAAAGCCATAGCTGGTGTTTCTGTCACCATTCAACCTGACCAAGCAAAGCCCAGCAAGAGTTCAAAGAGGCGAGAGAAAAGAGCTCAGCAAGATGCAGCTAGGGAGCAAAGAATTCAAGAAGAGCAGAGCAACCTTGTGAGTGATCGAATGATTGAGAATGAGAAACTGGAGAAAAAGCTTGAACCCCTTGGTTTGACCATTAATGAAATAAAGCCCGATGGTCATTGCCTCTACCGAGCTATCCAGGATCAGCTGGCCCATCTTTCCGGAGGTTCATCACCTCACACGTACCAAGAGCTTCGAGAAATGGTAGCTGCTTATATGAGGAAGCATGCATCTGATTTTCTCCCATTTTTCTTGTCAGAGAATCCAGTAGATGGAGATTCTGAGGATTCACTTGCAGAGAGGTTTGAGAATTACTGTAAAGAAGTAGAGTCAACAGCAGCATGGGGAGGGCAGCTAGAGCTTGGTGCTATAACTCACTGCCTTAAAAAACATATCATAATATACTCAGGATCCTTCCCTGATGTGGAGATGGGCAAGGAGTACAAATCAGATAGCAGCAGTACGGATTCTTCTGATTCAAGTATTATGTTGTCATACCATAAGCATGCATTTGGGCTTGGTGAGCACTATAATTCTGTGGTTCGAATATGATCATCGAATAGCCGGTGCAACTACAATGAAAACACACTTGGTTTGCTCATCATTTGGTTTGTAATTTGTGGTGTGAACAAGCGCACTCTTTGAGCTCTAAACTAATTATTGATACTACAGTAAACAGTGGTTATTTTCAGATTGGTTTTCCATAAAATTTTCTACATCTTCTGGACTAAGTTTTGTAGTCAAATTTTTGTCTCTTCTGACTTCTCTCTGGCTCGTTTATGTCGAAACTTGAGTACCCAGCATGAATGCATAATTGGCCACAAATTGTAGGTTCCTATAGCGGCCTAGGGCCAGAGATTCTCACATGCCACATTCATTTTTAATCCATCTGAGAAGTCCATTGATATATTGCATGCAAAACGAGTTCATTACTCTTTAGTCTTCCCTTATTTCTTAAATCTGTTTTTGGACCAATACATTTGCTTGTAAGTACTAAGAATATGTATTATTTGGTTACATTGAAAGGGAATCAAAACCTGAACAAATCCTAATCCTTGCCCCCACATTCTCTCATCGCTTGGGCGTCAAGGGCTTGGCAACAAACACTAATTTTGACCAAACGAAAATGTGGAAAATCATTCAAGGGAGCATGGAAGTGAGAATGAGAGTGAAGATGAGATTGAGAGGGAGGAGTAACAAAAGTGAAAACAAAAATTCTATTTGAAATTGTTTTCACTTTCAAGTTTTTATTTTCACTTTTGTTACTCTTCCCTCTCATCCTCATTCTTACTCTCATTCTCACTCTCATTTTCCTCTATACTATAGCATAAAAAATAAAAAATTAAAATTAAAAACTAAAATTGAAATGGTTATCAAACGGACCCGTAACATATAGCATAGCATATGCAAAGTGACAACCGCCCACCTCACTCCTCTAAAGTCAAAACCTAGTTGATGATGAAAGATCTTCTTTCCTTTTCCGGATTAGTAAGCAAACTATAATATATATTAAAAGATAGCAGATGGAGCTGCAAAAAGGGCAGAATTCTACTCTAAATAAGTAGCAGAAAGCAAGCACTCTTTAATAATCTTTATCTAATCCATTCGGGATGCTCTCGCATTTGTTAAATTCTACTACATATCCCCAACCGTCCACTCGTACTACTTTTATTGTCAAACTCAAACATATATCCATAATTTCTGTTCTAGATTATCCGGCTGCTTTCTTTTCTGCATATGCATGCACAATCTTGACGTTTTGGGGTTGACAAACTTTATATATTGGCAATGAAATCAAATGGGATGGATAGCTGAGATCATTTTGGTGAGGTGGCGAATATACCCAAACCAAATCCTTTTCTGGGCAATTGTTTTGTCAGTGTGTAACTGGCTAGTTGCAGAAGAAATAATATCCATATATAGCTAAGGAAAGAGCTTTTGTGAAAGCAATCTTCTTTTGGAACCTCATGCTCCTCTAATCAAACCGGGCCCAAACATATTTAATGTAATTGGCACACGAGATAATTGGTTTTTTTATATAGATCGAATCGAATTGGAACCAAGATGATTAATGACATATATGGATATATATCTAATATTATTGTTCCAAAAGAAACCATTGAAATCTTGATACATAGCCTAGCAAGTTCAAGTTGGACCTGAATAATTTGGATCTTAGTTTCTTTTTAATGTTTTATTCTTGGGTGGATTTTCATGCTGCCAAGGGGCAAGTTAACTGTTAACTTACCTTTAATCAGAATCTTAACTATGTATGTACGAAAATTATTGTTTCTTCCCTTTCTCTTGACTTTATATTCACGCTTTCGGATCTCTTCAATTGAACTTGAAGCGGGCGTACGCGAATCTTGTTATCCTACTCATTCGATAGACCCAACTCCTTCTCCACTATAACTATACCTAGATGCTCCAGAATAGATGATGAGACCTGGGTTGTAATTGACAAATACCAACACACCCTTTAGCTTACTTTCACTTAATTAACTAAACCCTTGCGTTGCGTTCATATATATCTTAGCAATAACAATAACAAAATAAACCCCGCCAGTGGAAAAGGGCCTTGACTTGCAGACAAGAGGTCTCAGGTTTGAACCCCATAGTTTTGAATGTGTGTAAGAAATCCTCCTCCCATGTAGTTTAGACTACCGCTTGTACTAAAAACAAAATAAACCCCTTGCACACATTGACATTAATTACTTACAAACTCAAACTAAACCTTAGCCAGTAATTAAGTTTATTTTTGGAATAAATATTAATTTGAGGTTAGGGATAAAATGTGCATGCAAAACATGAATCTGGTGCTTGCAAAGGACAATGTATATATTGCGGCGCTATAGATTGTTTGGTACGTTAAGGGTAACTTGGGAACTCAGAGATCCCACAATGCTGTCACAATTTGCATGTAAGTATATGTACATGCGACTTTCCATATGCATGGCCCTTTCAAAATGACAAGTTTCACCTCAACCTTGCCAAAATGCTGGGCAGATACATATATGCATGAACACACACCCAATTTCATATAAACATTGATCGTGTCCTGCACAGAACCAAGTAAATCATGCATGCATAAAGGGTAATTTGGGAATGGTATTACATAATCACTAGCTAGCTTTAAGCTTCTATATTCTATATGTCGATCAGAGTTTTAAACATTACAATTCCCCACCGCACTGAACAACGATATGACCAGTATAAATAGACCCATAATGGATCTCAAGTTCCTCATCAAGCAAAACCCTCAAGTCAATTTTCCAATTAAAAAGGCAGGTAGCAAGAGATCGAAGCGATCGAAGAGAGATGGACATGGTGGCAGGATTGGTGGATGAGAAGCCATTGGTGATCTTCAGCAAGAGTTCATGTTGCATGAGTCACTCAACAAAGTCATTCCTACGTGGGTTTGGGGCAAACCCTACAGTTTACGAGCTGGATCAAATGCCGAACGGGCAGCAAATCGAAAGGGCGCTGCTGCAGCGGGGTTGCAGGCCAAGTGTACCAGCTGTGTTCATAGGCCAAGAGTTGGTGGGAGGTACGAACACAGTCATGAGTCTCCATGTACAGAACAGGCTTGTTCCTTTGCTGATGAGAGCTAAAGCTATTTGGATTTGGAACGATCGATGATGATTAGTAGCATAGACTTACTATGCATACCCAGCAGATGTATTGATAAAATGGCCGGCCTCTATCCAATATAGCAGGCTCGGTCCATCTTTTTGTACTTCGATTTGCATCAGTTACTAACTGATGTAGGACGAAATATGAGTTAATTATGGTGTGAAAAATTAATTAAAATAAAGTGGTTCAAAGTTGGAAGGAAATTGTGCAATAGAGGGAAATTCCAATTAATTGTCAATTATGGCGCTAGGAAAAGAAGGAAGGCGTATTGTTGAGATTTTCTAATTGATTGAGGAAGTTCGAAGCAATTAAGATTTTATCAAGATTTGTATTTAATTTAATGTTTAATTTTATATTTTGAAGAATAAGTTATCGATTAGGAATATTATAGAACCTAACTCATGGCGTTGTATTAGTCAGTTTATTCATCTTATTTTCAATCAATATATTTGAGGTTTACTCAATTTCTCTGGTGGATTCCAGTTTGTTGGTGGAATCCGACATTGTTACTTGTAGGGTTATCGTTCGATCTCCCTATTCCTTATATCTCATTGTGTCACTAACTAAATGAGAACTATGTACGTACGGTCATGTTTTTGATGGATTATATTTATATATATGTATATGTAGATGTATTTACAGAGGCTTCATCGAATATATAAACCATAAGTAATGTAAAGATTGGATACATACGATTATCTATATAACTGACATGTAAGTAAGCCAATGGGGTCTACCCCTAGTGGAAAATGGCCTTGATTTGGAGATCCGTGGTCTCTAGTTCAAACTTCCTTGACACCTTGGTATATAGTGTGTGAGAAACTCCCTCCCTTTTATAATTTGGACTATGACTTGTATTCAAAATAAAATAAAACATTACAAGTAAGTAAATTAATCCCTACACTTGAGCTTGATCGTGTGAGAGTTTGGTATAGAATAGAATGTATGAGTCTACAACTCTCCTTATCAACACACACATATTCGCCTTATGTGATGACATAGAGTAAAAGAACAATGTAAAATCAAATAGTTGACATGTGATTTCAGAATGTTTGAGGTTTCAGCTCCACAAAATAAAACTACTTGTACAATACCAGTTGATCATATTTATACACTATGTTCATATAACATAAGTAAAGCCCACAATGGTACCAATATACAATATGATCATGTAATACGACTATGTTTTTACATGTTATAATATGGTTAGGTAACGAGTTTATATTTGTGTTACATTGTTGATGCTTGGTATAAACTAAGTTCGTTTGCCCAATTAGAACAGGACACATGGACCTCACTAGCCACGTGGAAAAAGTGACCATCCAATCCCCTCTAACTCCCAACCATGCATGTCGGCTCGGTTCCCAACCACACCACTTCATCCTCCATACCATTCAGGAAAACATGGCGAAAGGCTACTAGTCAACCACGTCAACGACAAGACCTTCCCTGACAAAGGAGGATTCACCGCCTCTTGAAACACTGCTCATGTCCTCTCAGATACCACGTGTAAACCACCTAACCCGTCCTCTGACCAAATGGGACTTTGGTCGTTCGTAACAGGCTACTATGTTCACTTTCGCCCCTTAATAAAACGCGTAAAGCTATCATGAGAAGAGGACATGGAAGAACCCTGACCATCCACCACATGACGGGACGGCTTGATGTGACATAAACGGCTCGGCTCCGAGTCGAGGTGACCGGCTTGAAGAACCAAATTTCCTCTTCATTTCAAGTAAAAGCACTTGTATTTCATACGTTGAGCACATGAAATTTGAGGTCTAAACATACACTATAACAAATATCTACTTATATTCGAGTAATACACGGAAATTTCTCAATAATCTGATAAACAAGTGTTGCAAGTTGCAAGTGAGAGGCCCCACGCGAGAAGGACAAGAAAATATGGAATAGCAAACCACGTGATGACAAGCGAAAGACGAAAAGAACAACTTACTAAAGCTTTACGCGTACAAAGATGCTCTCCATCCACCTTTGGAATTTTCCTAAACTTTGATAGCTAGTGTGTTGCTAAAAACAAGATAGATTTTCATTCTGTTGGACTAACCAAAAGAAGAAAAGATTTTCCACCTCATGGAATATTATTTAAATGTGAACCTAATAAATCGAGATGTATAAGTTTTAGTTTTATAGGCTGCAATCTCAGAACGTTTGTGTGATGCCAGGAACCGTCGACCTTGCAATCTTATATATATATGTTCTTTCTCTACACATATTTTATCCACAAAAATATAGATACAGTCCCCACTTATCCAAAGAGAATCGACATTCTATATATCTATCATTTTATTGAGATACGAACCCATGCACCATATGAATTTAAAATGGAGCTAGCTTAAGCTTATTCTCCGGCAAAAGCTTTCTATACAAAATGTTGATCACTAAATTTTTGCAAAAAGAAATCAAACAGGCCCTAAGTAGAAGTTTACTGACCAACATTTTCTTTTAGTACGTAAATTAAGAACTCGTTTGATAGTCAATAATATTGATGCATAGTATGCCTCTCAAAATCACAAGAATATTAATTAGTACGTAGATTAGAAAGCAAGAATATATATGATGATTTGATTACTTAATTAATCACTGCAAAATGAGCTCAGTATCAGGTTCATCATCATGATGTTGTGGTTCATCTAAAATCGTACCTGCAGACAAATCAAACTTTTAAAAAAAAACATATATATATATATTATCTGAAGGGCGGCCTGCAGAGCTTTAGAAAACTTAGCTAGTCCTTTTCTTTCATTCACATGCAAGCATGGACATATGCTCTTGAAATCCAAATCAATCAGAATCAAGATCAAACAAAATCAATTCTACATTGACTGTTGATAATGAACTATAAGTAATAACTGATTATTTAAATGTTGACATCGGGAATAATTAAAAAATCTGAACTTGTACGTATAAGGAATTTCTTATCCATATCCATCACTGGCAGCAACTTATGATATTGACAGCAAATCACTTGAACTATAGTTTCCTACCTACGAATGCGACTGGCCTATGTATGTATATATATATATACTAATATAATTAAGTGACATTTGCAATAAGAATCGATCCTCAAAGTTTTATTTTATTTTATTTTATTTTAGATTTAGCTTCTGTTCATTGGACTGTTCTACAAAAGGTCCAAAGGTCTTCACGGGAAACTAATCAATGGTTAGGGATTGACTACATGTACTAAACCCTATAATTTAATTATAAGGGTTAATGATCCTTGTTTGTTTGTCCTTAATGACCAAAATATCAAAATCCTAGCTATCTAGCCACATTCCAATCCTTTTGGTCAATATTCAATGGTCAGAATTTGTGGGCATAATAATGATAGCTACCGACTATACGTTCGGAAGTTTGAATATTTTGAAGAGAAATATCACTAAACTAATAATTAGTTGAATCAAAAACATATACTAATTTACTAATTCTAGCTACGATTTACACAGAATATTGTCAATTCTATCATTGTTGATAAAGAGGTGGGGTGGGTCCTTGAGGTATCTTCTCATACTTGTACGGTAATCACGTGGATTAGTAGAGGGCAGACAATCTTTCTTAAGCATATATTTTATCCATCCAAAATATATTTTACTTTGTCTCTAGCTCTCTCTCCAATAGATTGCTTTGGGTTTGCTTCAACTGAAGTGGATGGGAATCTTTGCCCCCTTTGGATAAACTCATCTTCTGTCTCCACCTTAGCAGAATATAGAGCAGATGCTCCCAAACACTCTCAACACGCCTCCGTACGTATGGCGAACTTTCAAACCTAACAAGTGGTTAACACATATTCTGTGACGTGATAGTAAGTGTGGCCGTTGGGCCCAACGCATGAAACTTTGCTTTGATGCCATGAAGAAAGTTGAAATTCCATCACAAAATCAATTGGCGATGAGGGAATAGCCCAACTCCTTATGAACCCAAGCTCTATGTCCCTTAACTTTTCAATGTGAGACAAACACTCTCAACAATTAGCAGGTGTTTTCTTATTTATATATGTCTAAAATATATTGGCATCATTTCCACTGTTTCTACCTGCAGGTGGTGAATATGCCAATCCTTTGGGTCTACAGTGACATCCTCCAATCACAGCTCAGCTTTATTTAAGGCCAGTGATTTTAACACTTAGCGCTATTTGCAGTCCTCACGTGAATTGTAAAATATTCTGTTTGAAGTGCATATAACTAAAGAAAGAGTGCCAAAATCGGTTTGGTTATATTTTGCAGCTAACAATTTGCAGAGAGAGCCAAAGTTGGTCTGTCTTTATCGACTAATCATGCTTAAAGATAAAGCGTGATGATATGAGAATCCGATCGATGACTTTTTGTGGTGATCTAATATTTTATTCGTTACAATGCAACACATGCACACTATAAAGAGACCGACATGAGAGATCTAAGTTCCTCACAGCAACAAGCTATACCTAGCTATTAGCAAGCAAGCTCCACTAAATTCACAATTCACAACGCTTTTAATCCGCATTGTTCCAGGCTCCGACCAGCATTCATGGATACGATAACGAGCATGGTGGCCGAAAGGCCGGTGGTGATCTTCAGCAGGACCTCTAGCTGCATGAGCCACACCATCAAGTCACTGATACGTAGCTATGGGGCAAACCCTACAGTATACGAGCTGGATGAAGTTGCAAATGGGCAGGCTATTGAAAGGGCACTGGTTCAGCACTTCCAATGCCAACCAAGTGTGCCGGCTGTTTTCATAGGGCAGCAGTTTATTGGTGGAGCTGATCAGGTCATGAGCCTCCAAGTCCAAAACCAGCTTGTCCCACGGCTCATAAGGGCCAACGCTATTTGGGTTTGGAACAGAACCTGAATAACATTTTCCTACAAATTCCTCATCTATCTACAATTAATATAATACACATTATATTATTATAATCTTATATATAATAATAATAATAATAATAATAATAATAATAATAATAATAATAATTTCAAGACGTACCTGCGTACGTCCACTAATTAACAAAGCTCAAATAACAGTTTTTTCTGTTCCCTCCTAGCTTTGTTTACTCTTTAGTTTCTTCTTGACTGGGCAAGGCTGAAGTTAGTTTCCTCTTGGTCTAGGTTGAAGAGGATGAGCTTATTATTTATATGTTTTCAGTTCATGTAATCTCCCTTAATTATATTATGTATGTCCAATAAAGGCAGAGAGTTGAACTGCAATGGTTGATCTGTCTATAACTGTGATTAATTAAGACTATTTATAATTCACAGAACTATGAAACACTGTGAATGCTGAACTTGCATCAAGCTCAAAGAAAATCAATGAAGAAGAAAATGGTTAGGATGCCACGAATCGATCTTGCGTTTTGCTTTACTTTATTCTGGTTCTGAAAAATATATCCACTGAAGTTGACATTCCCCCACAAGCTGTAGCACATGTATGAAAATGCCGTTCTGCCAAGGAATGGAGAAGTTCATGTATTCAACAAAGCTTGATTGCTCCATTACCATGAAAGTTAGCTTGCGCAGATGCTCCAAGAAACAGGAAAGTAATTCTAATTGGAATACAAAAAATAAAATAAAAAAGTAACTTGCAAAAGTCAAAAGGAACATCAAGTATGCAAACTGGATACAAAGCAGAAACATCACTCCATTGTATGTGATGCATACATTTTTTTTTTGGGTCTGAACCACGAGGTGGTCCTGGATGGGCCCCAACTATGGGTGGCATCTTTAAGCCTTAACCACAACTCAGACTAATCCCCACTCACACCGGGTCGGCCCGTAAGGGGTAAAGTGCTGGGCAAAGTGGTGACTCCATACAAGAGCAGGGATCGAACCCCTGACCTCTCTTAAGGAATGAGAGTGCCGAACCACTCATACCAACCACCTTGGTTTGATGCATACATTTGGACTAAGAAAGAATTTGCCTTTTTCTAGTAAATAAGTTAAAGCCCCAACCAGGCCCATGATTTAATAATATGAGCGTGAGCCACATTTTGACATGCACAAAATCAGGCCCAAGAAAATATTACAATAAACTTACAAGATTGAACAACCTCATGTACTGATCCAAAAGAAAAGTGCCAAAATTATTACCCTTATTAGTCTATATATAGCGAAATTCTATAGTGAGGAGGCCATATATGAACTCTTTATGTGGACAATCATATTAGTCACAAGATCATTTCATTAAACTTAAGTGAAGTTACTATTCAAATGAATCCTACGGCTAATATGAAGGTCAACATTTATGATTCATATATTGCACCCTCATCATAGAACGACTCTTTGTATTGAAGTCATACATTGAGTTGACAATTGCTTAGACCCCATGAATTAAAGCCTATGTCATAAATATTTTGCGGCTAACAATTTTCAGAGAGCAAAGTTGGTACGTCTTATCAACTAATCATGCTTAAAGGGTGATAATCTGAGAATCCGATCGATGACTTTTTCTGGTGATCTAATATTTTATTCGTTACAATGCAACACATGCACAATATAAAGAGACCAACACGAGCGCTCCTCACAGCGACAAGCTACATAGCTATTAGCAAGCAAGCAATCTCCACTAATTTCACTTCACAAACAATTCACGACGCTTTTAATCCCCATCGTTCCAGGCACTAAGCGTTAATGGATACGATAAGTCTTCGGCAAGAGCTCTAGCTACATGAGCCACACCAGCAAGTCACTGATATCGAGTTATGGGGCAAACCCTACAGTGTACGAGCTGGATGAACTTCTAAATGGGCAGACTATTGAAAGGGCACTGGTTCAGCACCTCCATTGCTGTTTTCATAAGGAAGCAGTTTTATTTCCTTATCAATGTCAACACAACGTCTCCACAGTTTATCATCTTCAGTGAAAGATAGGACATATGTATACTTCCCAAATGAGTCGTAATTATTGAGACTAAACGAAATTAAGCATTTATTCCTTCATATCACAACACAAAAACAAAAAAACAAAAAAAAAACTGTGAAATGAATACATGAACTGCACATTTGTATTCAACAAAGTTCGATTGCTCCATCTCCCATGAAGGTTAGCTTGAGCAGATCCTTCACTTATGAATATAATCTTTCAAGAGTGGATTCCTCTGCTCTCGGATTGCATTCTGCCGCCAAGTTTCCACAGCCCTCTCAACTGTAGCATTTGCCTTGCGTATCTCCTCAGCAGTGAACTTGTGCTCTATGATTCCTAAAGGTCCAGGCTGCAGTACCTTTACCACAGTTTCCATCTCTTGCTCCAGCTGCCTATGCAACAAGAAATAGGAAATAATCCCAATTGAATGCAAAAGATAACAAAAAAGATAATAACTTGCAAAAGTATATAGGAACATCAAGTATGCAACTGAAAACAAAGCAGAAACATCAATCCATTGTCAGTGATGCATAATTTTTAGGGCAATCATTTGAAACACAGACATCAGATAGATACATAAATTCAACCCATACAACTACACATGATGAAGGGTAAGGGGGCAGCAAGATGAACTCAGTTTCGATATACGAAACATGATGCCAAAGCAATCCACCCCAAAATGCACAAGTTCTTTCTTTTCCCATTCACATAAAAATCCCAGCTAGCAACTCTACTCTTATCGAGCAACTTATATGCAGTGAATGAGGCATACAAGAACTATCCATTGTATAACAGAAAATAAATTTTATCAAACAACTATGGCCAATGCCCATCTGGGTCTTCTCAGAATATAAATAGATCATATATCCTAATAAGCCTGTGATTTACAGAAACCGAACCCAAACAGACAGAATTAAATTCAAAAGCTTTATAGCATTTCCAATTTGAACTAAACAGAAAGGAAATAAATTCGGGTTAATTATAGAGAAAGCTTACTAAATCAAACCCAGTAGGTTCTAGAATCACTTTCTATTTATCAACAATTTTCTCGGCATCATTTGAAAACCCTAAAATTGAAAGGAAGGAACCCTAAAACTTATTGTGAGGAGGTACCTGAAGAGCCTGGAAAAGGGCAATGACCTGCTCATCTCTTTCTCTCTCGCTCTCTCCCACCTCAAAGACGCGCCGTTTCTGCTGTACGACGGTTGCAAGCAGAGAGACCCTTTTCATCAAGATACTAAAAACGACGTCATTCCGAAGCTTCTTGAAAACGCGCGAAGTGGCAAATTAGCAAATAAAAAAAATAAACAGATTAGCGACTCTGCTGGGGATCGAACCCAGAATCTCTGGTTCCGTAGACCAGCGCCTTATCCATTGGGCCACAGAGTCAACTTGTTAGGGTTGCTTTCCACTCCATATTTATATTAATATGAAAGAGTTAAAATACCATTTTGGTCCCCCTATATTGCTTGAATTTATATTTTGGTTGATGTGATTTGAATTTGACCGGTTTGGTGTTAATAATGTCGGTCCTTTTGCCTAATTTGACATTAATCTGCTTGGCCAAATTAAAACCTCATCCCATAAAAAGAAGGGTTCATAAAATGACATTGACATTGACATTAATATGCTTTGGTTAGTATCTGAAAGGGAATGTACCTGGATCCCAAACTATATCACTAATCTTGAACTTGGTCTCAGTCAAAAAGAAGGGTTCATAAAATGACATTGACATTGACAAACCAAACCCAAGCTTACCACATATAGATATAGCTGTCCAACATCAAACATGACATAATCTAATCGTTTTGTCTCAAACAAACATATAAGCATTCATATTATTATTGATCAAAAAAGTGGAGGGATTTGATCTCAAGAACACAAGTTATATAACAAATAAATAGAATCTCTCTCAAGTACGTACACTCAAAAACTGTCAAACTGAGATTAGAAGCCACCACACTAGTTTTATGAGTTGTAAATTTATAATTATACTAATACAATACAGAAATAATACTATACACTCTTGTACTTGTATATATTCACACTCCTAGATAGTCATGAAACCGAATGACGCCTTCGCTTCTGAAATGGAAATCTGGACTCTGAGCTTGCCTTGCCCCCTAGGGGCTTAATGCTATTGATCTTGAACAATGCATTGAGCTTCCCCAACTTTTTGGTGAATGATTTGAATAGCTTGTTTGCAGGATGAGACTTTACAAGCTCCTGTTTCATAGACACGTGATCTTTTTCCAAGTCTGTTAGCCTCATTCTCATTCTTGCAACTTCAAGCTTCAGCTCTCTGTTCTCTCTTCTGACTGATGCATAGTTGTCTCTTGGGGAGATGGCTCCACTGCCAGCACCACTGCTTGATCTTTGAGGGAATTGGGTTCCATTTATTGCCCCAAAGAAGAACTGATTGTGGCCACCATTCATTGCATTCCTCAGCCTGATTTGCTCAAAGTAGAGTACCTGCACTGCCATCTGTACTGGTAGCCTTTCATTCTGTGCTGCATGACTGCAGGCTTCTTGGGAGAGTTTCTGGCAGTCAATGGTTTTGCACAGCCGGTACCGTTCAGAGTCCTTGATGTTTGGATGAACCTATAAATAGATGCAAATGCACATTGGTACTCAACATCTTGGAAAGAAACAAAGAAAATGCAGAATATAGACAAAGTGTAAATCAAAGGTGAGTTGCTTAGGACTTAAACACATGGAGAGAGAGAGAGAGAGAGAGAGAGAGAGAGAGAGAGAGAGACTCTCACTTTGAGGAAAATATCCACAGCTCTGTAGAGTCCATCACTCACTATCCGAGCGTGGTCTGGAAGTAGTTCTGCTAGTGCTATGAACCTTGATGGCATCAAGTTTGAGTCCAGTGCAACTTCTGCAAGATAATTGTCCAGTAACTTTGACACCTTCAGGATTGAGCTTTGCTTTGGAGATCCAGGGCTGTCAAAGTCATAAACCATCTCACTTTCATCCCTCAAGTGATTATCTTCCTCATCATCCTCATCCAAGTTCAAAAATATTGAAAAGATCCTCAATATAGCATCTGTGTCATAGATTGTGCTGTGGTTGTTCCCATGTGAATTTGCAGGAATTAAGATGTCTTCAAGAATTGCCTGATCCAGTTGCAAACCAATCCGCCTCTCTAAATCAGATCTGCAAGAAGTGGATGCTGATGCTGCAATTGCAGTTTTCAACAAACTCGAAAGAAATGCCATTGGAACTGGACTCTTCCTTGATTGTGTGGGGAGCAAACTAACTATAGCTTCAACAATGACCCTTTGTTTCTTTTGCAATTCCAGATCCAAGAGACTTCCTTTTACCAATTGGGCATCCCTGACAACAAGACCTTGAAGAGAATTATGGGCATAATTGATCAAAATTTTGCTTATCATATCCTGTTTAAGACCCTTGGTTTTCACTGCAGATAGAACCCGTTGGAAGAAGTCAAGACTAAGCACTGTAAGCGCTTTCCCCCACCAATCTGAAGGTGTTTCAGGTTCCATAATTGGAGCTGCTTTTGTAGGAAAGTTGTGGTCAAGTTTCAATAAGCCAGAGGTGAGCTGCTCTTTGCATGCATTATTTGCAATTGCATTGATAAGCCTGCTAACCAGGTTGGTTTCTTCTGCTGTTGGCAAGAGGGTCTCACAACGATGAAGAACTGATATTGATTTTGATATGTTTGGGAACACCATCTCCTTCAGATAAGCTTCAGTTCTGGTTTCTAGGTTTTTCTCAGCATACTCTTCTGTCATTTCCAGGAAGTGGGATACAGAACGGAGCATGGCAACATTTGATTGTGTAATCTCAACATTAATTCCATAGCAGAATTTTGCAGCTAGCTCAAATGCCTCCGGTCCACCGGGAACAGAAGATAGAATTATGCGTGATACTTTCGAATCTTTTACTTCAAGCAACAGTTTCCGAATCCTTCCACTCCGAGAAACTAGAGGGAACTGCAAAATAGTCACCATCACATTACTAATTATCTTTCTTTTCTTATTAATGTCCAGATCATTATTAGTACTATTTCATAATTCGATGGACTGTTCATTTAGTTGTCACATGATATTGATCTATAACAAGCTAGAAGTTGATTGAATAATAGCGTTACTAGTGCTGAACCGATTTTCCTTACCTTGTGAAGTGCAAAGCTTGAAGCTCCTATTTCCACAGTAAGATCGCTGGAAACATCAGAGATTGGCCTGCAAAATGGAAACTTTATTAAAAGGGAATTGAAGAGAGACAAGAAAACCAAAAACCAAGTTACAATTTAGAATTGCATGCATACATGGTGATAGGTACCAACATGTCAGAAACTTTGCGGTAGCTTCTTCTATATATTTCCATGAAAAAACACTACACAATTTGTGTTCAACCTAGGAACAGTGGAACATCTCAAACATATGGACAGAGTGATCCTCCCTAGCGACTAATTATTCGATAGGGACGACTCAATAATTTCAAAATGAGTGGATTGCAGTTTGCACAGGCAGTAAGGCCAGATATGCCAAAGGACTAAAAAGTTGATTTAAAGTTTGAAGAACTTGCTGTGCTCCTGAAATTGAACCAAATTGGCCAAATTCACCGGCCTTACAAAAATACAGGGGCACCATGTGGGGTCCCTTAAGATTAACAAGCTAGCAGGGTGTGGATTTGCTTGTTGTTACTCCATGTAAAGCTAGAAGATTTGTCATACTCGGTGACCAAATGTACAACTTGTCCGTACATGTTTTAGCCTAGAGGGCCTACAGATGACTAAGGCGCAAAAATAATTGATATGCAAGAAGGCATTAACTGCGTTTGGCAGTTGGCACTTCAAAATGTTGACAGTGAAACATAGCAGCATGTGGATAGCAATTCGCCTGGACCTCATGCCACTGTCGTTTTGATTTGGTAGTGTCAGGTAGAAGGTCACAGGGTTCATGGCCATGAGATGTTTTCTTCCATAAAATTTGGGGGGACCTCAGTAGCTCAGCTTAGGTTGATTTGTAGATGAGAAACCCAGGCTCTGTCTTGGACAAATTAAATCCCAAAAAAAGTTGCAACAAATGAACTCTGGGGCACCAAAGTTAAATGCCTTTTGGTAGGTGGAAACTAAACTACCATGAGGCGAGTAGCTAGAGAAAATGAGGCTGAAATTCAAAGACACAAACTTTCTGGTGTATTTTGTGTGTATGAGTTTTAACTCTTGCAACTAGCAAACTAAATGCAGGTAACTAATCAAAAGCTAGCAGAGAAGGAGAACATTACCATTCTGTGGCATGCCTGATACTGGAACTTGGACGAAACGACCGCTTCCCTGAAATGCTAGGCTTCAGTTCACCAATGGTGACAACACCCATCTTTCCTCAAACACCTAGTGTTCAAAATTCCCACTGAAAATTCTGCAACACCAATCCCACTACCAAAGTTCAAAAGTGTCACTCTTTCAACAATATAACTAGCGCCCACTAAAAACCCAACTCAAAGTGAATTTTCAGTTGCATAACAAATCATTCAGTTTTCTGACAGATGGTTTGATTGTTTTCTCTCTGTGTCTCTCTCTTTTGTCATGTGTGTGAGAGGGAAGAGAATGCTGGAGTGAAGAGAAAGTCACATGAATCCATGCAGGAACAAAGGGGTTGATGATGACTTTGAAACACAAATACTTTTAATGAGTGTTGATAATGAGTTTAATATGTAAAAGTCAAGGAATTGTAGCTGCACTTGAACTTTTCGGTGAAAGGTAGTGAGGGAGAGGAAGTGACCTTTCTTTTACATGGTTTTTGTTTGTGAGGAATTGCAGGATTCCTGAGGGGTTGCAGTGCTTTTGGGGGTTGTAATCATGGCCATTGAAAGCAACCCACCGAGCATAAAATAGCTTTTGCTTAAATTAAGTCTCTATTATGTGTAAAGCTCACTAAAGTAGAAATTAAAAAGGATGAGTGGGATTACATGTTATTATGAGAACCACAAAACTTCCACTTAAAATATATTTATCATAGAAAATTATAGTGTAATGTCCAATATCACTCTTAGAAACAAGTTTACCGCAAGTGCTTTTCTTTTCTTTTCTTTTTTCACCATGAACATAGAATGGGGGATTCAAGGAATGCACAGGCTCACGGTCACTACGATTTCGACAGCATGGAACAAAAAACTAACCTAGGATTATATAATGACACATTACCTTTCCAAGTACACATGTATTAAGTTTTAGTTACGCAAAATACATTAATGTGCTGACTGAGTGCTCTTAGTGTTACTCTGTTGGGCTCATCATGGCCTAAGATTGCATATATCAGGTGACAATGATAACCCCATCAATCTTTTTCTTTTGTGTTGCTGGATGACCGGTGGGTGAACAACATTTAAAATTGGCTGTTCACAAAGCTGCCAAATAATAAACCATCAGCTCTGGCGCTTTCCAAACTTCAAAAAAATATATATATATATTGGGTCTTTTACTTCTTTCTTTGTGATTTGTGAACAGTTACAGAGGCATTAGGCGAAGAAGAAGAATCAGAGTGCCCTGCTGCTGGGCGCACTGATTGCTTCCAGCCAGCCAATTATGCTTTAATTGGGTCTTCATATTAGTAGAAATTTAGGCACAAACAATGCATCAAATCATGAGTGACTGAGTGACTGAGCGACAGAGTGAGATCCCAACGGAGCTTCTTGCTTGCTGCTAGATGGCAATCTGTTCTGTAGAGTCTGTGCCAGACAAGAAGAATAATTTATTGAAAATCAGGTTTGGACTCATTTGTTCTTTATTGAAGTCTGTCTAAACTGAGTGTGAAAATCATATTTTCTTTATCGATTGTAACAACTTAAATAGATAAACAAACAAAATTGTCTGACCAAAACATACAATATAATCAACTTTCTGACTTACCTATTTTATCTTTCTTGAAAAGGTTGTGAAAAAATTGGTTTAAATTTATGAAAATAAAATTGTATCAACAAGAAGTCAAAGCTGTTGTTGGTGGTGCCTCCGTCTTCTCTCTATTATAATGAAGGGCACTCGCGCTTGAAGAAGAGTCAATTATTTGTTGAAGTTATGGAACTTGTCCCATATAAAAATGGCATATAGTTAAAGTTTATAGCAAATTGAAATTGCCACTGCAGAGCTGCCTCATCAAATCAAGTTTGCACCTTTTGGTCTTTTGGCTTTGTAAGTGGACCCCACCTAGGTAATAAAGTTATGCATTGGGAATCTTTATTCCTTAATTTAACTTATTTTACACAAATCTTATGAACTATGTAATTCAAGAAATGTGCCTTTATTTAATGTCAAATTGAAGAGCTTGGATCCTCATATGGGAAGCAGAAATTTTTTATATCAAATGGGAATAACATTGTTTTGTTATTTGCAGTCAACTAAACTATGTCAAATAAAAAATTTATTATGCATGACATAGCATGATTGATTGGAAATAACAAAACAGTGTTATTCTCGTTGCACGCAAGTATTTCTCGATGTGAAGAATGTGAAGATGGAATAGAGGGTAAAAAAAGAAAAAAGGACAGCAGTGGCAAAATGATGTCTTTCTGTTTGTTAGCCATGAGGGTGAAAAATGAGCTTGAATTGAATCATTAGAGCAGGTGAGGAAAAGGGGTGGGTGAGCCACTGATTATTTTAAGAATACAATTTTTTATTATAAAAAGTAATAATAATAATAATCTAAGCCCATTATTTTAGTTGTGGAAAATGATGGTGTGTGAATGTATTTGAAAGCAAGCATGCGAATGTAATTGTCGAACGTGTGACTAGGTGGATCATGACGCTGCTTGAGTTGAGTTATTAACTATTTTAAGCCAAGTTCAGGAGTTGTAGATATGGGCCTTTCCTTCAATTATTTGGGGCGGTGACCAACATAGAAAGTCGCATGATACTAGAACTTTTTTTCCTTTCAAGAACACTTATGGCTAATGTGGGTGTGATTTCTTAGGATTATGGCAGCCAGCCATTGGTCAAAGGGACACTTTTGTTCTTTTTATATAGAATCCAACGCATGAGCTCGGTTGCAGGAGTAAATGCGTTTAACCACTTGAGCCCATTGTAGTTTTTTTGTTTATGCTTTTAAAGGGCTGGAGTCATTTTCTTCACCAAGCATGACCCTAAAGAGGCTAAAGTGAAATTGTTTGCTACTTTGTTGAAAGTGGTAGGTTTTTAGCCTGAGTTTGAGAGAAATTGAGACAAGAGCAGCAAAGCAAAGGGGTTCGTCCGGTGCTAATGAGAGAAGAGCTCAACTGAACAAGAAGAACGAAACTGTGAGTCTGACAGAATCAGAGAGTAGGTGCGTACGTGTAACGGGCAATACGTGTCAGCATCCAAAAGTATAGGTTCCGAGACCCCACTTGGCAAATATTTCCGGAAACGACAAACGACCTCGAGGCAAGGCGAATATGAGAGAATAAGGCAAAACATGTGTACTGTCCTTTTTACCCTACTAGAGGACAAAAACAAGTATGGGCAAAATTGACTATGATGGTTCCCTTTCATTTGTGTTAAGAAAGAGACCCTGATAGTAATTGAGCAACACAACTGCTGTGCCTTTTAGTGGAAGGGAAAATTGCTTGCTTGCTATGGTAATGGTAATGGTAATTACTTGAAAGAGATGAAAAGTAGATATGGGAGGAATTTGAGCATTGCAGCTTATTTGGGATTTATATTGATTGCTGTATATAAATGACACAAGCATCAACAATGTCTGTCCTACTACTGTGGGAAAAACAGATTTGGTTGATACGACTGACCGACCGACCATAACTGAGAAATGTGAAACCTTTGCACAATTGACCATTACACATTTACTTAACTGACTTCTATATAAACAAAACGAGGATGTTGGTGAAACTGCACCCCTCCTGAGATAATGAAAGAGTCATTTTTGGGTATTTCATTTAACTTGAACGACGAACCTCACCACCTTGTCTTGTGCTTCTGCTACTGCTTAAAGGGACAGAAGTCTGACTGGAGTGTTGCACATCAGATATTGAAACCGATCCACTCTGAGTAAAAATCAATCCAACTGAACTGCTTGAGGTGTTCCCAGAAGAAGGCACTCTAGTTGAATAACTATCTTTTTTGGAAGTTGAAATTAATTCCGGCCGAAGGTCAGTTGACGAGGATGAAGGAGCCAGGGTAGCCAGCAAAGACCCAACTGGGTATGGAGTAACTGGCATATCAACCAGAGATGAAGCTGAGGGATTGTACCTCATGGTCCCTATTGGATGATCGAACTTGCATGTAGATCCAAACTTGCAGTGACCATTTTGCAGGTAGAATGTACAAGGTTGCACTCCCTGTTTTTGACATTATGAAATGAATTAAACATAAAAAGTCCGAAACAATATCACAATCACCTTTTCAGCACTGCATTCCCAACATTAAAGAAATCTAAATAGGAATGAGTAATACTCAAGAGGATCAAAAAAGCAAAGGCATGAAAGGGAAGAATAGATCTGATCTGAAACAAGGTAATTAATGAAAGAAGAATATTACATTAAAATTACACCAATTACCAATCAGATTAATCCAAAATCGAGCATAAACTACATCAGAACACAATCGTAAAGATTACTGTACAAAACAAATCATTTATAAAAGAAGACCGCTAAAGAGAACAAGGAAAACGAACACCCCTAACTAAAACTGCAGAACCCTCTGAAATCAAAACCTTTTTACATAACCTATTGTACTTTAAGGAAGAAAAAAAACAATACATAGCAAGACAGCCTGTCTTGGCTACTCAATTGTATGAATATGGTTGTACAAGGGAAGTCAACTATGTATGATTCTAAATGTTACACCTACCCCTTCTTTTACAACAAACTTACTGTTTAAACAAGGGTAAGAAGAGTATATAAAATTGGATAACCGAGTCAGCAAGTATTCAATAACTTTTAATAGTGGAAATTTAAAAATTAAAGATTCAAAAGAATAAACAGAAAACAACTTTGCATACCGGACGAAGTGGAAGACCAATTGGACTAAGGAGACAATTTGTCCTTGGTACGACCCTATCCCGAGGATGATGATATCTACAAGATGGTCCATATTTACAGTCCCCAGTTTTCAGATAGTACTGGCATTCAGGTTCGCCAGGCCTCTCTGGGAAAACTTGTTCACTCGGGCTGCTGCTAGAAGGACCAACAGCAGAGGGTACGGAGGTATAAGGTCTTGCAAGTCCATGTGTTGGAGAAGATAACTGTGTCACTCCATATAAAGAAGTTGCTCCAACTGTGGGTTGGGCTCCGGGAGACAGTACAGGGCTTAGAGGTGCCTGCACCAAGTAAACCAATTACATAAAGTGATAAATTCAAATCATATTTCAAACCTAAATATGTTTTATCATACCGAATAAGGACTCCAACCCTGAATAGGAACAACTCCTGGAGGAATCAAGACAGGACCATAGCCTTGCACATATGAACCAGGTAATAGTGGAGGCCTAGGCACCCTCAAACCGGTGGATGCCCCCCCAAACTGCTCTGCCATAGGAACAGAAGGAGACTGCACCGATGGATAAAACTGAGGTGCAGAAGCCGGTATTGTTGTTCCAGCAGGTTGTGGGTGATTGAATTTACAGGTTATGCCAAATTTGCATTGCCCCGTTTTCAAATAGTAGGAGCATTCATTCTCGCCCTGTTATGTAACACAAATTGTAAGGAATTTATACCACAAGTTTCTCAAAATTCTACACACACACACATATGGGATGAGAGAGAGGCAGAGAGAGGAAATTCAAACCGGTCGTAATGGTAATCCATAAATATTCAGGGGAGCTCGGCTCAGGGATCCACCTCCATGTTTTGGATGGTGGAACTTGCAAGACGCACCAAATTTACAGGTCCCAGTCTTTAAATAATACTGCACATTAAACAAACAAATGCCATAATTGCATACTGAAGTTCAAAGTTCAAATAATTAAATAAACAGGAGAACAAAATTGCAGCAAAGTTTCCAGATCTACATTGCATTTCATGCTACAAATTACAAAAGATCACAAAAACAACTGCATACCTGACATATAGGTTCCCCCACTCGCTCTGGGTAGTCCCCTGTAGCTCTTACAGCTGCCACAACCTATGTGCAGCATCAAACGGAAATCATAAATAAAAGAAAACAAAATTATCCAATAAGACTATTCAGTTATTGGTAAAATCCAAGCAAAGAAAATGAGTTTTTATTGTTAGTCACTCAAGCAAAATCGCCCACTCCACTGAGCCCAGAACACAAATACTATTTGCATCAATTATGGACTGTACTTAACTAGGTATAAAACCCAATAAACATGTCATTCCAAAAATTTCCCCATTATCTTTTCCCCAGCTTTCTCAGCAAACAAACAATCATCTAGTTTCGGGCAAAGGGTCAACAAGCTATCAGCGCCAAAACACTCAAACTCATGCAAATTCAAAACAACCTATATTTCCTCATGCAGTCACCTATCACTGAAAGCTTAAGACTCATTCACATATCAAGATTCAAAACCCACATTAAAGCAGTATCGAAAAAGCTCATTAACTGATTGCAATGCAAATTTACAATGAACAAGGATTTACCGCAGCACGATCACGAGGATGGTTGTAACGGCACCGAATACCGTATCCACAGAACCCGGTCCGCATGTAGTAGACACAGTTGGGAACGCCGGGTCGCTCCGGGTACGATTCGCTGCTCGTCAGCCCCAATTGCCACATTTGTTCTACAATTCAATCAAAAATCACAGCAAAACCCCAATCACACCCCCACATTACCATAACAATACAAAACCCTAGAAAACCCACGCTACCAAATTGCCCAAATCGAACTCAAAACGAACGCAAATTGGAAAGGCGAAGCGCAAGTAAAGTAATACCTTCGAGGCCAGTCTCGCCGGCGCCCGGACTCCACTCTTGGTTCGACCCATTTCTGGCGGGGCTTCGACCGTACAACTCCATTAAAAAACGGTGTCGTCTGGGGTCTCTGTACACTTGCAGCAACTGTAGGGACTAGGGGAAGGGTAAAAAAGGAAGGCTGTACAGGATTTCAGACCCTTCTAGAAGGATCACAGAGCTCGATCGAGTGGAGATGGTGTGAAACCGAAGAGGAGAGAAAACGGAGACGGTTTCACAGTAGCGGAGAAGAGCTTAATGCTTTCTCTCCTCTCTCGCTCTCTCTCTAAAAGAGACCGTATCCGTACGGTCTGGTATTGGCCTTTTTGGCGTCACAGACACAAAAACACACACACACTCTCTCTCTCTTTCCCTCTTTTTGTTTTGGGTTTTTTTTCTTTTTGTTTGTTTTTTTTTTTTTAAACACTTGGACTGTGTTTCCGTACCGGCCAAAATAAAGCACACCTGGAAAGAGCAAGCTTCGTTTTGGAACCGACGCTGGGCCTTGGAAATTACGAAGCAGCCCTTGTGGGTGCAGACGTGGGATGTGACAAAATGGGGCTTCGTTGTGGTGGACGAAACTGTCATTTCGGTAATTGGAGTGATGAGAGAGGCTTCTGATTGGCTTGTTTTTTCGCTGGTCTCTCAGCCAGCCGTGCACGAATGGAGCCACTTTTACTCCGACTCAGCTGGTCTCGGACAAAAATACGAGTTTTGCATTGTACGGCGTGTGGTCGGAAGTTTAGATTCTCAACTAATGAATGTTGTTGCTCTCTCTCTACCCAAAAAAACCAAATCGGCGCTAAAATCTAGCTTAAGAATGTACGACAAGATAAACGGCTCGCTCGATCGATCGCATCTAAATTATTGGGGGGGGGACATATGTTCTCCTATTTTGTTGGTCAAGGCGGTGCGCATTCAATTATAAAATGCTTTGATTGCCTTATATTCTTCCAAGTTGCAAGAAATGTTCTTACCAAATTTATACACCAAAAATTTATGAGCTTATTTGTTTTTTTTTGGGGGTCAGGATGAGCTTACATAGACAACTATAACTTTGCTATGTGTCTATCAATTGTTTTTTAATCAACATTGTCAAGTTCATGTATGGTGAAAAAATGTTCATGTGTTCAAAAAGCAAAGAGGGAGTTAAGGAAAAGTCATTTTATTAATCAAACGAATCATATTTCTCCTTCAGTTTAGATAGGCGGTGAAAGAATTACATACATCTCGTACATAAGCAACTTAAATAAAGTTACACGCTACTGATTTGTATATTAAGCCAAGCCGAGTCATTGAAGAAGAGGCGCGGCGCGTATTAACACGAGATATGTACTTTTCTTGAGTAAAGGCCTCAGTTTATCAACAATTTGCTTTTATACCATTTCTTCTTACTTTAGAAGTGATAGACCCTATTTATCTTGTTGGTTCAAGACCGTTTGGATGTTAGCATATTGTCTACTATGTATTTATCACGCTTACGTACTCATAACTACATAAATATTATTAAATAATATATATATATATATATATATATATAACGAAGCGAGATGGATGACGTATTCATTGTATTGAAAACCTTTATATATATATATATATATAAATTATAAAATTGTATTCATAATTCAACAAAAAAAGCCACTAGCCACAAATGGTCAATACAAATTACTAATTAGTTATAAAAGGCCATTACAATAACGGAACCGTCTAACATCAAAATTAAGATAATTTGGTGCGCCTCCACTAATGATCATGCATGATCGAATAAACTTTGGCATAGGCATCTCAACTAAGATTGCAAACTCAAAATAATTAAAAATAATAATAAAGCTTGAAAAAATAAAGCCATAACAATACAAATAAAACTATCACAAATGACAGATGAAAAGTTCTCACAAAGAAGAGGTGGAAAACTCTCACAAAATGAGAGGTAAAAACTACATAGAGAACCCAAAGAGTCTCTATAATTTATTACAAACATAAAGAAATCGCAAAAAAGATGATGGTGGAGATCTGACACAGAGACGAATCAGCCTATGATGGTTGAAGGAAAATCATAACAAAACGATGATAAACAGGAAAAACCTTTTGTCTCTTAAAATGAGGGGAGAAGAGAGGGAGGAAGAGAAGATGGGAGAGGGGAGGAAGAATAGTGACCTCCTCCCCCATTAAAGTGAAAACGACTTTATGAGGATTTTTGGGGAAAGAGGGGGCTAAGATTTGGGAGAGAGAAGTGAATAAATTATTAAACATTGTTTACTTACTATAGTTTTATTATTATTTAAATATAAATGATGTTGGTACAAGCACCTTATCGTATGCCTCTAATTTATATGAGATAATTGTATTTTAGCATGTGATCAGAATTGGGAGTTTCACTAAAACACCCAAAATGGGGGTTGAAATTATAAAAAAACCCAACACCCAAAACACTTTATAAACACACCCAAAATCCATCATTATACACACTCAAAACTCATTTATAAACACACCCAAAAAATATACAATTGTTGATTGTGGGGTTGATTTTGGGTGTGTTTCTATGTTTAAATAGTATTTGAGTTTTTTTATAAATACATGTCTAGGATTGGGTTTATTTATAAATATCTAATCAGAATTTGCAAGTTAACAACAATCTCCTCTTGGCAATTTTTTGTTTCCACCAAAGAAACTTGTTGTAGTTGCTTCCAATCACAACCTTATTCCGCGATTCGGATAGGATATCCCAGTAACCAAACAAGACTTGTATGGGGAACTTAATCTTTTCCAAACACCACATGTTCGTTCCTTCGCGGTTACCCCATCCATAACTTGAAAAAACCAAACCAATTTTCTTTTCCTACCACTTCGACTGGAGCGCGCTTTTTCCCTGGCCTCCTACTTCCATGGCTGCAATGAGTACGAGCTCCACCACACCCGCTCGATTACTTGCATTTCCATTACGACACCGTTTCCACGACCATTCGCGGAGTTCCCTGGCCTTTAATAAACCTCCTCCAAGAGCTCCTAGACTCATTTGCATGGCGGTTCGTACATCACAAAATAATAATAAAATAATTCACAGTTTTTAACTTCCTTTCTGTAATTATATTTATTTAGTGATGGAAATAGTTTTCCCGAGAAACAAACAGATGCTGTAGGACTCACTTTCTTGTGTTGTTTTGTGAAATTGTAGGAGCCCTATTTGATTACAAAGCTGGATTCTGCCGAGAAGACATGGAAAGAGTTATCGGTATGATTCTCACACTAATATAAATTATAATGTTTTGGGTTATCGAGTATTCTCCCTCTCTGTGTGTGTTTGTGAGCTTTTGAATTACTATCTAAGTATATGGGTTAGGGTTTTAGGCAGTGGTTTATGGATTTGTCTGGTGGAGAATTTGAATGGTTTGGGAAGGTTGGAAATATGGCATTTTGGTCATTAAATTTTTTATGGCACTGATTACAATTGAAGGGCCATTGCAGAGAACTCTGGCATGAAACTTTGACTCAAAATTTTATGGTTCCGCCTCCACCCTCTTTTTTATGCAATAGGCGATAACTCCAGACTGTCTCTCGAATGATTTAAATATAAGACCTAGTACCATTACGGCATTTCTGGACCATGCCATCAAACAAAGGATTATGAAAGACCAGCATAAATTGGGTTTAATTGGTTTTTCTGTATAGAGTCTTGTACTATGCTGCTGCACGGTTAGTTATTGCTGTTGTTTTCTCTACATTTGAGTGTACTTATATAAAAGAAAATAAAATAAAATTGCAGGTTAAGCTGGCTGATCCAGACGTCGTGTCAAATCCCAGTGAATACCAGAAGCTGGCACAGTCCGTGGCTGAGCTCGATGAGGTGATGCAGTTTATCTTTGCTACTTCTCATGCCAGGTTTTACTCGTATGTTCTTCTTGAATTTCATTTCAGGTTTTAACTGACAATATTTTGCCTTTGTTTTCTTTGGTCAGGTTGTGACAATCTATAAGAATTACAAAGACTGCGAGAAGCAGTTACAGGAGACAAAAGGTTTACTCTAACTTGTATGCCTGTGTAAAACATTTCTTTTGAAAATTCTGGAGGTATTCACTAACATTCATTCTGATATGTTCCCCCTCTTAATCGATATATCAGCTTTAGCAAAAGATGCTGGCAATGATGAGGATATGGCAGAGATGATATCTTATGAAATTGAATCTTTATCCAATCAAATCAAAGAGCTGGAAGGGAAGCTCAAGGTACTTTTACATGCATAATGGAGTTATTTATTTATTTATATTATTTGGTTCTTTTGATAGCAAATTGGTATTCTTGACTACGTTGATCTAAGATTGTTGTTTCTCTTACATAATGTTTTTCCTTTGCCATATTCTGCAATATCCATTGGGATAACGTTCCATTTTATGCTAACAGATGCTACTCCTTCCTAGTGACCCTCTTGATGCAAGAAATATAATGCTTGAAGGTAATCTCATACTTGCCCTTTAAATATATTGTTCTATTTGATTGCTTGCGGACGACATGATTTTTAACGATGTAAAATGCTCTCTCCGTTTTAGGAAGAGACGTGCAAACATTGGAACAATATATATGCGGAGGAGGTGGAATGAGTGATTAGCTTTGACCGAAACTGTTCCTCCCACATATATATTGTTCCCAGTGGACATGGATCATCTTTATTGAGTGCTTTGCTAATTGTTTGCAATGCTGGTGGTTGTCTTTCCATTTCATTATGACTAAAAAGCAGTATTTTCCCTTGCTGCAGTAAGGGCTGGTACTGGTGGTGATGAAGCTGGAATCTGGGCAGGTGATCTTGTAGGTATATGTTTCTTTTGTCCTTTAAAATGTAAAGAATGTCCCATTATTTTTGAGTTGCATACAACAGAAAAATTAGTAAAAAGAAAGAAAAATCATACTATATTCATGGGTTGGGTTACAAAACAAAGTACATGTTTTTGTATCTCTTATTGGTGTGACTGTGCAATATTTCTTTTCTTTTCATGTTTTCTTTTTAAATGAAAAGCCTCATTGGCCAAAAAGATATTTCTTGCGGTATGAAATCCTTCTTCTCAAGTCTCGTTTGAGCATACCTTGATGCTTCTGCATTTTCTTTTTCTTTTCTGTTTTTTCATATCAAGGTTCGTATGTATGAGAAGTACAGTGAGAGGAATAATTGGAGGTTCAGCGCAGTTTCAAGCTCAGAGGTATGTCTTGCTGACATTTTTAGAGGTATATCCTGTTGCTGTTGACATGACTGACACAGATTTCTTGCACTCTTTCAGGCTGAAAAAGGAGGATTCAAGACCTATGTGATGGAGATAAAAGGAAAACGTGTATACAGCAAATTAAAATATGAATCTGGTGTTCACCGGGTTCAACGCGTTCCTCAAACAGAAACACAGGGTCGTGTGCATACTTCCACTGCAACTGTTGCAATCATGCCAGAGGTAGCTTATATTTACTTGTCACTGTAATCTTTTGTGGAATCTTTATGATCAAGCATTTCTGTTTCTTGACTTATTTGTGCATGTTCAATTCCTTAATATAGGCGGATGAAGTTGAGGTGGTTATTGACCCAAAAGATATTGAACTGACAACAGCAAGGTCTGGGGGTGCTGGAGGTATTAATGTGCAAAGAATATAATTTTCTCAATTGACTTAATTTTCCATGCCTCACTCTTCGGAACAGGATTCCCTGTGTGAGTTAAAGTCTCATGCATGATTATCATGCAGGGCAGAATGTCAATAAGGTGGAGACAGCTGTTGATCTTGTCCATAAACCAACGGGCATCCGCATCTTTTGTAGTGAAGAAAGGTCTCAACTCCAGAACAAGCATCGTGCCTTTCAGTTGCTGCGAGCGAAATTGTGAGTACTGATTTCACCATGTTTTAGATGTCCTCAATTTTGTAGTCTGATTGGTATATTTATTGTTACCTTTTATGAAATGTATTGGTTTTTGCATAAGATTTTTGTTAGATATGCAAGCAATCAGCCTGTTTACACATAATGCACTTGTTTGTGCACAATTTTTCTTCGGCCCATATGATGATCAATGACATTGTTGCAGGTATAAGATAAAATTGAGAGAGCAGCAAGAGTTGATTAGGAATCAACGGAAATCACAGGTATCTTTTAGCTTAGAGAATAATTAAGAGGCATGTGAGATTGCAATATCTCGGGTGTGAATATTTGCCTTCACATATATGCTATTCTTTGAGATTAGGGTATGGAAATGGGAGCTCTAGATTATGGTTTTAGGCACTGGACTAAACTATGTGATGTTTGTATTTCTAAAATGCAGGTTGGTACTGGTTCTCGTGCAGAAAAGATTCGGACATACAACTTTAAGGTACTGACAAAATTGGTAGTTTAGTTTGGTTATATATGCATGCCATAGTTTTCAAAATTTTAAGTTTGCAAGTGAGGTTGTTTAACGATTGATAGTGTGATATTTAAATTTGACCGGCTAGGGCGCTGCTTAAGGAATTGCAATTTTCATTGAACTGTTCAATTCAAAATCTTTAGCTATTAGGTGTAGAGGGCCCAACAGGTATATATAGCTATTAGCACTTATGCTAACCAATCTGATACTAGTGTCCAACAATTTTGTCTGTGAGATTACTTGCATGTTTTCATTTTGTTCTTTTGTAAGATTGGGTTATGTTTCTGAAAGTTAGTGACTCTTTTTGTTTATTGAATTAGGACAATAGAGTGACGGACCACCGGTTAAAGACGAACTATGAGCTCACCTCTTTTCTTGGTGGTGATATAGAGAACGCAGTCCAGGTATGGTTTCCACAGCATCCTCTTCTAAGACATGCCCTTTTCTTAGTAAGTGTTATTATAGGCATGGACTTATATGCTGGTTTTGTAACAATACGATTGCCATTACCCACTTTCCTGCAGGCTTGTACTTCCCTGGAACAGCAGGAACTCCTGGAAGAACTCGCTGAATCTGTAGGAGCTCCAGCTGGCTAATTTGTAGCCTTCTGTGATATCTATACCGCCTGACCAGATAATCAGGAAATCTTTGCTGGAAAAAAAGTTGTTCAAAATGGTGCAGTCCTCCTATATGATTATCCTGGACAGGCACATTTATTTATTTATTTTTAATTTCTTGTTGACAGAGGTTAAATAGCTGAGGTTCAATTTGAATCTGGAATTTTTGTATTCCGTTATATCCAGAGCTTATACGTACAGATCAAATTTCCATGTTTTTACTTTTCACATTGGATTAATTCCAGGACAGAGTTGACATTGCAAAAACTTTTCTAGCAGCAAGATCAAATTGCTTAGTTTGGTCATTAATCTTAGAAAACAATCCAGGTAAACAATTGGGTTTGCTTATGGCCCAAGCCTTTACGAACCAAAGTTCCTTCCATGGGTACCTCCTGCTGGATGGGCCCAATTCTTGTTTTCACTTCTCGTGTTGCTCAGGCGAAAACGTGTCGCGGGATTGTCTGGAGGTAGAACCCACCTAGAATCCTGAATGGGTCATCATGCTGACGTGGATATTCCAATTACCGGTGGTTTTTTTGTATGTATATATTTTGTCTTCTTTTGAGATATAATTGAGGGTGGATTAAGTGTAGTGAACAAAATTAACTGACTAATTAGTGGTATTTATCGTCAATTAGTTGGAGTATGTCTCTGATTTGGTTGATAATTAACTGACTAATTAGTGATATTTGTTGCAATGGTATAGCTTTGTGAGGGTATTAGTCTGTTGTAAATAAATAAAAAACATAATTAACTGTTACTAATATTAGTTACCACTTTCCACTTACCACAATCCAAAGGCATGAAAGCTGGGCCACCAGTTCATTCATGCAACAGTTAACTCTGCTACGCTCCATCCGTCAAACAAGCCCAAGCTCCACATGGCCCTCTCTGCCTCTTCCTCACCTCTCTCCACACATGGCACCACCACCTTCAGCAATTCCTCTTTTTAAACCGTCATCATCCCCACCACCAAGCTTCTCTTCTTCTCCTTTCTGTTCTTCTCTGCTTATTCACAGTTCTATGCTCAAAAGGCTTGCTTTCTCTTCCTCTCTCCATCGCTTCCTCTCTCACCCAACCAAACTATTGCCTTCCTCAACCACAACCCAACATATTTCCCCTGCTCATTTTCCCGCACTTTCCTCCCTCATTTTCCGTCGACCCGTTTACGCTTCCAAGCTTCTCGCCATGGCTGAACAGACTTCTAACCCAGCTTCGCAGTCTCACAAGCACACCAATCGCCTCGCTGCTGAGCACAGTCCGTATCTTCTTCAACATGCCCACAACCCGGTGTGTGTTTGATTCTCAATTCTCTCTGAATCGCCTCGCTTTAGTTAATTTTAGTTTTTTCTTTATTTGCTCTGTGAACTGATTGGGGCAAGTTGACTACTTTAACTAGGTTGATTGGTATCCATGGGGTGAAGAAGCTTTTGCCGAAGCTCGAAAGAGAGATGTGCCCATCTTCGTATCAAGTAATTTTATTCTAGCGTTAAACTACCCATGTTTTGTTTTCTTTGGTAGTCAACTGATATGTGATTCGTATGATCGATTGCTCATTGCAAATGCGTTGATTGTATATGCAAAGTCGGATACAGCACATGTCATTGGTGAGATTTCTCATCCAATCTTGAAAGTTGATTAATCTACTGGTTAAAATCAAGGTGATAATTGAATGAGATGAACTAACTAGTTGGTGTTTAACTGTCAATAAGGTGCCATGTTATGGAGGTCGAGTCTTTTGAGGATGAAGGGGTTGCCAGATTGCTGAATGATTGGTTTGTTAGTATCAAGGTGAGTCTAATTTGTTAGCCTCACAGGATGTACGTTCTGTAGTTCGTGAGTTCAATTTCCTCTTTCCTAATTTTTTAGTTATATCAGTTTTCGGAAAAGGAAAAAAGGAACTTTTTTTAAAACCTTATTTCTGGTTTTGTCATTCTGTGTTAAATTTATCTAACGTATCAATACTGC